>NC_143547.1:48566959-48914510 GCF_031878675.1 Megascapheus bottae
TCATGGGGCTTGAATTCTGGGCCTGGGAGTTGACCCTGAGCTATTCAGCTTAAGGCTAATGTCTACTGTCCTACTCCTTGAACCATAGCACCACTTCCAGTTTCCTGGTGGTTAATTAAGAGATAATAGAGATAAGAGTCTCATGGATTTCAGTGCCTGAGCTGGCCTTGAACTGCCATCCTCAGACCTCAGCCTCCTGAATAGCTAGGATTACAGGTGTGAGCCACTGCACTTGGCTTGTCTTTCTTATTTTTTATTTTTTCCAGTCCTGGGACTTGAACTCAGGGCCTGGGCACTGTCCTTGGGTTTTCTCAAAGCTAGAGCTTTACCACTTGAGCCACAGTAGCACTTCTGGCTTTTCCTATTTATATCGCAGTGAGGAATGGAATCCTTGACTTCCTGTATGCTAGGCAAGCACTCTACCACTAGGCCAAACTCCCCGCCTATGATTAAAAATTCTGAGCACAAGTGTGACACCTTGAGTTTAAGCCCCATTTCTTTCACAAAATAAATAAAAATAACAAAACTTCAGACAGTTTGTATACTATAAGAAGGCCAGGAGTATGGCCTAGTGGTAGAGTGCTTGCCTAGCATGAACAAAGCCCTGGGTTTGATTTCTTGGTACCACATACACAGAAAAAGCCGTGCTGTGGTCCCAAGTGGTAGAGCATTAATTTTGAGAAAGCTCAAGGACAGTGCCGAGGCTGAGTTCAAGCCCCAGGACTGGCAAAAAAGAAAAAAAAAGGAGCAGGACTAAGACCTGTTGGATGCTGTTTTAGCTACCAACTAATCTTTCCAATTCTTGAATATGGCTCCAGAAAATACAATTAAAAGCCTCAAAAATCCACATTGTCAGTTGCCAAATCCACATTGTAGGAAACCTCAGAAATGGTTATAAATGTAAATATTAGCAAAGGATTTGGAATACTTTTATTGGTCATTAAATCTATGGAATATAAAAAAGTTCGGGAAATAAAATGAAAAAGAGTAAAGAAAACTAGAGAGGACTGCTCTGTAAAGGACAGGTAAAAATGTAGAGTTCAGTGAAACTGCAGTTCATATCAACAAGAGGCCCAGGTGTGTTTGTCAAGGGGCTGGGCTTTCCCGTGGTATGCTTAAAGTGATCATTTCTACTCTCCTAATAAATCCTGTCTGTCCACTGATCATTTTCATTGTTTCACTTTATGTTCTGACACCAAAGGAAAAATGTTTCTAAGCATAGAATTGTATATTTGCTGGGTACAGGTGGCTCACAGCCATAATAGTACCCACTCAGGAGGTTGAGATGTTAGATTAGAGTTTGAAACCACCCTGGGCAAAAAAGTCCCTGAACCACATTACCTCCAATGAAGCACGCACATACGCACGCACACGTACGTGCATGCACGTGCGTACACGTACACACACACACACACACACACACACACACACAAAATCTGGAAGTAAAGCTGTGGCTCAAGTGGCACAGCATGAGCCTTGAGTGCTTTGGCCCTAAGTTGAAGCCCCTGGAAGCAGGAAAAAGTGAATACATAAATACAAATAAATATCTGTTTTTACACACATACATAAGTAGGATTATTAATTACTATGCATCTTTCTCCTCCAGATTAGAAGCTTTTTGTTTAATTGATCAATATTCATACTCAAAATCCTCCTTACATATCATTGCTCAAAAAAAAAAATCCTTTCCTTTTTCTCTTTCAGCTCATAGGAGATGGCGAAAAGTCAAGTTCTTTCAAGACTTCCTGTGTTTATTCCATCGCTATTTTTTTCTCTGAATTTAGTATAGTTAGCACATTATTCGCAAAACTCTGTTGCAAGTGCTTTGTTAAATATTGTAGTTAATGGATTCCCTATACTCAGATAAAGTAGGTTAGTAGCTACTATTGGCCTTTTTTCACTCAGTGTTCACTTCCTTCTAACTATTTTAATGGATATTTTCCACTTGCAAAGGTACTTTATGTTGTTAAAAACAGGAAATACCCAATGGAAAAAAAATGGATGCGTCCTGTAATGCCATCAGGCAGGCACAGAGCCATTTTAGAATTTTCTGCATATTTTTAAAACCCTTGTTTCTCTCCTTTGGTTTCTGTGATAGCTTTCTTGTGATTTATTTTCAATCTTCCTGGTTTTTCTTTATGAATCTGGACTTTTATTTTTTAATATATTTTTATTGTAATTAATAGAAAGGTTACATTATATTAGCCAGATAGAAGGTTCATTACTTAACAAACATGGCTACCCCTTCTCCTGTTTGTCCCCATTTCCCTCCCCCCACCCTCTCCCCTCATCTTTTTTTACCCCCTGGACTTTTTAGTTGAAGCATGTACTACTATATTTCCAGATAAAACTATATTGATCACAGAAGCTTTAGCTTTACCATAACAGAATCCAAGTAACGTTTTCTTATACTATAATAAAAAGGATAAATATTAGCAACAAACATTCCTTCAGGGACCGGGAGTTTGGCCTAGTGGTAGAGCGCTTGCCGAGCATCCACGCAAATCCCAGTTCGCTTCCTCCGAACCACATACATAGGAAAAAAAAAAAGCAGAAGTGGTGCTGTGGCTCAAGTGTTCGAATTCTAGCTTTGAGAAAGTGCTCAGGCTCTGAGCTCAAGGCACAGGACTGGCGCGCAAAAAAAAAAAAAAAGAAAAAAGAAAAAAGAAAAAAAAAGGAAGGTAAAGAAAAGAAAAAAAAAAAAGAAGTGCACATTTTCCAAATTCGGTGAAAACTGGTTTATGGAGGGGGAGTTGAGCCCATTTTCTGCCTAGAAGCCGGGACTTTGACTCTAATTCGAATTCTACTACCTACACCATGTTTTATGCGACTTTAAAAAACAGCGTACAGCAAGGAGGAAAAAGGGCACCTTTTGCTGCACGCTATAATCCTAGCTGCTCAGAAAACTGAGACCTGAGGATCAGTGTGAAGCCAGCAGCTACAGGACATTTTCTGTGACCACCAGAAAACCAGAAGTGGAGCAGCAGCTCAAAATGGTTCTAGACCTCGGTACAAAACCTCCCGGATGCTTCCTAACCCTGAATTCAAGCCCCACCACACACACACAAAAGCCTCCTCCAGCAGGTGGGAGGCTACTTTGTTATGTAGGGCCGGCCTTTATCTACCAGGTGATGTGAGGCTCCATTTTAGATTTTCAGATCTCTCCTCCATATTGGGTTTGTGAGTTTCGGGGGGAGGGGAGCAAGCATTCTGAGTTAAGGAAAAAGCTAAACATATAATCCGATGTGATTTTTTTTTTACTAGCTACTTTGTTATAACAGGCTTTATAAGTTCTGCGTGTTTAATTCACCTCACTAGGTAATACAGATCACGTGTTCTCAAAATTCGTATATTAAGCCCCTAACGCAAAAATGAATGTATTTATCTAGATTACAAATTGTGGGCTGAGGATGGCGCACGGTTACAATCGGAGCTACTCAGAAGGCTCGGATCTGTGAGGATGGCGGTTTTTAGCTTGCTCGGAGACAAAAGTCCAAGAGACTCAGCTCCAATTAATTACAAGGAAAGCGAAAATGGCGCTATGGCTCCAACCGCTTCACCCGCAGCCTTAGAAAGACGGGAACAGCGCCCAACCCCCCCCCCCCCAAGATCAAGCCTCGCGACCCACAAAAAAAAATTAAAATAAAAAAAATACAAATAAGCGTTGCCCAGGTGAGCTCACGAGGGGGTCAGAGACGGCTTTTTGCTGTGTGCTACTGGTATCTGGAAAGACGAGGTACAGGCATTTGCCAAAGCTCGCATGGAGGCAGTGGGTGCTCGGGAAAGCTCACTCGCGCCCCGCTGCCAAAGCAAGTAATGGGGCGGGAAGGCGGGAAAAGTAGGGAGTGTAGTAGGTACTCGTCCCCGTGGATTTGAGTGAGACCCCCACGGAAAGGGTAGCGGGTTCCCAAAGCGGTGGTCTTTCGAGAGAAATCTCCCTCAGAAATTTAGGCGCCCGCTTTGGAGAGCACTGCGGCGATCGAAGAGGAAATGTGGCGGCCACATTCCCTGGGGAGTGCAAGCCCATGGCGGGATGGTGGCGATCGGGGACGAAACGGCCCGCAAAATATACGCCGCGAGAACGTCACAATCCGTGCTGTGTGCGCGGATCTTTTGGAGATGGCGGCGAGCGTGGGGAGTGGTAGGCTTGGCCCGCCAACGCCAAAAAAGAAAAAAAAAAAAGCAACAATCCCAGTGCCCCGGAGGAAGGGAGGGAGAGAGAACGAGTTCGGTTACCTGGGCTTTCCAGACGAATTACGGGGAATCTGGATTCCACGGAGCGTACCAGGAGGCGCGTGGAGGTCTCAGGGAAATGGCAGTAGGATTGGATCCAAGCTAAAAGGAGACAACACCAGCGAGCGCCCGGAAAACGGCAATCGCCGCCGGCCACACACGTCTTCCCGTCGAGCTGAGCACGAACTACTGGGAAGACAGGATTGCCTCTCAATCGCGGTTACAATCCGCCCCCCATTTGCTCTGGCCCCGCCTCCTTCTCCGCCCGGCTTTTGAAAGAGAATTGGGACTGAGGAATCTGCAGGGAATTACGAACAGATTCGGATCTTTTTTTCTAGATGACCCGAAGATTACTTGCTAATGAAGCGTTTTATTCATAATAGATGCAGGATCTAAGGGCAAAAAAAAAAAAAGGATTACAGCTAGATTCAAACTGTAGTGAGCACAATAGTCGTATAGTAAATTTATCAAGGGCAAAAAAACTTTACGGGGGGGGGGGGGAGAACCAACTTTACCGGTGTAGGCTATAAATCTTAAGACTAATGGTAAACTAATCTAATTATAGGGGAGGGGAGGATTTACAAAAAAAAATTGCCTGTGCACATAAAAAATTCAGAAAAAGCAGCTTCTTGAAAATAGCAAAAGAATTAAATCTTTTTCACATAATTTTAAAAATGGCTGAAGCACCCTGGGAGTTTACCCTACTGGTAGACGGCTTGCTTAGCATGCACGAACACCTGGATTCCTCGGTACCACATATATATATATATATATATATATATATATATATATATATATATATATATATATATAGCAGAAGTGGTGCTGAGGCTTTAGAATTCACAAGCCAAGGGGCTGATCACTCTAAGGCCATGAATTCAAGCCACAGGACTGTCCAAAAAAAAATAGCTGAAGCTAAGCAGGAATTGAAAAAGTTTTTGTTTTTAGTATCATCAGTGAATTTCAGCAAACATCACAAAACAATGGAAACCCTTTGGAGGCACAAGCAACCTTAAGAAAAAGAGAGTGGAAGCAGGCTCTAAGCCCGCCATAGACTACGTGCTCACCATTCCAAAGAATATTGAAATAATCCCACAATTTTAGCATGTTTAGAATTTATGCCCTTCAGATAAACTTCTGCCAGTGAAATACCTTTGCTTCCCAGCATAAGAACAGAAATTACCTTGGTGTGCAATTTACTTTTATTGAAATGCATATTTTGTTTTAAAACCTTAAGAGGCAACATTCAAGAAAATGTCAAGGTAGCTTCAGTGCTTAGTGGTATTCTAAGAGGTTTATATTGTTTCACAAAATAAGTTCAACATAAGTGGCATTTATAGGGTGTGTGTGAGAAAAGAAATGTTTCTAGGTATTCTTACCACTTTCTTTTTTATGTGCTGCTTCTGGGTGTTCACAATTGCTTTTATTTACTTTTTTGTTATTGAGTTAAAATACATTTGTAATATGAGGCATTTTTACTGTGTTATTTCCATACATTACACATCACATATTTGAAACAAATTCACCATCTCCATAGTTGCTTTAAAATGTCTTGATTTTCCAACAAAGTTACATAAATCAGATAAAGTACATTTCTTTTTGGATAATTTACCCCTTCCCTCACTCCTCAGTTTTTTCCCTCCCGTTCTACTTCATTTTCTTTTTTTTTTTGATTCTTTTTTTATTGTAATTAGTAAAAGGGTTACATGATATTTGCCAGATAGAAGGTGCATTAATTCACATACATTGATACCCTTTCACATGTCTTGGTACCCGTTTCCCTCCTCTCTAGTTCATTTTCAACACAGAGTGCAGTGAGTACCATTGCTGCATTTGTTTACCCTTTTCTGGTCTTATTCTTGTCACTTTGGCAAATTAAGTGTGTAAATAAGCTTCAAGGGGGGCCATGAGTTTCTGACATTGTGTTTGTTCTGGGTGGTATGGCTGCAAAATTACACAATTTTAAGACATTGGCATCAGAATTGAATTTATCTCTGTAATGCTTTTTTTTAGTACTTGAGGAATGTAGTTATTAATATTTTATTGTTTTTCTCCAATCTTTGTAGGAGTCATTTTCAGTAGAACAAATGTACTAGTAAAACAAAAAGTTATCTGAGGTCATAAAAACAATATAGGAGCCAGGAGTTTGGGCTAGTGGTAGAGTGCTTCCCTAGCATGCATGAAGACTCAGGTTGAATGCCTGGGTACCATATACATAGAAAAAAGCTGTAAGTGGTGCTGAGGCTCAAGTAGTAGAGCTCTAGCCCTGAAAAAGCCCAAGGACAGTGCTCAGGTCCGGAGTTCAAGCCCCAGGCCTGGCAAAAAAAAATATAGGGCTGTGAATGAAACTCAAGTGGTAGAGTCCTTGCCTACAAATCACAAGGTCCTGAGTTCAAACCTCTATACAGCTTGAAATAAAAACCAAAATAAACAAAATGGATGTAAATAGGCAAGCTACAGACAAAGGCAAAAAATTTATTGTAAGTATACCTGAGTATAATCTATATACAAAACATGTACTTTTTATAAACAAGTTAACCTTTTGCAATAATTATTCAATAACAAAACGGAAACAAACAGAAAAATTCGTATCATGAGGAGTGCTAAAAGTGTCCTATGGAATGGAATAATAAAACACCCCAGCCCAGCGACCACTCAGGAAGATGGCAGAGCGCAGCCCCAAGTCCGTGCTGTTTGTGTGTCTGGATAACATTTGCCGGTCACCCATTGAGAAACAGTTTTCAGAAAACTTATAGCTGACCAAAATGTTTCAGATAACTGGGCCATTGACAGTGGTGCTGTTTCCGACTGGAACGTGGGCCGTGCCCCAGACCCCAGAGCTATGAGCTGCCTAAGAAATCATGACATTAGCACAGCCCATAAAGCAAGACAGGTTACCAAAGAAGACTTTGCTACATTTGATTACATACTGTGTATGGATGAAAGCAATCTGAGAGATTTGAATAGAAAAAGTAATCAAGTTAAAAACTGCAAAGCTAAAATCGAACTACTGGGGAGCTATGATCCACAAAAACAACCCATTATTGAAGATCCCTATTACGGAAACGACTCCGACTTCGAACTGGTGTACCAGCAGTGCCTCCGGTGCTACAGGGCCTTCCTAGAGAAGGCTCACTAGACTAGCCCTGCCTGCAGCCAACCCAGCGACTCGCCCACTAGTCCTGTGCCTACGTGTAATGGCTTTCCTTAGCCCCAGCCCCTGTGGTTACTTCAGCTGACTTACTCTTTCTTATCTTAAAAATAATTGTAGGTGACAATTAGTTTTATTTACCCAAGAATAAAAGGGGAAGTTAGTTGACTAGTGGAACTTCTCATTTTTCCCTGATTACAAAACGGTGGAACAAGTAAATATGGAAGAACAAAATACAACCCAGTGAAGTAATAATGACCTGAGGGGTGCAGTCTACCTGGCATGTTGCATGCCTAGCACTGCTCAGTGCGGCTCCTCACCTTGTACCTGGCTGGCCTGTGCTTCTTCAGAGTCACAACAGCTCTACTGATAACAGCTCCCTCGCCTACCTGAGACATGTTTTAGCTCAGTCTACTCACAGCGTATACTTGTATGTTTTTAAATAGAAGCAAGGCATGGCAGTGCCTATAAACCCAGCACTTGGGAGGCTGAGACAGGAGGATCATAGGTTCATTTTCAGGCTGGGCTATAACTTGCCTCAAAATGCAAAATAACCCAGAATAAGGAAAATTGGTGGAATAAATCTTCAGCAGTTTTACTACTTGTTGCTTTGTATCTAGTTTATTTCATGGGAATCAGCTTATTTGCTCTGATTTGAGCCACTTTGCCTTTAAGAATTGAATTCTATACTGGAAGTACACTTGTATTGCAGGTTACCTTTCATCAGTAGAAAGTATGTTTTCCATATACTCAGGTGTCCAACAAAAGCTGACCAGATGTGAAAACTTTTAAAAATTGCAGATTTCTGTTATGTTGGTGTACCATAATGGTATGTGAGTAGTAATTCCTTCATCAGTATTTAATAACTTCCAGGCAAACAGGTAACTTAGGTGTACCATCAGCTCACCTCAAATCCTATTTCAGAAAATATTGTTTTCAAAATAAACTGTGGAATTATATAAGATCATAAATAAAAAATAAAAAAATAAAAGACTCCGTATAGCAAAAACAATTCTCAGCAGAAAGAACAGCACAGGAGGAATTTCAATACCTAACTTTAGACTCTATTACAGAGCTATAGTGACCAAAACAGCTTGGTACTGGTACAAGAACAGGCCTGAAGACCAATGGAATAGAACTGAGGACACAGATATTAACCCACAGACATATAGCCACCTAATCTTTCATAAGGGAGCCAAAAAAATACAATGGAAGAAAGACAGCCTTTTCAACAAGTGGTGCTGGCAGAACTGGCTAAGCACATGCAGACAACTAAAGTTGGATCCTCCTTTGTCACCCTGCACTAGAATTAACTCCAAATAGGTCAGAGGCCTGGGGGGAAAAGCAGATACACTGAAAACTTTACAGGAAGGAATCGGAGATACACCAGGTCTCCTGGGCACAGGTTGAAACTTTCTTAATAAGGACCCAGAAACAAAACAAATCAGAGAAAGTTTGCATAAGTGGGACTGCATTAAACTGCAGAGCTTCTGTATGGCAAAGGACATAGCTAGCAAACCAACTAGAAAGTCTACAGAGTAAGAGAAGATCTACACTAACCATACAACGGACAAAGGCCTCATATCTAAAATATATCAACAGCTCAAAAAATTGAATCACCCCAAAACTAATCTCCAACGAAACAACCATCCCATTAAAAGATGGGCCAAAGACTTAAAGAGAGTCTTCTCTGAAGAAGAAATAAGAATGGCCTATGAACACATGAAGAAATGCTTGACATCTCTGGCCATAAAAGAAATGCAAATTAAAACAACTCTAAGATTCCACCTCACTCCAGTTAGAATGGCCAGGATGAAGAAATCTAGTAACAACAGATGCTGGAGGGGATGTGACCAGGAGAGATCACTACTATACTGTTGGTGGGAATGCAAACTCGTTCAACCACTATGGAAAGCAGTATGGCAGTTCCTCAAAAGACTAAACATAGAACTCCCCCGCTATGACCCAGCAATTCCACTACTTGGCATTTACCCAATCGTCCAGAAACAAGGACATACTAAATCCACCAGCACAACAATGTTCATTGCAGCACTATTTACCATAGCAAAGACATGGAACCAACCTAGATGTCCCTCAGTTGATGAGTGGATCAACAAGATGTGGTATTTATACACAATGGAATTCTATGCTGCTGTCAGAAAGAATGACATCGTCCCATTTGTAAGGAAATGGAAAGACTTAGAAAAAATCATATTAAGTGAAATAAGCCAGACTCAAAGGAACATAGGCTCAATGGTTTCCTTCATTTGTCATAATCAGTAGAAACCTTGGGCTCTCCTAGCAGTGATTTACAATAGAACAAAATCTAGATATATAAGGCCATACAGAATGATGCTAAATGAAATGACCTCCCTGGATATAGAAACAAAAACCATATAATGAGTGATTGTTGTCCTAAATGTACTATGTTATCTCTCATCTCTTTTGCTGTCCCTTGGTTACATCATATTGTGACAGTATTTCACCTTGTTATCTGATATATTGTACATAGGCGTATTTGGTTATTTGAAATTGGATAGGGAAGGGGGGAAACAAGATGAGGGCCGGCAGTTGGGTGGAAGGAAATGGAGACCAAGACATGAGAAAGGGCACCAATGTATGTGAAGTAATGCACCTTCTATCTGGTGAATATAATGTAACCCTTCTATTAATTACAATAAAAATATATGGAAAAAAGTGTCCTATGGAAGTAAAAAAATCTCTCAGAATCAACTCTTCAGAACTCTGGAATCTGATAAAAAAAAAACCTTACAAGATGGTGGTATCAACAATATGGCTGAGTAGGAAGTCCCAATCCCTCATTTCCCCCACAAAATACATCTCAACTAAACTATATTATAACTCATTTATAACTGTAAGAAATAATTGGAGTAGGGGGAGGATCTGAGAAAAACATGGGAAGGGGTAACAATGTTCAAGAAGTAATATACTTCATGAATGTAACTGTAATCCTCTGTAGATCACACCAACAAGAAAAGAAAAGAAATAATTATAAATTGGCTAAAATTATTTCTTAGGAGCCCAGGCAAGAGAGGACTGATTAGGAATACCATGCAATAGAATAGCTAAAGCCTTGAGAAGACACAAGTGAGATTTGTAGAGAAAATGAGACCTTTAAAAGCAACTATAGAGGCCGGGAGTTTGGCCTAGTGGTTAAAGTGCTTGCCTAGCATGCATGAAGACCCGGGTTCGATTGCTCGGTACCACATACATAGAAAAAAGCCGGAAGTGGTGCTGAGGCTCAAGTGGTAGAGCTCTAGCCTTGAGAAAGTCCAAGGACAGTGCTCAGGCCCTGAGCCCAAGCCCAGGACTGGCAAAAAAAAAAAAGCAACTATAGAGAGGACAAATTTTCTTCCAAGTGTACCATATGCATGTATGGAAATATCACAGTAAAAATATCATGGTAAAACTGCCTCATATTATGAATATATTTTACCTCCACTGTATTAGAACTCATTTGTAATGATAAGAAATAATTATAAACTTATGTGATGATTACAAAATTATATAACTTCTGCATAATTTCTTTCTTGGAGTCTCATAAAATAAAGTGGAGGGGCTGGGAGTTTGGCCTAGTAGTAAAGTGCTTGCCTAGAATGCATGAAGACCCAGCTTTGATTCCTCCATATCACATACATAGAAAAAGCCGGAAGTGGTGCTGTGGTTCAAGTGATAGAGCTCTAGCCTTGAAAAAGCCCAAGGTCAGTGCTCAGGCACTGAGTTCAAGCCCCAGGAAGGGCAAAAAAAATAAAAATAAAAACAAAGTAGAGGGGCCGGGAGTTTGGCCTAGTGGTTAAAGTGCTTGCCTAGCATGCATGAAGACCCGGGTTCGATTCCTCGGTACCACATACATAGAAAAAAGCTGGAAGTGGTGCTGAGGCTCAAGTGGTAGAGCTCTAGCCTTGAGAAAGTCCAAGGACAGGGCTCAGGCCCTGAGCTCAAGCCCAGGACTGGCAAAAAAAAAAAAACCAACAAAGTAGAGGGGTTGTTTTTCAGAAAGAAAACTATCTGTAGTTCTGGGAAAAAATCCTCATACACAGCTGGCTTTGACATTACTTAGAATCAGAAGATCAGAGAGAGGCTACATGAGTCTATGTTTTTAGCTGAGGTCAAAGACATAACAAAGGCAAGGTGCTGGTGACTCATGCCTGTTATGCTAGCTGCTCAGGTGGCTGAGATCTGAACATCACGGTTCAAAACCAGCCTCGGCACGAGTAAGACTCATCTCCAATTAACTACTAGAAAAGTGGAAGTGCAGCTGTGGCTCAAAGTGGTAGAGCTCTAGCTTTAAGCAAAATGAACTCCAAAAGACATCCCCTCTGCTCCAAATTCAAACCCCATGGAGGGGGTGGGGAAGACACAAAAACAATTGTAACAAAAATCTAGACTTGGCTGTACTTACCTGTAAGAATTGGAACTTGATATTGTTGATTCACTCTGGATTTCATGAGTTATAGAAATTGATTCCTTTAATAACTAATGGCAATGGAAATATAGACCTCTCCCTAAAAGACAAAATAAAATGAGAACATTTGTTCAATTTTTTCCCCCTGGACCCTGCACCTCTGTCTAGTGCAATATAATGCATATGGAGGAAGCAATACCCTTTACAGCTTCCCTTTTTGGGAATCAAAGAGATCTGGGAAGACCAAATTTGTTACATTCTAACTTGATGTCATGCTTCTACAAGGTTTAATCTAAATGAAGTCTAAATTAGAGCTCAAATGACCAAAGAAACACTCTAGATTTCAATCTAGGGGAAGCCACTGGAATGGACATGGCTTAAGGAAACCACAAGTAGTTGGCTGGAGGCAAAACATGATTGATTGCAAAACTACTGCAGAGTAGGACATCTAAGCCCTTGAGAAAATACAAGTAGGCTCTGTAGGAAACATTTTAAAGCAACTATGGGAAGGGTGAATTTGTTCCAAATATATTATGTATAATATATGGAAATACTACAGTAAAACTGCCTCATATTCCAAATGTATTTTTTTGGCCAGTCCTAGGGCTTGAACTCAGGGCCTGAGCACTGTCCTTCGGCTTTCTCAAGGCTAGAGCTCTATCACTTGAGCCACAGCACCACAGAGGACTCCAATTCAGGTCTTCCTGCCTGCTAGGCAGGCACTCTACCACTAGGCCAAACTCATGGCCCGACAAAGGCGTTTTAATTAAAAAACAAAACAAGAAAAAGAGCAAATAAAAGCAATTGTGAGGCTGGCTGTTTGGTTGATGTGGGAGAACTGACTGTCCAGCAAGCCTAAAGCCCTAAATTTAAATCTCAGACACACACAGGGAGAAAAACAAAAAACTGTGCATTCACTTGCTGATTTCAAAACACTACAAAAGTATAGTAATAAAAAAAATATGGGGGCTGGGCGTTTGGTCTAGTGGCAGAGGGCTTGCCTAGCATGCACATTGACCTGGGTTCGATTCCTCGGTACCACATACATAGAAGAAACCCGGAAGTAATGCTGAGGCTCAAGTGGTAGAGCTCTAGCCTTGAGAAAAGTCCAAGGATAGTGCCCAGGCCCTGTTCAAGCCCCACGACTGGCAAAAAAAAAACCATGGCATTGGTGGCTCACACCACAATCCCAGCTACTCAGGAAGTAGAGATTTGAGGATCACAGTTCAGAGAGTCAGCCAAGGCAGGAAAGTGTGAGACGCTCATCTCTAATAAACTACCAGAAAACCAGAAGTGGCTCAAAGTGTTAGAACACTAGCCTTCATCAAAGTAGCTCAGGGACAGCACCTAGGCCCTGCGTTCAAGCATCACAACCACCCAAAAGAAAAACAACCCAAAACTACAGTGTTCCTAGGCTTTGTGGCTCATATCATTAATACTAGTTACTCCAGAGACTGAAATATGAGGGCTGAAGTTCAAAGCCAGCTGATACAAGAAACCCCATGTGGATCTTATCTCTAAGTGCCTACCAAAAATTCAGAAGTAGAGCTGGGCTCAAGTGGTAGAGTAGTAGCCACAAGCAGAAAAAGCTCATCAACAAGACTCAGACTCTGAGTTCACCATGTGGACATACATATACATACACATACACATATACACATACACACACATACACACACACACACACACACAAATGCAAAAAGTCTGAAATGTCTGACTAGACAGATACCATTGTATAAATATTACTAAAAATTGCTATAATTTTTAGAAGCAATTAAATTTTATCTAACTGACAATTTTCTAATTTAATACTTTTTTTATTATTATTCTGCAGTATGACATTCTACCACATGAGCCACAGTTTCATGCCTGCTTTTGCAGATTAATTGCAGGTAAGAGTGTCATAGCCTTTATGCCCAGGCTGGTTTTCGTGTTTATGTGGTACTGAGAAATAAAACCCAGGGCTTCATGCATGATAGACAAATTATTCTACCACTAAGCCACAATCCTAGCCATGCTACTTCATTTTTAATATGTATACCACGGGAGTTTAAAAACAGGATTAAAAAGGAGCACAGCAATCTTGCTAAGTATAAGAACTTCTTTGGTTTGTGTGTTTTTTTTCTTCATCTGCTTCTGGGTCATGCATGACCAGCATCAGGAGAAGTAGGCATGCATGCCAGGGAGCTCTCCCAGAATCCTGGGGACTTATAACCATGCCTCCAGTGTGTGCATTCAACCCACCTATTCTGAGTCCAAGAAACTAAAGTTCATACTGGGCCTAGATGTGAGAGACTGAAGAGGGAAAATGGCTTCAGCTACTATTGAGGTAGACATTCTACCTCAATACTGACAAACAGCAGAAGCCTCCACCAGAGGCCATCCCTGGCCATTCACAAAATGCAGCCAGTGTGACCAGGAATCACTAGGTAGTCCCTTTGATGCCTGGCTGTAGGAGCTGGAGAGCAAAGCATTCAGGAAAAATAACTCATTGTTCACACTGCAGCTCCATGCCCATATTCTCAGTGTAGACACCCTTCTTCTTCTTTTGTCTTTTTTTCTTGTAGTCAGTCCTGGGGCTAGAAATCAGGGTCTGTGTTTGTAGTACTGAGGAATGGAATCCAGGGCTTCATGAGTACTCGGCCAGCACTGAACCCCTGGACCGCACTCCTGTTCCCCATCTTGGTATTTTCTTGTTAAGGTCAAGAAACCAATTGGAGTTGGCTTAAGAGGAAGGCTTATCTTGGTAAGCAAGGCTTATATAAAAAGCAAGAGGTGGTCATGAGGCTTCCAAGACAATATCAAATCTTCAGTGGGGTTCTGTATGGCAGGGTGGGAGAAAGCACAAAACCTCATCACCTGTGCATTTCCACATCCTCTTCTGAAAGATCTCAGAAATGGAGCTAATCTGCAGACCCTGTGCACCCTGCGGCTACTGCCTGGGGTCCCTGGAGCTGAACAGGAGCTGGAGGCCACTGCTCACAGCTTTCCTCCCCACTTCCCTCCCTCCCTCCAAGCAGGAGGGCCCCACCAGGGAAGAAGACACAGTGAGTAAATTAAAATCTGATAGGAATGTGACTTCACCTTTAGCAGCACTTTTCAAGTTTCCTCTTAAGACAGCACTGTGCAGCCATCTTCTTTTTACTCTTTCAACAAGGACTGAGAGCCATTTTGTAACAGGAAATATTTGCTATACTTTGAATGCAAGCTTTACCTCACATTGTTGGTTCATGCTGGGACTGTGAATCACTCCTATTGTTTCCATTTCCAAAGTGCTCCAACATACCTCAATACTCAAGAGGAGCTTTTCATTTAGAACTCTGGGCCTGGGTGATGTCCTGAGCTCTTCAGTTTAAGGTTATCCCCATACTCCTTGAGCCACAGCACCACTTCTGACTTTCTGCTGGTTAATTGGAGATAAGAGTCTCCTGGGTTGGCTTTGAGCCACAATCCCGAGTAGCTAGGATTACAGGCATGAGCCAGTGGTGCCTGGCCATCCACCTTTTTTATTTTTTTCCAGTCCTCGGGTTTGAACTCTGGGCCTGGGCACTGTCCTTAGACACTTTTTGCTCAAAGCTAGTGCTCAGCCACTTGAGCCACTGCATCACTTCTGGCTTTTTTCTGTGTATGTGATATTGAGGAATCAAACCCAGGGCTTCCTGCATGTTAGGTGAGGACTCTACAAATAGGCCACACTCTTGGCTCCATCCAGTCCATTTTAAGAGAAAATAATTTAAATGGGGGTGTGTGGCCTAGTTGGTACAGTGCTTGCTGAGCATAAAGCCATTGGTTCCATTCCCTGGTACCTCATACTCAGAAAAAGCTGCAAGTGGTACTGTGGCTCAAATGGTAGAGCAATAGCCTTAAGGAAGCCCCAGGACAGTTTTCAGGCCCTGAGTTCAAGCCCCTGTATGGGTAAAAAAAATTACTAGGAAACAAAGAAGAAAAAAAAACCCGGAAAACACCAAATTCTATAAAAAATGTTTTTGGTTTCATGAAACATACTCTAGCCAGGCACAGTGGGTCATGCCTGTTATTCATAGATACTCAAGAGGCTGAAATCTGAGGATTGCAGTTGGAAGCCAGCCCATTAGACTTTTACCTCCAGCAAACTACTCAGAAAAAACCTGCAGTCGTGCTGTGGCTCAAGTGGTAGAGCACGAGTCTTGAGCACAAAGAGCCTCAGTGACAGTACCCAGGCCCAGAGTTCAAGCGCAAGGACTGGCCAAAATAATTACTGTGTAAATGTCTACCACTCTCCTTCCCCCAACAGTCCTCCTTGTGTCCTTGTTCCATTCTTTTCTTTTTTCATTCATTCTTTTTTTTTGGTGCCAGTCCTGGGGCTTGAAACTTCTGAAGCATGGGAGGGAGGGCACAGTACTTGAGGAAAAAGGAGTGAAAAGTGCATCTGGACTTTGATGTAAGTGAACTCTACAACTGCTGGGTGGAGATGGGAGGGAGGGGATGAATGAGAGTGAGGAAAAGATGATGTTGTACAAAAGTGAATGTATGCATGACTTGACTCACATGAATGTAACCCCTCCATACATCACCTCTACAGTAACAATAAAAAAAAACTGGCAGCAGATGAGCAGGGTGGCTCTCACCTGTAATCCTAGCTACTCGTGAGTCTGAGATCTAAGGATCAAGGTTCAAAGCCAGGCCGGGCAGTAAAGAATGTGAGACTCGGGCCGGGAGTTTGGCCTAGTGGTTAAAGTGCTTGCCTAGCATGCATGAAGACCCGGCTTCAATTCCTTGGTACCACATACATAGAAAAAAGCCGGAAGTGGTGCTGAGGCTCAAGTGGTAGAGCTCTAGCCTTGAGAAAGTCCAAGGACAGTGCTCAGGCCCTGAGCTCAAGCCCAGGACTGGCAAAAAAAAAAAAAAAAAAAAAAAGAATGTGAGACTCTCAGCTCCAGTTAATTACTAGAAACCGGTAAGTGGGGTTGTGGATCCAGGGATACGGCCGTAGCCTTCACCTGAAAAACTGACGGACAGTGCTATGGACCAGAGTTCAAGCCCCATGACTGACCCCCCCCCCAAAAAAGACCTCACAGGGCTAATGGGGCCTGAGGGAGGGAACATGTAGCAGGAAGTCACTGTGGCCTGGCTGTGATGGAACCCCCAGTCAAGAGCAATGACCCTCAGATCCCACAGGCCCCAGCTGGGATCCCTAAGGTGGAGGCCATAGAACAGGAGGCTCAGAGGCACCTCTTACTACGCAACATGCCCTTCCAGTAATCTGCCCATGAGTGCATCCTGCTACACAGAAGCTGCAGCTGCAGGTGCTGGTTGTAGCAGGCTGTGAAAACGTGGGCGGTACCAGGACTGCTAAGATGTCTGGCCTGTCATCCATGAGATGGTCAGCACAGAGTATAGTCTTGTCCTTGATGAGCAATATTTGCTCCACAAGGACCTAGCCTAAGTGCTTCTCCTCGCAGCACACTTCTCATAGGGTCAGTGCTTGGACATCATTAGAGACTTGAGTGGGTGAAGACGTCAGTGTTTTGAAGATTGGCCATCTGCTTCACCACCTCCACAGCTCCTGGCCAGGGTTCCAGTCAAAGAAATCCTTTGACTCACATACGCAATGGCTATCTCCTCTAGTCGGGGCCACAGAGGGTCACATTGCCCACTCACCCAGAAACCCAGCAGGTCCTCCCACACACCAAAACACAAGTCAACAAAGCAAATGGGGGCGGGGGGAATTTCTTTTCTTCTCTTTTGGTCAGTTATGGGGCTGGAACTATGGGCCTGAGTGTTGTCCCTGAGCTCTTTAGCTCAAAGGTACCCCCTGAACCCCTGAGGCACAGCACCACTTCAGGTTTTCTGCTGGTTAACTGGAGATAAGTGTCTCCCAGACTTTAGTTCCACACTGGTTTGAAACAGTGATCTTCAGATCTCAACCTACTAAGCCACCCAACCCCTTGAGGCACAGCTCCACTTCCAGGTTTCTGGTGGTTAATCAGAGATAAGAGTCTCACAGACTTTAATTCTGGGGCTGGCCTTGAACCGTGATCCTCAGATCTCAGCCTCCTGAGTAGCTAGGATACAGGCATGAGCCACCATGCCTGGCTTAAACAATGTTCTTGTCCCTCAATAACTTCATCTGCTTCTGTGTCATGCATGACCAGCATCAGGAGAAGTAGGCATGCATGCCAGGGAGCTCTCCCAGAATCCTGGGGACTTATAACCATGCCTCCAGTGTGTGCGTTCAACCCACCTATTCTGAGTCCAAGAAACTAAAGTTCATACTGGGCCTAGATGTGAGAGACTGAAGAGGGAAAATGGCTTCAGCTACTATTGAGGTAGACATTCTAGAGTCAATACTGACAAACAGCAGAAGCCTCCACCAGAGGCCATCCCTGGCCATTCACAAAATGCAGCCAGTGTGACCAGGAATCATCAGATAGTCCCTTTGATGCCTGGCTGTAGGAGCTGGAGAGCAAAGCATTCAGGAAAAATAACTCCTTGTTCACACTGCAGCTCCATGCCCATATTCTCAGTGTAGACACCCTTCTTCTTCTTTTGTCTTTTTTTCTTGTAGTCAGTCCTGGGGCTAGAAATCAGGGTCTGTGTTTGTAGTACTGAGGAATGGAATCCAGGGCTTCATGAGTACTCGGCCAGCACTGAACCCCTGGACCGCACTCCTGTTCCCCATCTTGGTATTTTCTTGTTAAGGTCAAGAAACCAATTGGAGTTGGCTTAAGAGGAAGGCTTATCTTGGTAAGCAAGGCTTATATAAAAAGCAAGAGGTGGTCATGAGGCTTCCAAGACAATATCAAATCTTCAGTGGGGTTCTGTATGGCAGGGTGGGAGAAAGCACAAAACCTCATCACCTGTGCATTTCCACATCCTCTTCTGAAAGATCTCAGAAATGGAGCTAATCTGCAGACCCTGTGCACCCTGCGGCTACTGCCTGGGGTCCCTGGAGCTGAACAGGAGCTGGAGGCCACTGCTCACAGCTTTCCTCCCCACTTCCCTCCCTCCTTCCAAGCAGGAGGGCCCCACCAGGGAAGAAGACACAGTGAGTAAATTAAAATCTGATAGGAATGTGACTTCACCTTTAGCAGCACTTTTCAAGTTTCCTCTTAAGACAGCACTGTGCAGCCATCTTCTTTTTACTCTTTCAACAAGGACTGAGAACCATTTTGTAACAGGAAAGATTCCCTACACAATGAATGTGTGCTTTACCTCACATTGTTGGTTCATGCTTTGGACTGTGAATCACTCCTATTGTTTCCAGTTTCCAAAGTGCTCCAACATACCTCAATAGTCAAGAGGACCTTTTCATTTAGAACTGTGGGCCTGGGTGATGTCCCTGAGCTCTCCAGTTCAAGGGTACTGCCCTACCCCTTTAGCCACAGCACCACTTCTGATTTTCTGCTGGTTCATTGGAGATAAGAGTCTCCTGGGCTGGTTTTGAGCCACAATCCCGGGTAGCTAGGATTACAGGCATGGATCAGTGGTGCCTGGCCATATGTTTTTTTTTTCCAGCCCTGGGTTGAACTCAGGGCTTGGGCACAGTCCTTAGACACTTTTTGCTCAAAGCTAGTGCTCTGCCACTTGAGCCACTGGTTCAAAAAAAAGCCACTTCTCCCTTTTTTCTGTTTATGTGATATTGAGGAATCAAACCCAGGGCTTTCTGCATGTTAGGTGAGCACTCTACAAATAGGCCACACTCCTGGCTCCATGCAGTCCTTTTTTTTTTTTTTAAGAGTCATAAATTTAAATGAGGTCGTGGCTTAGTTTGTAGAGATGCTTGCTTAGCATGCATTTAGTCTTTGGTTGGATTCTCTGGTAGCACATACAACAGAAAAAGCTGCAAGTGGTGGTGTGGCTCACCTCGTAGCGCGCTAACTTTGAGGAAGCCTCAGGATAGTTTTCAGACCCTAAGTTCAAGAACCAGAATTGGCCAAAAAAAAATTTTAGTGGGACACAAAAAAATACTAAAAACACTCTTTCCTTGGCTTGGTGAGGGCAGCTGGGGTTGGAAGGACGGGTGGGTCGGAGGGCCTGGCCCAGAGGGGCCTGCGCCCTGGGGAAGATGGCTAGAGCAATGAGCTCCTACCTGGGGTATGTGTTCGGCGGCAGCGGAGGCGGCGGCGGCGGCGGCGGCGGCGGCGGCAGGGTTGGAGGCGAGGTCCTCATCTTCACAGCCAAGTTCCGTCGCGCTGGTGCCCGTCCCTCAGGCTCAGCCCTCTAGCCCGCCTTCCCCCTGGGCTTAGAGGATGGCGCCTTTGTCTGCGGTCAGCCACTGACCTCCGCCCGCACGCGCCTTCTTCCCCGCCCGCCCTCTCGCAGCCCTCCGCACCTCCCCCCCCTGCCCCGCCCCGGTTCGCTCAGCGCACCCGGAAGAGGCCTAGAATTGGGGCGGCGCCCGTGTCGCGCCAGCCACCTGAGTTCCGGTGGCCGACGTTCCTGGCGTCCTCGGGAGACCCAGCAAAGACAGTGAGGGGCTGGTCTAGTACCCCACCTTAGCTCCTCAGCTGTCTTCCCAGTCCGCGATTCCTTCCTCTTGGTGTTGGCTTAAGAGGAAGGATTATATGGTTAAGCAAGGCTTATTGTAGAAGCAAGAGGAGGCCATGAGGCTTTCAATACAATACCAAATCTTCAGTGGGGTTCTGCATGGCAGGGTGGGAGAAGCCACTGGAGCTGAACTGGATCTGAACTTGAGCTGGCCACTGCTCATAACTTTTGCCTCCCCACTGACCTGTCTCCCCCGAAGTGGGAGGACAGCACCACTGAAGACATAGTGGTTAAATTAAAATTTAATGGAAGGGGCCGGGAGTTTGGCCTAGTGGTAGAGTGCCTGCCTAGCATGCACAAACACCCGGGTTCGATTCTTCGGTACCACATACATAGAAAAAAGCCAGAAATGGTGCGGTGCCTCAGGGTAGAACACTAGCCTTAAGGAAAGCCCAAGGACAGTGCTCAAGCCCTGAGCTCAAGCCCAGGACTGGTAATAAATAAATAAATAAATATTTAAAAATAAATAAATAATTTAATGGGAGGGCCGCGAGTTTGGCCTACTGATTAAAGTGCTTGCCTTGCATGCGCAAAGACCCGGGTTCGATTCCTTGGTACCACCTACATACAAAAACACTGGAAGTGGTGCTGAGGCTCAAGTGGTAGAGCTCTAGCCTTGAGAAAGTCCAAGGACAGTGCTCAGGCCCTGAGCTCAAGCCCAGGACTGGCAAAAAAAAAAAAAAAAGAAAGAAAACGTAGGACTTAGAGCAAGGGGTTGTGGTTCCAGTGGAGGCACACTGGTCAGCCCTGGCCTGTCCTTGCTTCTCATAATACCTCGGGCCCCTCCCCGCCTGTGCCCAGTGCTCTACCCTGCACTCCACTCAGCAGTCAGACACTCTACCTTTGAGTTCCCGACTGTAGCAGGCCTGTTGCTATATAGTCCACCTTTGCGTCAATAAGCAATATCTGAAGAAAAGAATTTTTTTTTTGCCAGTTCTGGGCCTGAGCACTGTCCTTGGACTTTCTCAAGGCTAGAGCTCTACCACTTGAGCCTCAGCACCACTTCTGGCTTTTTCTATGTATGTGGTACCGAGGAATTGAACCCGGGTCTTCATGCATGCTAGGCAGAGCACTCTGCCACTAGGCCAAACTCCCGGCCCCAAGAATTATTTTTTATTTAAGATTTTTTTATTGTAATTAATAGAAGGGTTACATGATAATTGCCAGATAGAAGGTGCATTAATTCACATATATTGATACCCTTTCACATGTCTTGGTCCCCATTTCCCTCTCCCCATCCCCACCCCTCATCTTGTTTTCCCCCCTTCCCTATCCAATTTCAAATAACCAAATACAAATATATCCGATATATCAGATAACAAAGTGAGACACTGTAGCAGTATGAGATAACCAAGGGACAGCAAAAGAGGTGAGAGATAACATAGTACCTTAAGGACAACAACCATTCATTATATGGCTTATGTTTCTATATCGTAGAGGTCCTTTCAATTAGCATCATACTATATGGCCTTATGTATCAAGGTTTTGCTCTATTGCAAATCTCTGCTAGGAGAGCCCAAGGTTTCTACTGATTATGACAAATGAGGGAAACCATTGAGCCTAAGTTCCTTTGAGTTTGGCTTACTTCGCTTAATATGATTTTTTCTAAGTCTTTCCATTTCCTTACAAATGGGACAATGTCATTCTTTTTGACAGCAGCATAGAATTCCATTGTGTACAAATACCACATCTTGTTGATCCACTCATCAACTGAGGGACATCTAGGTTGGTTCCATATCTTTGCTATGATAAGTAGTGCTGCAGTGAACATCGTTGTGCTAGTGGATTTATCATGTCCATGTTTCTGGATGATTGGGTAAATGCCAAGTAGTGGAATTGCTGGGTCATAGGGGAGTTCTATGTTTAGTCTTTTGAGGAACTGCCATACTGCTTTCCATAGTGGTTGAACGAGTTTGCACTTCCACCAACAGTGTAGTAGTGATCCCTCCTGGCCACATCCCCTCCAGCATCTGTTGTCATTCGTTTTCCTGATCCTGGCCATTCTAACTGGAGTGAGGTGGAATCTTAGAGTTGTTTTGATTTACATTTCTTTTATGACCAGAGATGTTGAGCATTTCTTCATGTGTCTATAGGCCATTTTTGTTTCTTCTTCAGAGAAGACTCTCTTTAAGTCTTTGGCCCATTTTTTAATGGGATGGTTGTTACTTTGGAGATTAGTTTTGGAGTGATTCAACTTTTTGAGCTGTTGATATATTTTAGATATGAGGCCTTTGTCCGTTGTATGGTTAGTGAAGATCTTTTCCCACTCTGTAGGCTTCCTAATTAATTTACTAGCTATGTCCTTTGCCATACAAACGCTCTGCAGTTTAATGCAGTCCCACTTATCCAGCCTTTCTCTGATTTGTTCTGATTCTTGGTCCCTATTAAGAAAGTTTCGACCTGTGCCAAGGAGGCCTAGTGTATCTCCTATTCCTTCTTGTAAAGTTTTCAGTGTGTCAGCTTTTACCTCCAGGTCTTTGATCCATTTGGAGTTAATTCTAGTGCAGGGTGACAAAGAAGGATCCAACTTTAGTTTTCTGCAGGTGCTTAACCAGTTCTGCCAGCACCACTTGTTGAAGAGGCTATCTTTCTTCCATTCTATTTTTTGGCTCCCTTGTCAAAGATTAGGTGGCCATAGGTCTGTGGTTTAATATCTGAGTCCTCAGTTCTATTCATTGGTTGAAGAATTATTTTTATTTTCACTTATTTATTATTAATTAATTAGTTAACTAATTTATTGCCAGTCCTGGGGGGCTTGATCTCTGGGCCAGGCCACTGTCCCTGAGCCTCTCTGGTGCTTGAGGTTAGTGCTGTACCACTAAGCCACAGTGCCACTTACAGCTTTTTCTGTGTATGTGACACTGAGGAATCCAACCCAGGGCTTCATGCATGCTAGGAAAGCATTCTACCACTACAGAAAACCATCCAAAATTTCATATGGAACTGAAAAAGGCCCTGAATAGCCTAAGCAATTACAGGAAAAGAAAACAGTGGTGGAGATTTCATAATTCCAGACTTTACTACAGAGCTGTAATAACAAAAATAGGGGTTTTTTTGCCAGTCTTGGGGCTTGAACTCAGGGCCTGGATACTGTCCTTAGACACTTTTTGTAAAATAAAGAATTTATTAACATTGATTTTTTACATCATATTTTGACCCGTCCGGCGGGTTCAGTAATTCATCAGGCTCGAGGAGGCACCTCCTGAAAAACCAATGGGGGGAGACAGAAAGAAGACCAGACGCATAAAGAAAGACAGAGTCAATCTGAGTCACGTCAAGGTCTCTTTTATTGAAAGCAGAGCAGGGTTTATATACCCTGAGTATGAGGAAGGGAGTAGAGGGGGAGATGGAAAGTTTTTGCAGTAGTAAGAACGGGAGGTTTCGAGGTTAGGGGTGGGTCAAGCTATTCTTTTGGCCGTTGTGCTAACCCAAGCGCCACATCCTGTGGTTATTCCGAGAAGTGTTTGTGCAGATGACTCAACCAGGTGCTATTTGCTCAAAGCTAGAGGGTCTTTGCAATGTTCCGTTTAACTCCTTGGCCTCCGACAATTCCCCCTTTCCTTTAAAGAACAGTCTTTAAAGGTTGGTTGAGAGAACATCCTGTCTTAGGCTATATGGAGGGCCACCTTACTCCTGGCAACATGCCTTGTTGAGCCGGCCAGTACGGCCTCTGTATGTTGTGCCATCCAGGGTAAGCTCCATACCATTCCCGTCATTGGATGTTCTCTAGCTACCCTGGGGTTAACGGGTAAGAAGTTTATGGAACTGGAGTCCTCTCTCAGGAGGGTTCTCAACAGGCCCGGCAGGGCCTTCTTGCTCCTCTAGGCGATGATAATGCACCGAGATTGAATTTTTAGGGAGAGCGGAATCTATTTGCTCTTTTATGAAACGTGTAAGACGCTGAAAAGCCCAAGGGCCAAAAGAAATAAGCAAGAGAAGCCCCACAAGGGGACCCAAAAGGGAGGGTAGGAGGCTTGAGAGCCAAGGGGACGTGGAGAACCAATTTTGATACCAAGATTCTTGTTGTTCTCGTTCCCTTTTTCTCTTTTCTAGGCTAGCTGTAACCCTATCCAAACTGTCTTTAACTAGTCCTGTTTTATCAACATAAACACAGCATTTTTCTTTTAATGCAGCACATAGTCCTCGTTGCTGTAGAAAAAGTAGATCTAAACCTCGTCTGTTTTGTAGGACTACTTCTGCCAGGGAGCTTAAGGACTCCGTTAAATATTCTATCCCTGTTTTGAGATCCTCCAGGTCCTGGCTTATGGCTGCATTTAAGGCATGGTATTGTTGTGCATTTTCTTTCGAGAGAAACAGGGAAGTTATCCCAGTACTCGTGCCGACTGCTTCTAGTCCTAATATCACAGACAAGGTGGGAGCGGTGAGAGGCTCTCTTTAGTTCTATGATGAGGGGCAGGCTTTTCTTCCCAAAAATTTAATAGTTCCTCGGGTGAATAGATATACAGATTTGGAAATAGTTGTACTAATACACAATAATTTCTATTTTCTCTAAAATCTTGTGTAGGTATAAGACACGTAAGCCCTTCAGAACAGGCAAAATAGGTATCATTGGGAGCTAGTAAATATCCTACCACAGATGCATTAAGAATCAGAGATTCATTGCAAATATATTGGAGTTCTACTGGGGGAAGCATTTGGGGTCCCAGTATGCAGGTACCCATACCACTAACTTCAGTAAGGGTTAGCTGTAAATTTTGAAATAAACTCTGAGGGGGCGTTGAAAGGATTTCGGGATTACCAAACAGAGCTCTCCCAGCATAGAATGGAGGATTGGCAGAAAAACACAGCCAACATTCTGAGGCGATAGACCCATTATTTTTAGCTTCGGTTATCAACAGAGCAGAGGCTGAGGCATTAAGGATGCCCCATAGTAAATCTGTAGAGGACCTAGGGCCTGGGGGCATTGTGGGTTGGAAGAGCGTGCTAAATGTTGCAGAGGTCACAGGGGTTAAAACATTGGGAACAGACGGCGGGGTATTTTTAGGTGATAAGTGGCCTGGCAGGCGGTGAAGTTGGGAACCCACCATTGGTCTTTACAGAGGCTCTTTTGAGGGCCTTGTGTCTTAACACCGAAAGCGCTTTGTAGGTTACTGGGAAGATAGTCCCTTTGGACAGTTATTAGGTCCCAAGTTGAGGATGGCTTCCAATAAGCATCTCCCGTAGTCTCACATCCCCATGCAGCACAAAAATAAGAATCTCGATAACCACATTTGTAGCCTAAAGATTTGTCTCTGTGCACATCTCCAGGGCAAACATAAATGCCTGTCTGGTCCTCTGCTAGGGCTGCACGGAGGACGTGTGAGTTGCATGCAGCAACTCGCCCTTTATAATCTGGACTGGGGTTATCTATGGGATTCTTTTGGGGAAAAAATTTATCGGGCGTCCCCCAAACGGGATCAGCACCCAAAGCCAAAATGCATAGGTCAACAATTAGGTCAGGCCAATTTGGGGAGGTACTCATAGAAGAAGTGGCATTAACTGTATCTCCTGCTTGATTAATAATGATCCATGTAAAATTGTATATTTGGTAGGTTTGTTT
Organism: Megascapheus bottae; assembly: GCF_031878675.1. Lineage (NCBI taxonomy): Eukaryota > Metazoa > Chordata > Mammalia > Rodentia > Geomyidae > Megascapheus > Megascapheus bottae. The sequence goes on from NC_143547.1 coordinate 48,592,859, forward strand.
CTTGTTTGAAGTTAGGATGTTTCCAAATGCTGGAGGCAGCATAGGTGTCCACAGTATTAAGCCAAACGGTGATGGAAAGTTCTTCTTTTTCATGATCTATGGAGAGAAAACATTGTTGTTCTCAGGCGCCACCCTGGAATTTATTATATGGCTTTATTAATCGTTCAGGTAGCCATCTGGCTCCCCCTTCTTTAGAATTGTAGATACAAGCTGAACCTTTTCCCCAGATAAAACTGGGTCGGGGCCATTCCATTTTCCTGTTAAAGGATCTTTCCACAAGGCTTGGGCATAATCTGTTTGAGTGGAAGGGTGCCAGAGGCGCTCAGCGGCAGATTTACCTGCACTATCAAGAATTAAAAAATTTAGAACAAAAAGGGCATGTGATAGCAAAGTTTTATGATTTCCTTTAAAGGTATACAATGTTTCTTGCAAAGCAAGTTTGGTAAGAGTATTTTTTAGCATATGATGGGCCCTTTCCACTATTCCTTGTCCCTGTGGGTTATAAGGAATCCCAGTGATATGTCTTATATTCATTTGGGAACAAAACTGTTTAAATTTTTGACTGGTATATCCCGGCCCATTATCAGTTTTTATGTTTTTGGGCTGTCCCATAACAGAAAAGACATATAACAGGTGATTTATAACATCTTTGGTGGTTTCCCCGGAGTGAGCAGAAGCACAGATAAATCCACTAAAGGTGTCAATAGTAACATGCACAAATTTCAATTTTCCAAAAGACGGGATGTGGGTAACATCCATCTGCCAAAGTTGTCCAGGTATAAACCCTCTGGGATTTACCCCAGTACGGGGCTCAGGGAGTAAAGTTAGGCAAGCCTTACAATTTTTAACAATTTGTCTTGCTTGTTCTCTAGTAATTGCAAATTTTAAACGTAGGGTATGAGCATTGAGATGGTGGATAGCATGGGCCTCCAGTGCGCGGGACACAGGATCAGTTGTTTGGGACAGAGCAATGGTTCGGGTGGCCGAATCAGCTAATTCATTGCCTCGAGTTAAAGGTCCAGGCAAGCCAGAATGGGCACGAAAATGTCCCACGAAAAAGGGGTATGAGCGTTGTCTAATAAATTTTTGCAGTTTAAAAAATAGGTGAAAAGTGGGCGTAATAGGTTGAATAACAGGGACCATTTCCAAAACCTGTAAAGCTCTTACCACATAATGGCTATCTGAAAACAGATTAAAAGGGCAAGCCCTTAGCAATTGAAAAACACAAGATGCAGCAAATAACTCTACCAACTGAGCAGATTTAAATAAAGTACTTACAAAATAGGACTTGCCATTATTAACATATGAAGCTTTTCCATTTTTTGAACCATCAATAAAGACAGTTAGAGCATCAGAAATGGGTTTAAGTATGGTATTTTTTAGGAAAATAAAGGGGGTAACATTTAAGAAGTGAATAAGTCTATCGTTTGGTAAGTGAGTATCAAATTTTCCCTGGAACCCAGTACACAAAACAGTCCACTCATTTTGTCTCTGTTGTAACCAATTGATTTGTTCCTTGGAATAAGGGGTAATTATAATATCAGGATCCTTGCCAAAATACCTGACAGAAGTCTTGAGCCCCAGAAAAATAAGTTGGGAGACCAAAAAAGGGTAGGAGGGGACTACTTTGGACTGAGAGGCGGGGGCATGAACCCATAACAGGGGTACTGTTTCTTGCCACAATAAACCGGTGGGTGTGAATTCTGTGGCAAAAATGATTAAATAAAGGGTCAAGGAGGGGTTGAAATAGCCTATATTTTGTTGTGTAATGGCCTCCTCTAACTTTATTAGGGCTTTTTCAGCTTCGGGCGTAAGTTTTCTGGGGGAGGAAGGGTCAGAATCTCCCTGTAGAATATTAAACAGGGGCTTGAGATCTCCTGTTGTTAATTTAAGGTGAGGACGTAGCCAATTAATATCTCCGAGGAGTTTTTGGAAATCATTTAGACAATTTAGCTTATTCCTTTTGATTTGAATTTTTTGAGCATATATTAGAGAGGGTTCTAATTGAAAACCCAGCAACAGGAAGGGATAGCAAGTTTGAATTTTTTCTGGGGAGATAAAAAATCCTCGGTTTTGTAAGGCAATAACTATTTTTTGAGTCACTTGATGCGCCTCCATTTCTTGTTTGGCAGCAATTAATAGGTCATCCATATAATGTATAATATATATGAGGGTATTGAACACGAATTGGGTCTATGGATTGAGCCACAAAATTTTGACAAAGTGTAGGCGAATTGGCCATGTGGAGTACTCCCATTGAAAGCGGGGGTTAGGGCCTTTATGATTCACCACGGGGATGGAGAAGGCGAATCTTTTGCAATCCATAGGATCAAGTGGGATGGAAAAAAAACAGTTTTTTATATCTATCACAATTTTGAAAAATTCTCTAGGAATGGCCACAGGAGAGGGCAGGCCAGGTTGTAAGGCTCCCATTGGCATCATTGTTTTATTAACTTCTCTTAGATCCTGTAATAACCTCCAGTCCCCATTTTTCTTTTTTATGACAAATGTGGGAGTATTCCAGGGAGAGGTGGAAGGCTCAAGGTGTCCCTGTTCCAATTGTTCCTGCACTAACTGTAGGGCAGCTTGAACCTTTTCTTGAGGCATGGACCACTGGTCTATCCAAACCGGGCTATTAGACTTCCAGGTTATTTTGTCGGCTTGGAGTGCAGGAGGAGCAGTGGTCCTTAAGAAAAAAGGTCAGTCCCAAGGCCTCTTTTATCCCATTTTGGGGTAGGCATAATTGGGTGACTTATTCCCTGTTCATGTTTTCCTAACCCTTTACCTAGTAAATATCCAGACTTAAGCATCATATTGGTCACGGTCTCATTAGGACTAAACATGATAACCCCCATTTGTGTCATTATGTCTCTCCCCCATAAATTTACAGGAAGTCCTTCCACCACAAGAGGCTTGACTGTCCCAGTATTTCCCTCCGAGTCAGCCCAATTTAAGATTTTGGAACTTTGGAGCGTACTTTGAGTCTGTCCGATACCTTTTAGGTGTGTAGCAGTAGGTTCCAAAGGCCAAGAATCAGGCCAGTGTTGTCGAGCTATGACGGTAGCGTCAGCTCCTGTATCCAGAAGGCCCATGAATTGTTTTCCCTCCAAGGAAAGTTTTAAAGTTGGTCGGGACTCTGTCAATTGATGTACCCAAAATATGTCTGTTGACCCTGGGGTAGAGCTACCGCGTTGGAGATGTTTATATGGGAATTGTCCTATTACAGGAAGAGGGAGGGCTTGGGTGATGCGTTGGCCCGCTCAAATGGTAAGAGGACCCTGGGAGGTTTGGACCAAAAATTTTAACTCGCCAGAATAATCGGCATCAACCACCGAGGGGATAACTGAGAGCCCCTGTAGTGAGCTTGACGCTTGGCCTATAATGAGAAAAAACATCCCCGGTGGAGGAGGCCCAAACTTCCCTGAATCTATGATGACCGTCCCTTCTTCCGGGGTTATAATTCTGGTGGTGGAGGAACAGAGGTCCAATCCTGCGCTGCCTGCAGTGGCTCGGGACAGGCCTGAATCATAGATGTTTGAATAGAGGGCAGATTTTGGTTTGTAGGGATCATTTGTTGTCGTGGCAGATTGATGGGGCCCCGTGTCGGGGCCCGCAGCCCGTTTCCCGGGACCGCAGGTAAGGTTTGGCCATTGATGTCCGTTTTGGATCTGCAATCTCTGGCCCAGTGACGTCCCTTTTTGCACCTGGGACATAAACCGGGAGGAGGCACTCCAGAGGCAGCAGTCTGTGCTGTAGCTAAGGAAGGGCCACCCCGTGGGGTGGTGGGGCATTCTCTGGCAAAATGCCCAGGTTGCCCACATCTAAAACAGCCTTTAAGGCCGGATATTTGTTCTACTTTTCTAGGAAACTGAGTCTGGGTCTGAAGCATAGCACCAATGGCTAGACTAATGGATTTAGCAATTTTATGTTCAAAAGAATCTATATCATTGCAAAGTCTAATCATACCATTTAAATCTAAGGTTTTTGTCTTTCCCCTTAAAGCAGCTTTACAGGCTGCATTGGCATTTTCTATGGCCAATTGTTTAATCAAAACATCATCTGTATCTACATTGCCCAATATTCTTTCTGCTGATTCTAGTAACCTGGCAACAAATTGACAATATGGCTCATTATTGCCTTGTACAATTTTGGAAAGGGAGGTGGTTACTGCTCTCTCAGCGGGCACAGCTCTCCAGGCGGCCATAGCAGCTTGAGCAGTTTGACTTAATATTCCGGAGGGAAGCTCTTGTTGCTTCTTTTCTGAGGCATATTTACCCTTCCCTGTGATTTTATCGGAAGACCATGAAGCCATTTGAGGATTTTCTTTATTTACGACAGCCTGAGCCTCCGCCCTATCAATGAATTCAGCTTTCCAGGTTAGATATTGGCCTCTAGTCAGGACAGATTGTACAACCTTATGCCACTCATGAGGCAATAGATGTCCCTCTCCTCCCAGGCCCTCCAGTACTGTTAAAGTAAAGGGGGCATTAATTCCATAATTTTTGACAGCCGAATATAACTCTTTAATATGTTTAATTTTAAGTTTTTTATATATGGCTTGAGAGTCCCTTCTTGCTTCTATTGGAACATCCCCTTCCTCTTCAGAGGCAGAGGAGTCCTGATTATGGTCCTCCTCTTGTTCCCCGGTAGTGTCAACCTCTCTTTCCCCCCTTTCCTGATCCCGAGACTGGGAGCTAGAACGGGTGATTACAGAAGAGAGGGAGATGGTGGGTGTCCTATGCCCGAGTTTATTAGTGCGACTTCTCAAGGCCGGGGGTGCTTTTACAGACCTATTGCTTGAGGATACAGGGTGGAAGACAGTTAAGGCCTCCTCACTAAGATCAGCTTGCAAGTTTTGAATTTGTGAAGTAAGGTCTTGTAATTCTCTTTTTAAATGGAGTACATCCCTTAATTCTGTTACTTGTTTTAAGAGGGAATCCTTATTTCTAAGGAGATCTTGTCTTCTAGAAGGGGCAGAGGATAATACCGGCATTTCCTGTGGCGGGGCAGTCGGGAGAGGGTAAGGGGCAGGGAAGGCCACTTAAGGACCCTTGTTTTTAGGGCTTTTGTAGATGTAAAAATCTGAGTAGGGGTGGGGGGTTCATATGTTTCTTTTTTATAGTGTGTCGCCTCTTCCTCTAAATCTACCTCCAATGGGGGACCGAGATGATCATCATTGGGAAAATTTTTATGAATAACAGGATATATATTTTTATAGGGTTTTGCCGGCGCATCTGTTTTAGACATAACGTCATCCTCAGAAGGGGGTCTGAATTTTTTGTTATCAGGGATTAAAGGAGGTGTGAGGGGGCGTTCTGTGGGGACAGGCTCATCTATTATAGATGGGGTACGCGAAGTGGGCCGAGAGCTAGTAATTTCTTTGGTGTCACTTTCGTTGTTGTGTGACGAGAGTCGCGACCCAGTCAGATAATCTTCTGTTAAAATTAACAAGCGAGCACCGTCCCCTCCTTCCTCAGCCTCTTTTAGGATGTCTCTAATAATTCCATAGAAGCTGAAGAAGGCCTCGGGAATGTCTTCCCCTTTGATTAATAGATCATTAATATTTTTTCCCACTTTGTTCCATGTGAGGGGATGGATGTCCGATCTACTCAAAATTAACCAAGGACACTTGTCCCCGACAAAGCAGAAGAATTTAACTAAATCTTTTTTCTTAACTCTTATTCCTCTCTCCCTAAGTGATCTTTTCATCTCTTTTATGAATAAAGCCTCTTTCGAGAGTGTTTTGCCCATGGTGGATGGGACGGCAAGACTCACTTCAAAACTTCCCGCGGTGCACGAGTGATGCTCTTCGGGCGTCTATACCTCTGGATGGTCGGGGCCCCTATCTTCCACGCCGTCCTGCAGGTCACCGTACCTCGAGCCCCACGTTGGGCGCCACTTGACCCGTCCAGCGGGTTCAGTAATTCGTCAAGCTCGAGGAGGCACCTCCTGAAAAACCAATGGGGGGGAGACAGAAAGAAGACCAGACGCATAAAGACAGAGTCAATCTGAGTCGCGTCAAGGTCTCATTTATTGAAAGCAGAGCAGGGTTTATATACCCTGAGTATGAGGAAGGGAGTAGAGGGGGAGATGGAAAGTTTTTGCAATAGCAAGAACGGGAGGTTTCGAGGTTAGGGGTGGGTCAAGCTATTCTTTTGGCCGTTGTGCTAACCCAAGCGCCACATCCTGTGGTTATTCCGAGAAGTGTTTGTGCAGATGACTCAACCAGGTGCTGTTTGCTCAAAGCTAGAGGGTCTTTGCAATGTTCCCTTTAACTCCTTGGCCTCCGACAATATTTCAAATGATGTATTTAAGAAGGGAATCTTTGTATACAATCACTGGCACTTAGATTTTAGAACATAATTAAAATTAGGCTGGGTGTTTGTATGTCATAGATACATATTAATCTATGTAATAAAACATTATGTCTATAGAGTCACAAATTTTTATGTCTATGTAGTTGTGTTTATATTTCTAATACCATGTCCATAGCATTGGATACGCTCTTGTACTGTTTGGATCTAATAGCCACATATTAAGGATACCATGTGCCTTTTGTTCCTTTGGCCTTAGACACTTTTTTCCTCAATGCTAGTGCTCTGCCACCCAAGCCACAGAACCAGTTCTGGGTTTTCTGTGTATGTAGTACTGAGGAATCAAACCCAGGGCTTCTATGTATGCTAGGCAACCACTCTAGCTCTAGTCTGTGTTCCCAGACTCACAAAAACAGTTCTGTACTGACCTAAAAATATTTCCTGAAGAGCCAGGTGTGGTGACTCATGCCTGTAATTCTAGCTACTCTGATGGCTGAGATCCGATGATCAAAGTTCAGAGCCACCTGGGGCCCACAAAAGGACCTTAAGTGGGGCTTGGCTCAGAGGTAAGGCAGTAGCATTGAGATGCAGAGCACAGGGACAATGCTCAGGCCCAGTTCAAGCCACATGACCAACAAAAAAATTTCCTGAAGACCATTGAAATGGACTACAAGCCACCCTGCCCCCAACCCACATATTTACAGTTATCTGATATTTGGCAAGGAAGTAAAAACAATGTATTAGAAAAAAGGCAGCCTCAGGGGCTGAGAGTTTGGCCTAGTGGTAGAGTGCTTGCCTAGCATGCAGGAAGACCCGGGTTCAATTCCTCGTTACCACATACATAGAAAAAAAGCCAGAAGTGGTGCTGTGCCTCAAGTGGTAGAGCTCTAGCCTTGAGAAAGCAGAAGGACAGTGCTCAGGCCCTGAGTTCAAGGCCCAGGACTGGCAAAAAAAAAAAAAGGAAAAAGAAAGCCTCTTCAAAAAATTGTGTTGTGAAACTAGAAGCTCATATGTAGAAGTCTAAAATTGGATCCTTATTTGGTTCAGACACAGAGTGATAAACAAACAGGTTCTCATTTTTCAATCGCCTTCGTTACTTAACCTGATACCTATGAGGTAACTGAGAGGTTGGGAGACTAATGATGAACTTGAACACCTCCGATCTTGCTTCATCTTATTTTCAGATTTAAACTTACAGCATTTTATAAATCTTTACAACGTCATAAAGCAAAGAGGGCTTTATTCTCATTATTCTAGATGAACCACATGAACTGTTCCTGTGTCTACAGACCTGAAGGTCAAACATTCAAGCATATAATGAAGTCGTGTAAGATACAAATTCCCACTACTTTGCGAACAATCTAAATTCCACTCAGAGAAGTGTCAACTCTTCAGTTTCCATGCTCTGAATTATCTAAAAAAGAAAGAAGCACATAAAACAGACTGACAATGATTGGATTAAACCAATTATAAATTATTCAAGAAAGCTAAGATTAAAAATTCTAAATTACAGTTTTATTTGTATTTAAAAATACACTGGAAATTCTGCACATGCCCATGATCAAGCTTATTTTCAATGTACACTACTTCAAATTTGATGACATGGTGCAAGCTGCACACTGACACAGGGACGCTCCCCTAGATTTCCACTGGGGCTGCGGCCGACGCTGTGCACTGTTTCCTCGCCCGTGCTGAGGTGAACTTCATGTGCCTTTTATCACCTGAACAGTTTTCCAACCATAATGATAGTAGCTGTAACCGGATGCAGCTGTGGTGAATGCTGTACAGCACCACAATATCTGAAGATAAATGCTGTCAGCATAATTGAAAACTGGAGCTGCCAAAGAAGCTGCCACCAAGATTAAATGGACTGCTGTATTTACCTTGCTGATGAATGTTGGTTTTAACCTAGCAGTAGCATAGCAAGGATTGAAATATTTAGCTAATGTTCGGAGTGTTGGAAGAGTTCGGTATCTGACATAAAAAACAGCAGAGATCAACATTACATCTCTTGAAATTATCATATAAGTAAGTGGAACTGGAATAAGGTCTGCATAGGTCAAGCTAACATATAAGATACTGGTAAGTATTTTATCAGCAAGTGGATCAAGAGCACTTCCCAAAGCTGATTTTTGATTGGCCCAGTTTCAAGCAATAAATCCATCCACCAAATCAGTTAGCTCAGCTAAAGCAAAAACTCCTAGGGCAACATTGAAATCTTCAAGAATCAAATAGCCGGGCCGGGAGTTTGGCCTAGTGGTTAAAGTGCTTGCCTAGCATGCGCAAAGACACGGGTTCGATTCCTTGGTACCACATACATACAAAAACGCTGGAAGTGGTGCTGAGGCTCAAGTGGTAGAGCTCTAGCCTTGAGAAAGTCCAAGGACAGTGCTCAGGCCCTGAGCTCAAGCCCAGGACTGGCAAAAAAAAAAAAAAAAAGAATCAAATAGCCCAAAACTGGGGCAAGGCCAATTCTTGTCATGGACAACATATTTGGGATTGTCCATGGATTTTCATACAAGCTGGCGGTGCTCGATGGACCCCAGCGGCCCCTGGCGGGCTCGGAGGCGGCGGCGGCGGCGCCTCCTCCGGGCGCAGGCCCCGAGGCCGCCTTCCTGGTGCCCCAGCTGTGGCTCCGCAGGCCGGGCCAGGGCAGCCACAGGCTGAGCCAGGCAGGGCGCAGCCACAGGCGCTCGGCCAGGCACCCCAGGCAGCAGGCGGCGGGCAGCAGCAGCGCCCCGAGGCCCGGCCTCCGGCTCAGCCGCACCCATAGCGCCCGTGCGGCCACGCACAGCCACCCCCACGAGCCGCGCGCAAGCCGCCAGGCTAGCATGTCCCGGCGGCCGTGCCACGGGTCCTGCAAGCGGCGGGAGCTCAGCAGACAGCACGCCCGGCACCGGCTCCGCCCCGGAAGCCCCGCGATCCCCGGGAAGCGGTGGCTGAGGCCTCCACACTGGCTAGTGACTTTTGAAAGTTAATTTTGTATCCTGCCACTTTGCCAATGTGATTTATTACTTCTAGGAGTTTGAGAGTGGAATTTATTGGGTCCTTCAGGTATAGGATCATGTCAAATGTGAAAAGGGAGTATTTAATTTTTTCTTTCCCTGTGTGGATCCCTTTGATATCCTTCTCTTACCTTATTTCTCTGGCTAAGGGTTCCAGCACTATACTGAAGAGAAGTGGAGAGAGTGGGCATCTGTGTCTTGCTTCTGATTTAAAGGTAAATGGTTCTAGTCTTTCTCCATTTAGTATGATACTGGCTGGAGGTTGGTCATATATGGCTTTAATTTTTTTTTTTGCCAGTCGGGCTTGAGCTCAGGGCCTGAGCACTGTCCTTGGACTTTCTCAAGGCTAGAGCTCTACCACTTGAGCCTCAGCACCACTTCCGGCTTTTTTCTATGTATGTGGTATCAAGGAATCGAACCCAGGTCTTCATGCATGCTAGGCAAGCACTCTACCACTAGGCTAAACTCCTGGCCTGGCTTTAGTTATTTTAAAGAATGTACCTCGTAGCCAGGCGCGGTGGCTCATGCCTGTAACCCTAGCTATTCGGGAGGCTGGGATCTGAGGCTCGAGGTTCAAAGCCAGCCCAGGCCTTACAAAGCCGTGAAACTCTTATCTTCAATTAATCTCTAGAAAATGGGAAATGAGGCTGTGGCTTAACAGTAAGGTGATAGCCTTGAATGGAAGAGCTGAGCAACAGCATCCAGGCCCAGGGGTAGGGTGGTAGCCTTTAGCTGAAGAGCTCAGGGACAGTGCGAATGTTAAACCATCATTGCACTTGTGGGATGAAGCCTACTTGATCATAGTGTATAATTTTTAAAATTTGTTTCTGGATCCTGTTGGCTAGTATTTTATTGAGAGTCCCTTGTGTTTTATTGGCCCTCCATTTTCTTTATTAGTGTCCTCCTTTTTTTTTTCTTCTGTTGGTCTTGGGGCTTGAACTCTGGGCTTCACAGTGTGAGGAGGGGTTCTGCAGCTGCCCAGGCCTGAAGGTCAGCTGGGGGAATCTTGTAGCCTTATATGGTTATTCAAGGCAAAAGGAGTGGGAGATTGATAATTACTGCCCTTAATCAACTGGCCTGAAGTTGCTTGTGGAGGGCACACTAAACTACGGGAAAGGGGGAGGGGCCCTGGGCCAGCACTGACTATTGACTGCTTTGACCAAATGAGCATGGAAAAGGGGCATGTCAAGCTACAGCAGAGGAGGCCATTAGGTCTACACTATCACCATCATTTTCCAGTCTTTGTGTCCTACTTTTTTTCCTGTTGTGAGGCTTGAACTCTGAGCCACAGCTCTACTTCCGGTTTTCTAGGTGTTAATTGTAGATAAGAGTCTCCTGGACCTTTGTGTCTGGACTGGCTTTGAACCATGATCCTCAGATCTCAGTCTTCCGAGTAGGTAGGATTACAAAGTTTGAGCCATCAGTCCCTGGCTGGTTTTATAAATGGAAGGGGGCACCAAATCTGGAGTATGGGCAAAGGGCATCTCTTCTGGAGCTGCTTCCTGTTGAGATGGGGGTGAAGTAGACAGGGGTAAATATTAGACTGGGTGCCCTCGTAGGAGCATTTGGTTGACAGATGGGTTGGTGGCAGGTCTTCCCATAAAGATGTTTTGCATCCGCCACAGGCTTGCACATCAGAAACAGGCAGGACCCAAGTATATGTCCCAGCTCCATTTCCTGCTTCAGACAAAAGTTAGAGGTACTAGTTATTTGGGCCCAGATGAAACCAGATGTTATACTCTATGTGGTCCCGAAAGGACTCTGAGGAGGAAAAGGAAGAGGACCCTCTATATTGTATAGCACAGCTGTTTAGGGAAAACAGGCAGAAAACCGTAGCCTGGGATAGTAGAATTATTCAGCCAGTGTAAGGATTGCCTTGTTGAAAATACAAGAAGTAAAAGACGAGATATTAAGGGTATGATAATATTAGGTCATCAATATCTGATAAGGTAAGGGCTCCTCTGGTGGGCTTGCTGTCCCCAAGTTCATCCCAAGGAGGAATGATGATGTTATTTGTTTCAGGGAGATTGGGCTGCCAGCCCACGTTTGTTTGTTTGTTTTTGGGGGACTGAACTCAGGGCCTGAGCACTGTCCTTGGGCTTTCTCAAGGCTAGAACTCTACCACTTGAGCCTCAGCATCACTTCCAGCTTTTTCCTATGTATGTGGTACCGAGGAATCAAACCCGGATCTTGGTGCATGCTGGGCAAGCATTCTACCACTAGGCCAAACTCCTGGCCCCACAGCCCACTTTTTCACTGGTTAATTAGAGACAAAGTCTCATGGACGTTTCTGTGACTAAATACATTCTGTAATTTTCCTCATTTCTGAGGGCTTCAGTAAGATGTCATGTTGAGAGAAAGGGAGAGAGAGAGAGAGAGAGAGAGATAGAGCACCTAATGTGTTTTTTTTTCTGCCGCCACTCCACCCCCGCCCCACTCCCGAGCCTAATGTTTTAAGACTAAAATACTTTAGGGATTTGAAAACAAGGAATAGTCATGGCTCAGGGAATCTTGGGAGATCTGACCACAGTGTCTCGATAGAAGACAATCAGGAGAGGTGGTCACAGATAAGGAAAGGGCCTGATCTGCAGAGAATTTCAAGCATTGGGGAGCTCTGGCAGTGAAGAAAAAAAATGACCTGGGTCCTCACCTACCTGGCAAGGAGCAAATTCTTTTTATTTTTTGTGGGTTATAGGTCTTGAACTCTGTGCCTGGGTGCTGTCCCTGAGCTTTTCAGCTCATATCTACCGCCCTACCCTTGAGCCACAGCCCCACTTCCCATTTGCTAGTAGTTAGTGGGCTTTCCAGCTCATGTTGGCTATTACCAGTGATCCTTAGATCTCAGTCTCCTGAGAAGCCAGGCTTACAGGAGTGAGCCACCAGCTCCTGATGTTAGACTCTTATCTCCAGTTACCACTAGGATACAAAGTGGAGCTGTGGCTCAAGGTGGTAGAGCACTAACCTTGAGTAGAAAAGCTCAGAGACAGTGCTCGGGCCCATGACAAAAGAAAAGAAAAGAAAAGAAAAACAGGAAATGTATGGGCCGGAAGTTTTGCCTAGTGGTAAAGTGCTTGCCTAGCATGCACAAAGACCTGGGTTCGATTCCTTGGTACCACATACATAGCAAAAAGCCAGAAGTGGTGCTGTGGCTCAAGTGGTAGAGCCCTAGCCTTGAGAAAATCCAGGGACAGTGCTCAAGCCCTGAGCCCAAGCCCAGGACTGGCAAAAACGAAAAAAAAAAAAACCAGGAAATGTAGATCCTCAACTCAGTAAAAACACCCAGAACTTTCAGGCAGCTATGATCTCAACTAATGGTCAAAATAAGGCATCAGAGCACCACACACAGTCTGCTGCTTGAGAAATACATTAAGCAAAACTTAAAATGTGACACAAGATTGTAATAGCACAATAGATCATACAGAAGAAGGGACCTATGAGCTCAAAGATACTTGAGAATGCACAGTGGACAAAGAAGATACAGGAATGAAAAGGAATAAAGAAAGCTTAGGGGAAATATGCTGGTTCATATCCAAAGTTACTAACTTAATATTTAACATTTAATCATTCAGGATTCTAGAAACAACAACCTCTTCACTAACTCAGGGACCAAGCCTAGTACTTATTTTTTGTGGATCATGCGATTTGAACTTGGCCTGGACACCATCCCTGAGCTATTCAGCTCACGGCTACCACTTTACCCTAGAGCCAAGTCCCACTTCCTGTTTCTAGAGGTTAATTGAAGATAAGAGTCTATTTTTTTTTAGACTAGGTCATGCTATATAACCCTGGCTGGCCTCAAATTTATTATCCTCCTGCCTCAGATTTCTGAGTTGCTGGGATAATAGGCAGGATCCACCAGCCTTTGTTTCTAATTTCTTAAGGAACAGTTATTTCCTTTCCTGCAAGCTTGTTCATTCCTGTAAGTTTATGCATATTCTCCTACTTTCAATTCGTGTGTGTGTGTGTGTGTGTGTGTGTGTGTGTGTGTGTGTGTGTGTATGTGTTTCAATTTGATGCCCTTGTGGTCTGAAAGAATGCAGGGAATGCTTTCAATGTTTCTGAATTTGCACAGGTTTGCTTTATGCCCTAAAATGTTGTCTATTTTAGAAAATGTTCCATGTGCTGCTGAACAAAATGCATATTCTGGTGTTACTGGGTGGAGTAACCTGCAGATGTCTGTTAGGTCTAGTTGGTCTATACAATTGTTCATTTCTGAGGTTTCTCTGTTGAGTTTTTGCCTGGTTGATCTGTTCATAGGTGAGAATGGTGTGTTAAAGTCACCAACAATCACTGTGTTTGGATCTATGAGCAGCCGAGGAGACAAAGCCTCCCTCTGGAACCCTCGGCTGCTCATTTGGGGAGTGGTTGGCGCCGTGGCCACCAATGGTGTGGGCTCCAAACTTTCTTCTTGATCTGGCTGCCTGCCTTTTTCCTCTCTGACTGGAATCTCTGTGATGTTAAAGCTTACTTAGAATCCATCTTTAGGTATGAACTCTCCGCTACGATGCTAGAACTGGTATCCTGTTGAGAGCTCAGAAAGACTCACCCTGAACCACCGCCATCTTCCGACTGATTCCGAGCCAGTTTTTTTTTTTAAATCCCTTGTTACTATTGCAGATTTAATATGGATACAGAATATATATATATATATATATACTGCCATTTGTTTTCAATTCTAGATTGCCTTCTTTTTTTAAATAAAAAAGTTTTTGAGGGCTGGAAGTTTGGCCTAGTGGTAGAGTGCTTGCTTAGCATGTACAAAGACCCAGGTTCGATTCCTCCGTACCACATACATAGAAAAAAGCTGGAAGTGGTGCTGAGGCTCAAGTGGTAGAGCTCTAGCCTTGAGAAAGTTCAAGGACAGTGCCCAGGCTCTGAGCTCAAGCCCAGGACTGGCAAAAAAACGTTTTTGAACTAGATAAATTGCTAACACAGTTCAAAAAGTAAACCCACACCCCCCCCTCCGAAAAAAAGGTGCATTTATAAAAGTTTCAGTTCTTCCACTCAATCCCCTCAGCTGATAAACAAATACCATTTAGGTTTGTTGGAATTTTTCCCTTAATTTCAATTTATTATTTCACCGAAAGGATAAATGCATACTATATTTTTTGGAGAAAAATAGTATGTATTTCCCATTGCTTTTGACATAAAAATAACATATTGTAAATGAAGTTCAACATCTTTCTTTTCTGCTCAAGAAAATATACAGGATTTCTACTTTTTTTTTTTTTTAGAACTGCATGGCTCTAAATCCTGTATTCAGCTCTGCCTGGAATGCTATGCCTTGAGCTGTTTCCAGTCTTGCTGCTATCAAAAACAATGCCCAAATTATGGCTTCCTATAGATAGATTTCCTAGGGAAGAGCCTTAGCAGTTGGTTTCCGGGTCAAAGGGTAAATATACAGGTGCTATTGTAGAATGCCTTAAAATGTCCCTTCGCTTGTGCTAACACTTCATCTTGACCAGAGTGATGGCTTTTGTGGCAAACCAATATATTCCTGAACACTCAGAATCCTGCCAGTTTGAGAGTTGAAATTTGCATTCTGCTTAGATTGATTAAACTTCGCCCCCCACCCTCCTCCCCACTCTTCACCTCTACACACACAGTGACACTTTCAGTCCTGGAAACTGAACTTAGTGCCTGGGCTCTGTCCATGAGCTTTTGTGGTCAAGGCTCTACCACTCTGAGCCACAGCTCCACTTCTGGTGCTCGCTCTCCCCCCCCCCTCTCTCTCCTCTCTGAATAGTTTACTGGAGATAAGAGTCTCACAGATGTTCCTGCTTGGGATGGCTTTGAACTGTGATCCTCAGATCTCAGCTTTTTGAGAAGCTAGGATGACAGGCTGCCTTTTATATATAGTTAAGACCTTTGCCTTTCTTTTTCTCTCAACTATCTATTTATGTCTATTGCTCATTTCACCTCAAATTTTTAAGAGCTCTGCTTTTTTGCCCCCTACCCATAATACACATCACCAGCCCTTTCTGATGTATGGTAGCAAGTAGCTCTGCTCGCTCTTCTTTCTTTCTTTCTTTCTTTCTTTCTTTCTTTCTTTCTTTCTTTTCTTTTTTTTTATTGTACAAAACTTTTAAAAATGGAAGCAGTTAGACTTATCAGTCCTGGATTGCTTTTGGATCGTGAGTCACAGCAAATAACTCTGCCATTTTCAGGTGGAGGGAGAAAATTTGTCTATGCTTCCTTGTCAGGGTTTCATATTTTCACTTTCCAATCCACAATACATTTGGACTTTTCACAGAGGGAACAGAAAGATCACAAGTGTTATTTTAACCCCTGGAGAAACTGGACGAAGGAAACTGACATTTACCCAGTGCCTTTTGTAACCCTATCAATCAAGGCTAATCATGAGTCCATGAATGCAAAGATTTATTCTCTTTCTCCAAATACATTTGCAGGGCTAGGCTCCTTGCCCAGGCCCCAGAGTTTACAAGACATGTGGAGAGCTCACAGCCCAGGAAGAACCACACTAGAAAATTGTGCTCTTTCCCTGCCACCATTGCTGTGCTAGAATATTCCACACATGAACTCAGATCTGAGGATGTCAGTTCAAAACCATCCTGGGGCAGGAAAGTCTGTGAGACTCTTATCACCAATGAACCACCAGAAAATTGGATGTGTTGCTGTGGTTCAAGAGCAGGGTGGTAGCACCCAGGCCCAGAGTTCAAGCCCCATGACTGACCCCCACCCTCCCCCCCAAAAAAACAAAAGCAAAAACAACTTAACTAGAAGAAATTATGCAGTGGCCCAGGTACACAAAAAGGAAAACAAAAATCCAAGTAGGAAATGACAATTATAAATAGAATCAGTAAATGAAACTTGTAAATGAGACTTTCCCATTTTCTAGCAGCTAGTTCTCAGAATTTGGGGTGGGTCACCAGCTCAGGCCTGGTCCTCAAGTTCCTGGCAGCTGAGGGTTGCTTTGGTGGGGTTTCCACCCCCCCCCCAAATTCTCCCCTGGAAATCATGATGGAATCCCAGGCAGAGCAGAGAAAGCAGTAACTTCAAAGGAAAGCAGGCCAGGCACTGTGGCTCACACCCCTGTAATCCCAGCAACTCAGGAGGCTGAGATGTGAGATGTGAGATGGCAGGTCAAAGCCAGCCAAGGCAGGAAAGTCCATGAGACTTTTAGCTCCAATGAACCATCCGAAAAGCTGGAAAGGTCTTGCTTATTTGGTGTTCTGAAGGCTTGAGTAAGTGAGTGCGATTTTCCCTTTTGAGGTTAGGGAAGTTCTCTAATAATCTTGGTGAATAAGTGTTGCATTCCCTTAGGAAACAAGACCCATCAATATGCTGTCTCCAAGAGACCTACCTCACTGCCAAAGACAGAAACAAACTCTAAGTGAAGGGATGGAAAAGAATTTTCCACTCCAACCATGCAAAAAAGCTGGAATAGCAATCTTAATCTCTGACAAAATTAACTTCTCAGTAAAATCAGTACATAAAAATTAAGATGGCCACTACGTATTAGTAAAGGGGTCAATTCATAACCAGAATATTACAGTTATAAACATTTACTCCCCCAACATGGGAGCACTTAAGTATCAAGCAAGCTCTCTTAGAGTTATAGGACAAGATAGACACAAACACACTCACAGTGGGAGACTTCAATACGCCACTCTCACCAAAAGACAAAAGCTAAAGATAATCAAAGACATCTCTGAGTTAAATGACACCATATCCCAGCTGGGATTAACAGATATGCACAGTCTTCCATCCAATGGCAAAATACTATACATTTTTCTCAGCAGCACATAGATCCAAAATAGATCATATAATAGTTCACACAAAAAACCTAAGCAGATACAAAAGGACTTATATAATCCCCTGCTTTCTGACAACAGTGGAATCAGACTAGTTCTGAACAGCACAGTAAAGGATAAAACATATTCAAAAACTTGGAAGCTGAACAACACACTTCTAAATAACTCCTGGGTTACAGAACAAATCAAAGAAGATATTCAAAACTTTCTTGAATGTAATGACAATCAAGATACATCACAAAAAAACTTATGGGACATCGAAAAGCAGTCTTAAGGGGTAAATTTATAGCACTAGGAACCCATATTAAAAAGACAGAAGAAGTTCATGTTAATTTTTATTGTTGGGGTGATGTACAGAGAGACCCCCTTTCTGTGGTAATTTCTACCTAATGCAAAGAAACAGTCACAGAGTTTGAGGCATTTGGTCCTACATCAGCCTGAGAGGTTTGAAGTTACTTTCCCCAGTGCATATTGAACAAAACATCAACTACAGAATTGTGAAGAATCTGGGTCTAATTCACTGTAGTACCAAAATGTGACTTTGTAGAGCACATTCATGGTAAAAAGGGGGTTTTGCTGCCATCTAATGTTGAAACAGAAGAAGTGATTATAAGCTTAAAGAAAACAGTCTAACTTGAATTTCTTGAAAAGACAAACAAACCCAATTTGCAGAAACTGGAATAAATATCTAGCTATTGAATGTATAGATGATAGAGCATACTAACCACATTTAAGAAATGTATACCCTCACTCAGGACGCTGAGATCTGTGGATAGGGGTTTGAAGCCAGCTGAGACAGGAATGACTCCCCCCACCCCCTCTCTCCTCTCTCTCCTTGAAGCCCCTTGGAAATTCTCATGGGCTTTCCAGCCCATGCTGCTGGCTATTACCAATGATCATTAGATTTCGGCGTCCTGAGAAGCTAGGATTACAGGATTGAGCCACCAGCTCTTGATGTGAGAATCTTATCTCCAGTTACCACTAGAAAACAAAGTGGAGCTGTGGCTCAAAGTGGTAGAGCACTAACCTCGAGTAGAAAAGCTCAGAGACAGTGCTCGGGCCCAGAGTTGAAGACCCATGACAAAAGAAAAGAAAAGAAAAGAAGAGAAAAGAAAAGGAAAGGAAAGAATAAACAGGAAATGTAGATCCTTAACTCAGGCAGTTATGACCTCAACTAATGGTCAAAATAAGGCATCAGAGGACCACACTCAGGCTGCTGCTTGAAAATACATTAAGCAAAACTTAAAATGTGTCACAAGATTATAATAGCACAATAGATCATACAGAAGAAGGGACCCATGAGCTCAAAGATACTTGAGAATGCACAGTGGACAAAGAAGATACAGGAATGAAAAGGAATAAAGAAAGCTTAGGGGAAATATGCTGGTTCATATCCAAAGTTACTAACTTAATATTTAACATTTAATCATTCAGGAGTCTAGAAACATCAATAATCTCTTCACCAACTAAGGGACCAAGCCCGGCTATTTTTTTTATTTGAGACTAAGTCTTGCTATGTAACCCTGGCTGGCCTTGAATTCATTATCTTCCTGCCTTAGCCCCCTGAGTTCTGGGGTAACAGGCAGGAGCCACCAGCCATTGCTTCTAATTTCTTTTTTTAAAAATTTTTATTGTAATAGGTTTACATTATATTCGCCAGATAGAAGATACATTTCTTAACCATCATTGCTACCCCTTCTCATGTTTTGGTCCCCATTTCCCTCCCGCACCCCCTCCCCTCATCTTGTTTTCCCTCCTCCCCTATCCTATGTCTTCTTGAGCCGGCTTCCTGCCTTTTTCCTCTCTGACTGAGATCTCTGTGGTGCTAAAGCTTACTTAGAATCAATTTTTGGGTATAAACTTTCCATTATAATGCTACAACTAGTATCTTGGCAAGAACTCAGAAAGACTCATCCTGCACTGCCAACATCTTCCCCAGAAATTTTTTTTTTGCATGCTAGGCAAGCACTCTACCACTAGGCTAAACTCCTGACCCTGCTTATAATTTCTTTAGGAACAGTGATTTCCTTTCCTGGAAGCTTGCTCATTCCTATAAGTTTATGTTTATTCTCCGTCCACTCTCAATTCTCGTGTGTGTGTGCGTGTGTGTGTGTGTGTGTGTGTGTGTGTGTGTGTGTGTTTTGCCAGTCCTGAACTCAGGGCACTCACTGTCCTTGAGCTTTTTTGCTCAAAGCTAATGCTCTACCAGTTGAACCACAGTTGCACTTTTGGCCTTTTGATGGTTAAATGGATGTAGGAGTGTCACACTTTCTTGCCTGGGCTGGCTTTGAATCATGATCCTCAGATCTCAGCCTCCTAAGTAGCAAGGAGTCCAGGAACGAGCCAGTTTTTTTTTAAAGATAAATCCTGAGGTAACTAATGTAGTCGAGAAAGAATAATGTTAGAAACTTTCATACAGAAACACAAAGTTTTCAAAACAAGCTGTGTTTATTCGGCTCCATAAGCAGTTTCGCTGCGACAAGTAAGTGACTTTTAGATTTTTTTTTGTTGTTGTTACCCGGACTGAGCAATATTTTTCAATTTTCAAAACACTTAAGATTCAACGGAGATGGTACATTCCAGATTAGTTCGCAAATCTGACTACATTCTTACACTGATTTCCTTTGAGTTATATGGTAGAGATGAAGCCATTCATTACTTTTAGGGTGTTGTTTTTGGGGGGAGGGTGCTGGGATCATAGACCTGAATGCTTGTTAGCCAAATACTATGTCTTCTGAGCCACAGTTCATGCAATTATCTTTAAAACTCAATTTGTCACAATTTTACTCATGGAGATAAGCAGATGTTGGGCTTGCATTTTCTTTTTCTTCTTCTTCAGTAGTGGTATTGATGGTGGAAACTGAAAGAAAGACACTTAGTTACTTTCTCCTTTCTACTTTCCAGTGATGTACTCCTACCTCCACCTGCAGAAAGAGCTACTATGAGGTCTTGCTGATCCCACACACGAATAGTCAAGCATTATCAAATTTCAGGCGCGTAAGTAAAAATATACAAAGCAAAAAATAGAAAATTTCACCTCTAAATCTTCCTGGATTATTGGAACTGAATTAAATAAATAAAAAAAACCAGAATTCCAATTTAGATCTATATCTAGTAATCCTCATAAGGTCAATGTAGAAATAAGAGAATCCACCCTTAGTGAGACATATTTGTCCTTTTCCTTCACTCTCCTGTGCTACCATATATGAATTAAGAACAGAAAAGGTCAAAACTTAATCCAGCCAGCCACAGGTAACTCAAGCCACATGACCAACAAGAAAAAGAAAGATTTGATTATGTTTTTTGTTTGTTGTAAAACTTGAACTCTGGGCCTGGGTGCTCTCCCTGAGCTCTTTGGCTCAATACCAGCACTCTACCACTTATAAGTGTTGAGGATATTTTTCTGAAAAAATATATTTAAACATTATATATATTCCAGTGTATAATGGGTAAAGAGCCAGACACTGTTGGCTCATGTCTGTAATCCCAGCTACTTAGGAGGTTGTGATCTGAGGATTGAGGTTTGAAGCCAGCTTGGGCAGGAAAGTCTATGAGACTCTTATCTTCAATTAAGCACCAAAAAAGCTGGAAGTGGCCCAAGTTGTAGAGTACTAGGTTTGATCAGAAAAGCTCAGGGTCAGCATGTAGGACCCAGTTCAAGCCCCAGAACTGGCACAAAAAACGTATTTGTATGGCTCTACCGGAGCTACTGAAATAATATGCATGTTGGTCTAGTTTTTTACATTTGTCCATTCTCCTCAGTACTTAAGAATAGTACTGTATGCAAATGTCATAATAATAATAGTGATTATTACTGAATATGGTAAACATTAAATTATTTTTATTACTCACATGTCTACCTGACTCTAAGCTTCAAAACCAATTGTTTCACCGATATTCTCCTCTGAAACCATTTAATTAAAAATAGAATGTTTAATTAAATAAATTAAAAGACACATCCAGAGCCACTTTTGGCTAACACAGTGAATGAGTTTTATAAATTCATGTATCTAGGGCAAAAAAATCTTCACTTATGTTGAATGAAACTTGCTGTTTTTCTTCATTAAAAAGAATCAGGGCTGTGATATAGCTCAGTGGAAAAGTGCTTGCCTAGTAGGTGATACTTACTACCAAAAAAGAAGAGACAAAAAAATTCCAGCTTGGTGCCTGGAGTTTGGCCTTGTGGTAGAATGCTTGCCTAGCATGCATGAAGAACTGAGTTTGACTCCTCGGTAACACACATAGAAAAAAGCCAGAAGTGGTGCTGTGGATCAAGTGGTAGAATTCTAGCCTTGAGAAAGCCCAAGGACAATGCTCAGGCCTTGAGTTCAAACCCCAGGACTGGTAAAAAAAAAATCCAGCTTAGAACTGGTGATTCATGCCTGTAATTCTAGCTACTAAGGAGGCTAAGATCTGAGAACTGGTTTGAAATCATCAAGGAAAGACAAAACCTAGAGATGTTTATCTTCAATTAAACACCAAAAAACTGAAAATGGAGCTGTGTGGTTCAAGTGATAAAGTGCCAGTCTTGACTAGAAATGCTGAGGGACAGTGCCCACCCCTGAGTTCAAGCCCCAGTACTGGTACAAAAACAAAAAAGGCTATCATTGGGTCCTTTGGATCAGACCTACTTATCTAATTCATTAAGAACAGTACCTCTTTTTCTCAGTTTCTAATAACATGTTCCTCATTTCTAAGAGCTCATCAGGAATGGCCTTTACTGTTCTAAGTTTCTAGAAGAGACCTAAACCAGATTTTGTTTTCTGTGAGTGCAGAGCTTTGAGTATCAAAGGGGGAAAACAAATTTTCATTGGACAAAACTAGCTTACTCTTCTTCTCTGCCTGATACTCAAGAAAAAAGATCTTTCTGTGTACCAGTAGAGTTTCATACTTCATGACTAAAATGTGGCATCTGATAAATGTTTGGAATGTAAATCCTTTTAAAGAAATTTTAGGCCAGGTACCAGTGGCTCATGCCTGTAATACTAGCTACTCTGTAGGCTGAGATCTGAGGACTGTGGTTCCAAGCCAGCTCAAGCACTAAAGTCCATGAAACTCTTATCTCCAATTAACCATTAGAAAACCTGAAATGGTATTTTGGCTCAAACGATAGAATGGTAGTCTTTAGCTGAAGAAGAGCTCAGGCCCAGAGTACAAACTCCACTACTGATAAAACAAAAAAAAAAGATCTTGGGGGGGCTGAGAGTTTGGCCTAGTGGTAGAGTGGCTGCCTAGCCTGCACGAAGACCTGGGTTTGACTCTGTAGTACCAAATAAACTGAAAAAAGCCAAAAGTGGTTCTGTAACTCAAGTGGTACAGCACTAGCCTTTAAGAAAGCTCAAGGACAGTGCCCAGGCCCTGAGTTCAAGCCCCAGGACTGGCAAAAAAAGAAATATATATGCCCATGAATAACTGTTCCTTCGGCATGGATTCTGCTATAAAGTTGCTATGGGGTTGGCTATGTTCATTAAGAGTCTGTAAAATTTAGCTGGATGTGGTGGCTCACTACTGTAATTCTAGCTACTCAGGAGACTGAGATCTGAGGATAGCAGTTCAAAGCCAGCCCAGGCACTAAAGTCCATGAGATTCTTATCTCCAATTAACCACTAGAAAACCAGAAGTGGTGCTGTGGCTCAAGGGGTAGGGCAGTACCCTTGAGCTGAAGAGCTCAGGGACAATGCCCAGGCCCAGGGGTAGGGAGATAGCCTTGAGGTGAAGAGCTCAGAGACAGCAGCCCAGCCCCGAATTTGAGCCCCACAATAGGCAAAATAATAATAAAAAAAGAAGAGTCTGTAAAATTTAGAGAGACGAGATCTGCCTTATTTTGAACTTAGTGAAGGTAGATGAAACAAGGAAGAATAACCTTCAAGTTCTTAGGCTCTTCAACCAATCAGCAGAAAATACTTCACTGAGAGAGAGTTTTTTGTTTCTTTGTTTTTTGTTGGTCATGGGGCTTGAACTCTGGGCCTGGGTGCTGTCCTTGAGCTCTCATTCAAGCCTAGTGCTCTATCACTTTAAGTCACAGCCCCGTTTCTGGTTTTCTGGTGGTTAATTGGAGATAAGACTCTCACAGACTTTCACTCGTGGGCTGGCTTTGAACTGTGAGCCTCAGCACTCAGAATCCTGAGTAGCTAAGATTACGGGCATGAGCCACCAGTGTCTGGCTGCATGGAGAGCTTTTTTTTTTTCCAGTCCTGGAGCTCAAACTCAGAGATTGGGCACTATCCTTGGACAGTTTTTGCTCAAGGCTTGCACTCTGCCTCTTGAGCCACAGTGCCACTCCTGGCTTTTTCTATGTATGTAGTACAGAGGAATCAAACCCAGGGATTCATGCATGCTAGGCAAACACTCTACCACTAGCCACAATCCCAGCCCTATAGAAAGCTCTTTAAAGATAAGGTTCCTTTTGCCTGAAATTGCAAAGAACAAGCTCACCCTATCACTGAAGCTTATAGTCATACTAATACTCCTATGTGGGTGAAACACACAAATGGGTATGTCACAAACGGGTATGTCACAGAGGAGTTCCAAACACACAGGGGATGATCAGGGAATAACTTCAGTAACAATACAAAAAAGAAGGAAGATACCTGATGTAGATGCTCCCAAGTTTTGTCTAGTTTGACAGTTCAAAAGCATTTGCCTAGGGTACAGAGGTACAGTGTCATTAATTATGAATACAATGACATCAGCAAGTTAAACAGTCACTTATACGAGTATACATTCCTAAAAAGATGTCCTATTCCCACTAGAAAGGAGGTTGATTGAAGATTCTTACTTTAATTATATAGTAGGACATCTTCCAATTAAGAAAGGCAGAGAAGGTCAGGAGTGTAGCCTAGTGATAGAGTGCTTGCCTAGCATGCACGAAGCCCTGGGTTCAATTCCTTGGTACCACATACACAGCAAAAGCTGGAAGTGGTGTTGTGGCCTAAGTAGTAGAACTCTAGCCTTGAGAAAGCCCAAGGACAGTGCCCAGGTCCTGATTTCAAGCCCTAGGACTAGCAAAACAAAAGAAGTTATCAACAAAAATAACAGCATGCTACAACAGTAACAACAAACTCCTTAAAAGTCTAATACCCAAAATACAAAAAAAAAAAGAAAAGAAAAAATCACCACCCCCAACAAACCAACAGCTGAGCACCCAAGTCTTAAGCCTGTAATCCTAGCTACTTGGGAGGCTGAGATCTTGGAATCATGATTCAAAGCCAACCCTGGCAAGAAAGCCTTTGAGATTCTTATCTCCAGTTAACTACCAAAACACCAGAAATGGAGCTGTGGTTGAAGTGGTAAAGTGCTTGCTTTGAGAAAAAAGAGCTCAGGGACAATACCCAGGCCCTGAGTTTAATCCCTATTACCAGGACCAAAACAAACCAAAAACAACCCCCTCCCACACACACCCTACTCCTGATATCTAAAGTAGTCTGTAGTCTTAAAGTAACTGACATGTCAGTTACTATGGATTTAACTGAACACCTACATTATTTTCTATTTGATATCAAGGGCAATATTCCAAGCACAGGTAATGGATAGGCAAGTCTTACTATCTTTTTGTACTGTGTTTTCCCCTAGATATCTCACAACCCAAGTAAGCTTAAGGTACATACTTCAAAATGGCAGGATTTATTGTTATTTTGCCAATGATGATGCTCACGTTATCTTCAGGGTCACTGTCACTGAAGCCACTCTCATCTTCCTTCTTTGTGTAGAGTGATTAAGGTTAAGAAAGAAAGTCAAAGAGGAAAACAATATTACATAGAAGTTCTGGCAGTCTTACTGTTCATGTTGTGAAGTGATAGCCTCAAACAATGAAAAATAAAGTTGGGACAAGGCTTAATCACCAGCTTTACCTCAGAAGCACCTTTAAACAATAGCACACATAAAAAAGCTATATCTTGATCAGTGGATATGAATATTGTTGTGCCCTGAGACGGGGTCCCCAAAGAAAATCACCGAGATAGAGATGTCCGAAATGCAAAAGCAAGGCTTATTGCGGGTTACATGCCAGGCAGGGAACTTGTCCACGTGCACCCCAAAGCAGTGACGCAGTGAGGTGGGGGGAGAAGTTGACAGTCAGGGTTTACACATTCTTTTTAAAGGCAAAAATCACAGGTTTACACCCATCAGGTGGTCAAGTGAGATAAGATAGGGATTAGGGAGCTTCCCAGGGCTGGTGGAAACTGACGCAGGCTGGGTCCCATTCAATTGTCAAAGAGTAGTTTTATGGTTCGGGAAACAAATGCTATATAATGCTATATACATGCAGTCTAATTTTGACACAAAATAGGTTAGTTCCTGGAGATCATGGACACCTGTGCCAACAATGGCTGACTAGGGTCCAGAAGTTCCTGTTTATTTGGGTCCTTGGAGATTTTTCGAATAGGAGGGTTTTTTTATTCTTTTATTCTACTTACTGAAGGGAAATAATTTTGGGTCTGGGGGTAGTTATTTTTCATCTCTACAAATATGATAGGAGGCTCTCAGGAACCAAAACTGTATTTACTCTAGGAATAGCTCAGTACTTGCTAATTCAGTATTTGGAGCATAATTACCATGACAACTACTTTACATTTGTTGGAAACAAAGAAAGGAATTATATTCTTGATTTTATACTACATTATACCGCTATGTAATCAAAATAGTATGCCATCTAAACAGCACATCATACTCCACTCATATTTGCACAATTATCTTATTAAAAATAATCTTATTAAAAATAAGATTAAGGGCTGTGAGTGTGGCCTAGTGGTAAAAGTGTTTTCCTAACATGCATGAAGACTCAGGTTTGATTCCTTGGTACTATATACACAGAAAAAAATGGAAGTGGTGCTGTGGCTCATGTGGTAGAGCTTCTAACCTTGAGAAAGCCTAAGGATAGTGCTCAGGTCCTGAGTTCAAGCCCCGGGACTAGCAAAATAACAACAATAACAACTTTGTTTTGTGAGGCTCACACCTGTAATCCTAGCTACTCAGGAGGCTAAGGGTTGAGGTTCAAAGCCAGCCCAGGCACTAAAGAACATGAGACTCTTATCTCCAATTAATTACTAGAAAATAGGAAGTAGGGTTGTGGCTCAAGGGATAGGGCGGTAGCCTTGAGCTGAATAGCTCAGGGACAGCGCCCAGGCCCACAAAAAATAATAAAAAAATAAAAATAAGATTAAGCTGGAACTGGTGGCTCTTCCCTGTAATACCAGCCACCCAAGGGGCTGAGATCTAAGGACCTCAGTTCAAAGCTGGCCCAGGCAGTAAAGTCCATGAGACTCTTATTTCCAGTTCACCAGCACAAAGCCAGAAGTGAAGCTGTGGCTCAAGTGATAGAATACCAGCCTTGAGCAAAAAAGCCCAGGGATGGAACTCAGGCCTTGCATTCAAACCTCAGGACTGGCACACAAAAAAGACATTGTTTTCCACAGAAGATCTACTAATAGCCAAGAGCAATGTGGAATGGTACTCAACACATCACTAATCAGGGAAATGCAATTCAAAGCCAATACAGTAAGGCATAAATTACACCTGTTAGGATAACTATTGTCAAAAGGTCAATGCTATGTGTTAGTGAAAATGTAAAGAAAAGGGAACTCTAGGGTATTACTAGAACAAAGGTGAATTGGCACAGCCAATATCTGTAAAGGTCAACCTCTCTAAAGGTCATATGGAAGCAGCATTCAATTTGTTATATATGGTTCAAAGGAATTGAACTAGAATAACTAGTTTAAACTACAGCAAGACAGCTCTCCACTTAGCATAAGCCAAAAAGTACTAATAACAGATCTCTTTAAAGATTGAACAGGCTCACTTGGAAGGCAATTAATTCCCCATTAACAGAAATATTCAATAGCAAGCTACAATTATTATAGGAAATAAAAGCACAACATGACTTTGTTAGATTAGATCTTCCTATGACTGACCTTTAAGCAGTTTGGAGACCTGCAAACATATTTAGGATCCCATTCTCAAAGACAAATTTCACATACATGTTTGCTTTTCCTTTTTCAAACAAGAATGGGAAACTGCACTTTTCTGTCTGTCTTGTCTGTCTATTTTCTATTTATTTTTATTTCAAGGCTCTAACGGGACTTATGAAAAAGATTACGATGTCTAGCCAAATACATTCTCAGTGAAGTTCAAATTTTAGTGGACATCATATCCTAACAATACACATATGTTAGCATCTTTGGATCTTTCCCTTTGTCATTTTCCATGTTCCTCAGGTTCCCACATATCAGTGTTTTTGTGTTCTCCTTGCCCCACTTACATTTTGGTGATCATTGATATCATCATCACTGCTGGCCTCTTTCTGAAGAACATCTTGCAGGTGAAGTGTATTACCTTGGCTAGAAATAAATCATATAACAATCACTATTGCCCCAATACTCAATTGTATGTAATTTAAAACAGATCACATAATGAAATCCATTTTAATATTTTGTCAAAGTCAAAATAAGGGGAGTTGAGGCTAAAAGGTATTATAGAGTGGAGTGAATGGGAACAAATATATTATATGCATGTATGGAAAGGCCATAAGGAAATTATGAAATTTAAAATTTAGATACCCTAAGAAAACCGAGAGACACATACACATACACACACACACACACACACACACACACACACACGCACACACATATTTGTCCTAGGGCTTGAACTCAGTGCCTAAGCATTGTCTTTGGGCTTTTCTCAAGGCTAGAGCTCTACCACTTGAGCCACAGCACCATTTAGGACTTTTTCTATGTTTGTGGTATCAAGGAATTGAACTTGGGTCTTTGTGCATGCCAGGCAAGCATTCTACTACTAGGCCAAACTCCCGGCCCCAGAATATATATATAGTTTTTTTTTTACATAGAATACAGGGGTTAAAATAAAATGAAGGATAGGCCGGGAGTGTGGCCTAAAGGTAGAATGCTTGCCTAGCATGCACGAAGCCCTGGGTTCCATTCCTTAGTACCACATACACAGAAAAAGCCAGAAGAGGTGCTGTGGCTCAAGTGATAATGCACTAGCCCTGAGTTGAAGCCTCTGGACTGGCAAAAAATAAAAAATAAAATGAAGGAAAAATTGAATTTTGACAATGCATTGAACAGAATGTTAAAGCTATTAGGAGTTATATACAACAGTTTCATTTCATATATGAAAGAAACAAATTCAGACGGATGGATCTGCTTTCACCACAATTTTATAGCCAGAGAATTGAATTTGTTCTCATTTGGAAGTTTTTAAAATATCTTTGCAATTTTAAGTGTTTCATCTGATGTATTTATTTTGCTTTTCGACCAAAAGCTCCAGTTCGGATTTTTGCTCAGTTTGTTCTTTTTTTTTGCCAGTCCTGGGCTTGAGCTCAGGGCCTGAGCACTGTCCTTGGACTTTCTCAAGGCTAGAGCTCTACCACTTGAGCCTCAGCACCACTTCCGGCTTTTTTCTATGTATGTGGTACTGAGGAATCGAACCCGGGTCTTCATGCATGCTAGGCAAGCACTTTAACCACTAAGCCAAACTCCCAGCCCCGCTCAGTTTGTTCTTGTTTGCTAACCTATTTTGTGTGTGTGTGCGTGCGTGCGTGCGTGTGCGTGTGCTGTGCGTGTGTGTGTGTGTGTGTGTGGTGTGCTGGTCTTGGGGCTTAAACTCAAGGCCTGGGCACTGTCCCTGAGCTTTTTTTTTTCTGTATTTAAGCATTTATTGAATTAAATGGTCCCAGCAATTCTGTATTCAGGCCAGTGCAATCAACAGAAGAAAGTGGACTGATGCTATTCACCTTGACTCTGCCTGTCTCTTCACTGTAAACAAGCAAATCACAAGTAAAGGACATGCTGCCTAAGCCCAAGGAACTAGGCATGTTAACAAAGGCATGGGTTACTATAGTCTGGGTAACTAGGCATGTAAAAAGGTGAATATGTAGCTTTCTTAAAAATGTAAAGATTCATTTTTGGAAGGGAGCAAGAACTAATATAGTCCTTTCAGAGCTTGAGTCCTGCTATACAGGGGGTTCTTAGGATCACTACATAAATAAGTGCTTCAAAAGAAACCACAGTGCTGCCTTTCTGATGTCCCAAGATCAATCGTATTGTTTCCTGGAATCTTCATGTCTTGAAACAAGGCAGCTGGGGAGCAGTACTTGTGCCACTTGGGTCACAGCCCCACCTTCTGTTACTTGCTTGGGGAGCCAGGACGATACACTCCTGAATCCAGCATTGCCCTCCTGCGCGCAGTTTCCTTGGCCACATTGTGGTTTAGCCACCTCAGCCGTTCCTGGGCATTCTGTAGAATGTTGTTGACCAAGACAACACGGCGTCTGGCATTAAGCAGTTTCTTAACGTAGGGGTCGAGATCCAGGGCCACTTTCTGATCCTCATTGATACGGCACAGTTCTGTAGCGAGATTGTCAATTTGTTCCCGGAGCTCTACCTGGCTCTCTCTGACCGCGTGAACGCGGGAGTCAAGCTGTTGCACAGCCGGCCGCACGAACTCTAGAAGCCCCTCAGCAAAGAGGTCGCGGCCTGAGGGCCCTGCCACTGGGGTCCCTGCCCCGGACACAGTGGCGGATCCAGATCCCGCCATGGCGAATTTCCCTGAGCTTTTATGTTCAAGGATAGTATTCTACTATTTGAGCCTCAGCTCTACTTTTGGCTTTTTTTTTCAGTCGTGGGGGTTGAACTCTGTGTCTGGGTGCTCTCCTTGAGCTCTTCAGCTCAAGGCTAGCACTCTACCACTTTGAGCCACAGCACCGCTTTTGGTTTTCTAATGGTTAATTGGTGATGAGAGTCTCACACTTTTCATACCCAGGCTGGCTTTGAACCATGATTCTCTGATCTCAGTCTCCTGAGTAGCTAGGATTACTGGTTTGAGCTACCGGCAGCCTAGCCCCTGGCTTTTTTTTTTGCCAGTCCTGGGCTTGAGCTCAGGGCCTGGGTACTGTCCTTGGGCTTTCTCAAGGCTAATGCTCTACCACTTGAGCCACAGCACCACTGTCAGCTTTTTCTTTGTATGTGGTACTGGGAAATTGAAGTCAGGACATTGTGTATGCTAGGCTAGAATTCCACCACTAGTCCATGCTCCCAATTCTACTTTTGGTGTTTTGGTGATTAATTAGAAATAAGGATTATACACACTTTCCTGCCCAGATTGGGTTCACACCTGGTTCCTCAGATCTTAACTTTCTGAGAAGGCAGGATTACAGGTATGAGTCACTGATACCTTGCTTCTGGTAAGCTAATTTTGCTTTCTAATATCTGTAAATAAAAGGCTTATTTATTTATTTACTTACTTATTGTGGATCATGTGGCTTAAACTCGGCCTGTTTGCTATCTCGAGCTCTTCAGCTGAAGGCTACCACCCTACCCTTGAATCAAGCCCCACTTCTAGTTTTCTAGACAGTTTAACTGGAGATGAGTCTCAGGTCCTTTTGTGCCTGGGCTGGCTTTGAACTTTGATCCCCAGATCTCAGCCTCCTGAATAACTAGGATTACAAGCATGAGCCACCACACCTGGCAAAAGCAGGTTTATTACAGTCAGATACTGGTGGGTCATGCCTGCAATCCTAGTTCTCCTAGGTAGAGAACTCTGTGAGACTATCATCTCCAATTACCCACCCCAAAACCAAAGTGGAGCTCTAGGTCAAGTGTTAGAACACCAATCTTGAGCAAAAAAAGCTTAAGGGACAGTACCCAGGCCCTGAGTTCAATTCCCAGTACTAGGGCACACACACACACACACACACACACACACACAATGACAACAACAAAAGAAACAAAACAAATGAAAAATACCCGCAAATCACAACAGCTTTATCAGTAATAAAGTTCTGTACCTGTAGTAGTATGATGATCCTAAACCATCTTCACTAGTGAAATGTGTGCTTTTCTAATCAATTAGGTTGTGCTTTTCCAAGAGGGAACAGTTGCTCTCATAAAATAAATAAGCTTCAGTTATCGGTTCTCTATGGCAAAATACATCTCACCCCACTCTTTGGATTTATTAACAATGCTGATTTGCTTGCTTTGGAGGGGGATATCCTCAGCTGAAAGCTGAATACAAAGCAGAAATTGACACCTACCATACTCTGAAACAAAGGCTGAAGACTAACACAAGAAATTAAGATTCCCAAGAACTCAGATGTTCTAGTAGCAATCTTTTTTTTTTTGAGACAATCACAGAATCTGCAGGTAGAAGTCTTTTGTGTTGGAAAAGGAACTCCTAGCTACTGTTGTTCTGCCCTGTGGCAGAATGAAATTCTGTATTGTTTATCAAAGCATATAACAAGATAGCCTTTTCGTCATGTGGCTGAAATCAATTATTACCACAAAAAAGCAATTACTATTGTGAATCAAAAGTTTTGTACTGGGGAAGCTGAGATCTAAGAATGACAATTCAAAACCAGTTTAGGCAGGAAAGTTCATGGGACTCATATCCAGTTAACCACCAGAGAATTGGAAGTGATGATGTGGCTCACAGTGACAAAGCACTAGCTTTGAGTGAAAAAGGTCAGGGACAGTGCCTGGATCTGAGTTCAAGACCCATGACTGACCACAAAATGTTTTGTAACTTACCCTAACGATGATCCATCAGTGAACTTCCTGGTGAAATCATCTATAAATATGAAAAATAAGGTTAATGTAAAACCCAAATCAAAAGCAACGAGGAGTGTGAAAGGAAGGGGAAAGGATTGGAGGACAGGTTGTACTTGATCTGCTAGTGGCAGAAAAGCCCTTGCTCTGTCACCAGCTCCTATTATTCCTTCTTCAAAAACCAATGGATTGTCAAGTGCTGTTGGCTCATACCTGCAATCCTAGCTATTCAGGAGGCTGAGATCTGAGGACTATGATTCCAAGCCAGCCAGGGCAGGAAAGTCTGTGAAACTCGTATTGCCAATAAACTACTCAGAAAAAGACAGAAGTGGAGCTGTGGCTCAATGTGGTAGAGCCTTAGCCTTGAGCAAAAGAGCACAGGGACAGCAGCAAGGCCCCAAGTTCAAGCCCCATGACAAAAAATAAAACAATGGGCTGGGAGTTTGGCCTAGTGGTAGAGTGCTTGCCTAGCATGCACTAAGACCCAGGTTTCATTCCTTAGAAAAAGCCAGAAGTGATTCTGTGGCTCAAGTGGCAGAGCTCTAGCCTTGAGAAATCCCTAGGACAGTGCTCAGATCCTGAGTTCAAGCCCCAGGACTGGCAAAAAAATAAATACATAAAATAAAAAACAAAAAATAAAAATTTCAAGACAAAAAACAAAACAACCAACCAACCAACCCACCAATGGATTTAAGTTTAATGATTTTACTGAACCTAAACATAGCCAAGATGTTGTTAGCATCCTATAATGAAGTTGGACAAGAGACAACAGCATTTAACAACTCTGAAACTGGAACTTGTATTGCTAATGGGCCCATAAAATAACAAGAAGTGGATGGGATGTAGCTCAGTGGCAAAGCACCTGCTTAGTAAGTACAGTGTCCTGGGTTCAATTCCCAGAATAAAAAAAGAAAAGACTAAAAAAATAGTTTTTTTTTTAAAGCAACCCACTGAGCTCCAGTGGCTTACATCTGTAATCCTACTATTTAGGTGGCTGAGATCTGAGGACTGTGGTTTGAAGTCAGCACAGGCAGTAAAGTGCCTGTGAGATGCTTTACTTCAATTAAGCACTCAAAAAAAAAACCAACCCCCAAACTGGAAGAGGAGCTGTGCCTCAAGTGCTAGCCTTGAGCAATATAGCCCAGGCCCTGAGTTCAAACTCCATGACTGACTCCGCCCACAAATAAAACCCCAAAACAAAACCTCCATAACTAACTTCCTCCTTTGGAAGGAAAGGGAGAATTAAAAATATTTTATGATTTTTATTCTGTTTTTGTCAATCATGGGGCTTGATCTTGGTCTGGGTGCTGTTCCTGAATTTTTATTTATTTATTTATTTTTACCAGTTGTGTCGCTTGAACTCAGGATCTGAGCACTGTCCTTGGACTTTTCTCAAGGCTAGAGCTCTACCACTTGAGCCACAGCACCACTTCCAGTTTTTTTTAATGTATGTGGTACTGAGGAATCGAACCCGGGTCTTCATGCATGCTAGGCAAACACTCTACCATTAGGCTAAACTCCTGGCCCCCCTGAATTTCTTTTTGCTCAAAGCCAGCACTCTACCACTTTGAGACACGGCACCACTTCTTGTTTTCTGGTGGTTAATTGGAGGTAAGAGTCTCATGGTCTTTCCTGCCCAGGCTGGCTTTCCAATTGAGATCTCCAGAGTTCAGTTAGAAATCTGGGCATGAGCCACCAGCGCCCAGGTTGAAATATCTTATCTCTGCTCTTTAAATGTGATGAACTGTTATAATAGTCTAGGATTCTGGAATTTTTTTTATCTTAAAATGTGTGTGTGTGTACACATACTGGGACTTGAATTCAGGGGTGCTGTGGTCTTGCTTGGCCTTTTTGCTCAAGGCTGGTGCTTTGCTACTTAAGCTACACCTCCACTCCTGATTTCTTGCTGGTTAACTGGAAATAAGAATCTCACAGACTTTCCTACCATAAGGCTGGGTTTGAAACTGGATTCTCCAATCTCAGCCTCCTGAATATTTGGAATTACAGGTATGGGCGACAGATACCAGGCTCTCTATGTATTTTATGTGAGGTTAAAAGAAAAAAACAACCAGGAGTTTGGCCTGGTGATAACATGCTTGCCTAGCATGCATGAAGTCCTAGGTTTGATTCCCCAGAACAACATACACAGAAAACAGCCAGAAGTGGCGCTGTGGCTCAAGTGGCAGAGAGCTAGCCTTGAGCAAAATGTGTCCAAGGGCAGTGACTAGGACCTGAGTTCAAGCTCCAGGACTGGCAAGAAAGAAAGAAAGCAAGAAAGCAGGAAGGAAGAAAGGAAGGAAGGAAGGAAGGAAGGAAGGAAGGAAGGATGGAAGGAAGAAAGGAAGAAAAAAGAAAAAAAGCAAGCCAGATGCCAGTGGTTCATATCTGTAATCTTAGTTACCCAGGAGGGTCAAATCAAGGATCTTAGCTCAAAGCCAGCCCGGGCAAGGAAGCCTTTAGACTTTTATCTGCAATTAACCAGCAAAATGTAAGAAGTGTAGCTGTGGTTTAAATGGTAGAGCACTACCCTTAGCGAGAAAGTTAAGAGACAGGACCCAGGCCGTAAGTTCAGCGCCAGTACTGGCACACAGACAGACAGATACACACACAATATCAAATCCAAAACATAACATTTCCCTCCCTGCAAAAAACAACACAAAACCTGCACACACACATTAGTTGACAGAAAGGAGTTGGGATAAGCAAAAATCCTGGGGAGACAGGATATGAGGTGGTGAGGTGCTTTCTCCTCTGCTGCTCAGTTATTTCAAAGATATAAATCACAAAGGCTCAATAGCTATATGCATATGATCATATAAAAGAATACTTTTTAAATGAACTCCAAGAGGCTGGGAATGTGGCCTAATGGTAAAGTGGTTGCCTCGCATGCAAAAAGCCCTGGGTTCAATTTCTCAGTATCATGTAAATGGAAAAAGCTGGAATTGGCAGTGTGACTCAAGTGGTAGAGTGCTAACCTTGAGCAAAAGAAGCCCTAGGGCTGAGGGAAAAAAAGAATTCTGTAAAGTCATAATTTTACTTGTGGAATTTAAACTCTTTTGTACAGGTATTTTTTTTAAAAGCAAATAAATAAGGAGAGGAAGAAAGTGGGAGAAAACAAGGAAGGGGATAACACTGTTCGAGACATGAAATGTATCTATTAACTTACTTATGTAACTGTAACCTCTCTGTACATCACCTTTCAACACAAAAAAATATTATTAAAAGAAATAATTACAAAAAAAAGAAAGCCCGTGAGCATGTCTGACCCCACGATTGGAGCAGGTGCTCTTCCTGAGGACATGGGTAAGAAAGTAGGGACTTACCATTGTTCAAATGTTCTCCGTTGCCTTTGAGCATCAGGGAAACGTTCACATGGCTGTTCTCGTTAGAAAAGCCAGGTTCCTGCTTTTCAGACATAGCTACAGAATTAGATGTCTACCTTTGGGGACAGGATAAAAGGAGAGATGTTAGAGGAACCTAGCCCCAGGCAAACAGAGAGGACCAGCAGCAAGTAGTTCAGATAGGGAGGGAAATGGAGCAGTAGCAAGCTAGGTGGCAGCAGACTTGAGGGAAGGTCAAGTTGAGGGAAGAGTTGTGGGGGGGCAGTAGTGGAGGGAGGCAGTGGGGGAGGGGACCACGGCAACCGAGTCAAGTTGAGGAAAAAAAGAACAAAAAAGATGGTTCAAAAGCATAGGCCTCGACTGGCAAAGTACACCAGCGAAACTTAAGGTCATTGTTTGGGTCAAGTTGGGGGAATAACTCGACAAAAAAAAGACAAAGCCCTTCCTCAGAACCCCCAAGTCTAAAATGGCGGCTCAGCGGCCTAGGCCCTTAGTGATGATGGAAACGTTGAGAAGGTTGGAGACTGAGGGAATAGCGCATAGTTTTCTACCTTTTCTTTCACCATTCGCCAGAAACTAGCGGCACTGACCTTCCTCATCTCAGAGATGGGATTTCCCTACCTGAAGAAGGTTATGATGATTGGCCTTCTTTCCCGCTCCCCCCGCGGCAGCCGAGTAAGATGGTAGGTAGGGGATTTCTCAGAAGTACAGGTCGCTAGTTAGGCCACGATGGAACACTATACAGGCTTCGCTTTTTCAACGTTTCCTTAGAAGGTTCGAGAGTGGAACGTACTCTTAGTGACGTACACAGTCACGTGTGCGCAGCCACAGTCATCTGTGCGCAGTCGCAGTCATCTGCGCGCAGTCGCAGTCCTGCGTCCTCCTCCGCAAGGTGTGAGATGTAGGCGCGGTGCCAATCGCTTTGTCATCTTTGCGTCCTCAACTTGGTTGGTACACCTAACTTTGCAGCTGCCAACTCAGAGGAAGGAGACTGCCGCTGCCAATGTCATGCCAAGTCTTGTCTCAAGCACTCCTATTACCCAATGCCTTTCCTTCTGGATTAAAATAGAAAGCCATCAGTCTGAAATAAGATAGACCAGAGAAAAAGCATTAAAAATACTAGCTAGGAGTTCAGAAAGAACAACAAATGTATCAATGAATAACAATAAATGGCTTGATTAAAAACATATGGGGAGTGGGGCCGGGAGTTTGGCCTAGTGGTTAAAGTGCTTGCCTAGCATGCATGAAGACCCGGGTTCGATTCCTCGGTACCACATATATAGAAAAAGCCGGAAGTGGTGCTGAGGCTCAAGTGGTAGAGCTCTAGTCTTTTTCTTTTTCTTTTTTTTTTTGCCAGTCCTGGGCTTGAGCTCAGGGCCTGAGCACTGTCCTTGGACTTTCTCAAGGCTAGAGCTCTACCACTTGAGCCTCAGCACCACTTCCGGCTTTTTGCTATGTGTGTGGGGTACCAAGGAATCGAACCTGGGTCTTCGTGCATGCTAGGCAAGCACTCTACCACTAGGTCAAACTCCCGGCCCCCTAGAGCTCTAGTCTTGAGAAATCCCAAGGACAGTGCTCAGGTCCTGAGCTCAAGGCCCAAGACTGGAAAAAAACAACAATAACAACAGTTAGGCACCTTATTTATTTATTCAAATTTTAGGCCTTAAACAATTATTTAGCAGCAAGAGGAAAAGAAAGAGAAAAGTACAAAACACCAGGTTTTCCCCTGCAACTTCCCCTATGGAGCAAGGGTATATCTTTTATTTTATTATATTGTAAGGGTGATTGATGTACCTAGGGGTTACAGTTACAGTACAGTACAGAGTACAATTCTGGAACATTGTTACTTCCTTCCTGGTTTTTCCCAATTTCCCTCCCTTCCCCACCCCACAAAGTTGAAAAGTTCATTGCCAACTTAGTGTCTAGTTAATATTACTGTTGATTGGTTCACCCTTTGTTCTTTGTCTCTTACCCTGGACAAAAACGCATTGGAAAATGACTCATCTAGACACAAAAAGTGTTTGCACTCAGAGACAGCGCACAGAGTCAGAGTTCAAGCCCCACAACTGACAAAAAAAAGTGTTTAGAAAGGAAAATATTCTTTTTTTCCCAGTTCTGGTGCTTGAGCTCAGGGCCTATACAATACCGTTGGACTTTCTCAAGGCTAGAACTCTACCACTTGAGCCACAGCACCACTTCTGGCTTTTTCTGTGTGTGTGATAATGAGGAATCGAACCCAGGGCTTCATGAATGCTAGGTGAGCACTCTAACACTAGTCCATACTCCCAGCCCCATGGATGCCTGTCTTGAAGGAACCTGTGTGATTCTTGGATTGCAATTATAGAGAAACTGTTGTCTCTCTTTTAAGTATCTGTTTTTTTTTTTCAGGGAATCTCAATGTTAACCACATATATGCCAGTCCTGGAGTTTCAATTCAGGCCTGGCTGCTGTCCTTAAGTCTCTCTCTCTCTCTTTTCTTCTCTCTCTCTCTGTCTCTCTCTCTTTCTTTTACCTTCCTTCCTTCCTTCCTTCCCTTTCCTTTTCCTCTTCCTTTTTCCTTTTCTTTTGCGTAAAGTTAGCACTTTACTAATTCTGCCACAGATCCGCTTCCAGCAATTTTTTTTCATGTCTTAAACATTTTTTTTGCCAGTCCTGGAGGTTAAACTCAGGGCCTAGGCACTGTCCTTAGACACTTTTTTGCTCAAGGCTAGCGCCCTGCCATTTGAGCCACAGCACCACTTCAGGCTTTTTCCATGTTTGTGGTGCTAGGAATCGAAAACACTGTACCACTAGGCCAAATGCCCGGCCCCACTTTTTTTTTTTTTGCCAATCCTGGGGTTTGAACTTCGGGCCTGAGCACTGTCCTTGGACACTTTTTGCTTAAGGCTAGCGCTCTGCCACTTGAGCCACAGCACCATTTCTGGCTTTTTTTTTTTTCTGTGCACGTGCTACCTAGGAATTGAACCTGCATGCTAGGTGAGGGCTCTACCACTCCTGGCCCCAACAATTTGTTTCTTACTTAAAACATTTTATTGCTATTATAAAAGTGATGCACGTCCAGTGGGTTTTTTTTGTCAGTTAGGGGGCTTGAACTCGGGCCTTGGGTGCTGTTCCTGAGTGATTTTGTTCAAGGCTAGCATTCTACCAACTTTGAGCCACAGCACCACTTCCAGTTTTCTGGTAGTTAATTGGTGATAAGTGTCTCACGGACTTTCATGCCTGCGGTGGCTTTAAACCTTGATCATCCAAAACCTGAGAAGCTAGGATTACAGTCATGAGCCACCGATATCTGGCTCACTTCTAGCTTTTTGATCGTTAATTGAAGGTAAGAGTCTCATGGATTTTCTGCCCAGGCTGCCCAGGACTCAAATGGCTGTTGAGACTGCTTAATTAAAGCCTTACAGAAGACATCCTAGAGTTTGATTATTTGAACAAATTATTTTAATGTGTTACATTCTGCCTTAGATGTAATTTGGATTTAACCTTCTTTACAATATATTTAGGTATATTAGCAAGCTTGTTTGTTTTTGTAAATTGCTATTGTACAAAATTAAACATTTCTTTCATTCTAGGTCTTCATGAAGAGTGAGACAACTGCCAGGTACAGGTGGCTCACACCTGTATTTCTAGCTACACCTGCATTCCTAGCTACTCAGGAGGCTGAGAGTTGAAGATCCAAGTTTGAAGCCAGCACAGGCAGACAAATACAAGAGCCTTTTTTATTTGCCAGTCCTGGGGCTTGACCTCAGGGTCTGAGTACTGTTCTTGGGCTTTTTCAAGGCTAGAGCTCTACCACTTGAGCCTCAGCACCACTTCCGGCTTTTTTCTATGTATGTGGTACCAAGGAAATGAACCTGGGTCTTCATGCATGATAGGCAAGCACTCTACCACTAGGCCAAACTCCTGGCCTCAATACAAGAATAGCCTTTTAACTCCAGTTACCACCCCAAAGCTGGAAGTTGGGGTGCAGGTCAAGTGGTACAACACCAGCCATGACAAGAAAAAGCTAAGTAACAGCTTAAGGCCCCAAGTTCAAGGCCCAGTATCATCACACACAGAGACAAGAATAAGACATCTAAGTATTTTTTTGCCAGTCCTGGGACTTGAACTCAAGGCCTGGGCACTGTCCTTTTTTTCAAGGCTAGCACTCTACCACTTGAGCCACAATACCACTTCCAGCTTTTTCTGTGTTTGTGGTATTGAGGAATTGAACCTAGGGCTTTGTGTATCCTAGGCAAGCACTCTACCACTAGGCCACACTCCCAGCCCCAAAGTCTGTGAGACACTTTTCTCTAATTAACTACCCTAAAACCAGAAGTGGTGCTGTGGCTTAAAGGGCTAGAGCAAGAGCCTTGAGGTGAAGAGCTCAGGGACAGCACTCAGGCCCCAGACTTCAGGCTCCACAACAGACAAAAATAATTTCATTGTGGATAGACACCATCGTTTTTGGGTCTACTTGTCTATTGTGAGGCACCTAGGCTGTTTCCATATCTTGGCTATTATGAATATTGTGGCAACGAATGTGGCTGTGGTACTAGTGTCTGTATCACATTCTGCCTTGTGGTGTTCTCGGTAGATGCCTATAAATGGTATGGCTGATCTATGATGAGTGTTTTGCGAAACCTCCGGACTGCTGTCTGGGGTGGTTGTACCATTTTCAATACCAGTACAGAAGAGTTTCTTTTCCTTCACATCCCTGTGAATATTTGTTGTTCTAATTCACAAAGTTGGCCATTCTAGCTAGTGTGAAATGGTATCTTGGAGTTATTTTAATTTGCATTTTCTTTATGGCCAGGGAATGTACTTTCAAAAATAAGAAAAAGGGCCAGGAGCAGAGCCTAGTGGTAGAGTGCTCACCTAGCATGCACGAAGACCCGGTTTCGATTCCTTGGTACCACATACATAGAAAAACCTGGAAGTGGTGCTGAGTATCAAGTGGTAGAGCTCTAGCCTTGAGAAAGTCCAAGGACAGTGCTCAGGCCCTGAGTTCAAGCTCCAGGAGTGGAAAAAAATTAAGAAAAAATTTCCATTGGAAAATGAAAGATTACATTTATAAACTATGGTTTTTGTCTTAAACTAAGAGGTTTTCAAATAAGATGGAACAAAAAGGAGACAAGGAAAGACCCAGAGGATTAAAAAGAAGCTTTAAAAGTAAGTCTGTAGTTAAAAAATAAAAAAGATGCCAGGTGCTGGTGGCTATCATCTGTAATCATAATTACTCAGGAGGCTAAGATCTGAGGATTTAGGTTTGAAACCAGTCCGGGAAGTAAAAGTCTGAGAGATTCTTTATCTAAATTAAGCACCAGAAAGCCAGAAGTGGAGCCAGGCGCTGTTGGCTCATACCTGAGATCTGAGGAGAGAAAAAGCTAGAAGTGGAGCTATTGGCTCAAGTTGTAGAGCACTAGTCTTGATCAAAATAGTTCAGGGACAGTACCTAGCTTCTATGTGTAAGCTCCAGTGCCAGTATACACACACAAATGATGGTTCTGGGGCTTGAACTCAAGGTCTGGGCTCTGTCCCTGAGACTATTTGTGCTCAAGGCTATCACTCTACTACTTGAGCCTCAG
Source organism: Megascapheus bottae (assembly GCF_031878675.1). Classification (NCBI taxonomy): domain Eukaryota; kingdom Metazoa; phylum Chordata; class Mammalia; order Rodentia; family Geomyidae; genus Megascapheus; species Megascapheus bottae. Next base: position 48,633,419 of record NC_143547.1, read on the forward strand.
CACCACTTCTGGCTTCTTTTGAGTAGTTTATAGGAGATTAGTGTCTCATGGACTTTCCTGCCTGGGCTGGCTTTGAACCGTGATCCTCAGATCTCGGCCTCCTGAATAGTTAGGAGTACAGGCATAAGCCACCGGTGCCCAGCTTTGTATCATAGTTTTTCAATGTTTGATGGCACTGAGTTTGAGCTAAGGCCTCATGTTTGCTAAACAGATGATCTCTACTACTTTAGTTAGATCTCCAACCCTTTTTGCTTTAGTTACTTTTCAGATAGGTTTCATACTTTTTTTTGCTGGACTAGGTTGGACTGTGATCATACTATTTATGTTTCCACAACTCCAACAACACTAGAGAATTAAACTAGCAAAAGTAACAGTGTGAAGTATGAAGATATTAGTGAGTAAAGTAGAAATGGAAGAAAATAGACAAATGACACCATTGAATATCAAAAAGCATGATAATAGAAGAGGGAAAAATAATAATGAGTGGAGGAGGAAGAAGGGAAGAAATAGAAAAGATTCAGCAAAGCCGGTATGATGGCTAATGCCTGTAATCTTAGCTGCTCAGGAGGCTGAGATCTGAGAATCAAGGTTCAAAGCCAGCCCAGGCAAAAAAGGACCCGAGACTTATCTCCAATAACCTCTAGAAAATGGGAAGTGGGGCTTGGCTCAAGGGTAGGGTGGTAGCCTTGAGCTGAAGAGCTCAGCGACAGCATTCAGGCTGAGTTCAAGTCCCATGACCCACCAAAAAAAATTCAGCTAAAGATACAATGGGGGGCTGGAAGGTGGCTGAGAAGGTAGAGTGCTTGCCTAAGATGCATGAAGCTGAGAAGGTAGAGTGCTTGCCGAAGATGCATGAAGCTGAGAAGGTAGAGTGCTTGCCTAAGATGCATGAAGCGCTGGGATTGATTCCTCGATACCACAAAAACAGAAAGGACAGTTCCCAGGCCCTGAGTTCCAGGCCTAAGACCGGCAGAAAACAAAACAAAACAAAACAATGAGTTTTTTAAAACCCAGCAAATCAATAAGCAACCAAAATAATATAATTGTAGAAGGGAAAAATAAAGATAAGAAAAACAAGGAGAGAGAAAGAGGAAATTCATCTAGTTGAAGACAGTGAGAGTTAAAAAAATCTGAAGAAGTGAGAAAGGAAAGGAAAGGGGAGGGCATTAAAAATTAAATATTGAAGGCCAGATGCCAGTGCCTTATGCCTGTAATCCTACTTACTCAGGAAGCTGAGATCTGAGCATCTTAGTTCAAAGCCAGCCATGTAGGAAAGTCCATGAAACTTTCCTCTTCAGTTAACCACCAAAAAGCCAGAAGTATGGCTGTGGATCAAGAGGTAGAGTGCTAGCCTTGAACACAAAAGCTGAGGAACAGTGCCCAGGGCAGTGCATGTGTGTGTGCACGCATATTCCTTGATTGCCCGCGTGCGTGCACACACACACACACACACACACACACACACACACACGCATTTAAACCTGTCTGAAGTAACTTAGATCCACAATTCCAGAATTTGGCATTTTGAGGTAGGAAGACCGCAATCCTCAGTCAAACTTGGGCCATATGGGATGTGCCTACCTCAACAAAACCAAAACAAAAAGCCATGACAACAGCAACAACAGCTAGAAATAAACAGGAAATGATAAAGCAGGTCCAACCAATTGGATATTAAATGGAGAAGTAATGTAAATAATTATGAGAGTGAAGCAAATACAAAAAAAAGAAATTGTAAAGAAGTAGAATAAAAAAATTAGGGCGCTGGGAATATGGCCTACTGGTAGAGTGCTTGCCTCACATGCACAAAGCCCTGAGTCCGATTCCTTTTTCCTTTTGTTTTTAATCTCAGGAGCCTTCAAGTCCTTGTGCAGGGAAGTCCCATGGAGATTCTGTGCAGACCTGTACCAGTCAGGACTCTAACCTCATGCGCCATCTTTTAGGTCTCTCTTTTTGTGTACTCACCTGGGAAGTAATTTCCACTCCAGTCTTTGACAGTGCTCAGTTTCCCATCCCATGGAACTCTGCATAGCTGGTAGGTGAATCAATTTCTCCAGGCTAGCAGTTTGTGGATAAGAACCTGATCTTTGCTGTAGGTTCCCTGAGACAGAACAATGCAAGGTCGGCTGAATTTTTTTTCCTCAGTAATGGAAATCTAATTCAGGACCTCATACATGATAGGCAAATGCTCTATTTCTTAAGGCAAACCCCTCACAGCCCTTTAGTTTTTTTGCATTCTGTCTCTGGCAAGGTCTCTTTACCTTTGCTGGAGTTGGCCTTGAATTCCTCGACACAGGACAAAATGGCTTCTCCCATGGTGGCATGGCTTATTCTAAGAAGGAAGTAAGACTTTCCCTAGTGCTTTATGGTATTTGGAGCCTTTTGGCTCGCACACAAATCTGCTTGTTATGGTCAAGTGTTAATTGCCCTTCGTTTCTTTCATCTCTGCAATGCTTCTACCCAGTTCACTCACTGAAGCTTTCTCTCTCCTCTTTTTGTGCTCCCAAGTTTTCTGCATTCCCCCCCTGAATAATCTTATTTGTTCACAACCAACAGTGCAGTTGAATTTTTCAAATGTTCTTTTGTATCAGTTCCCCCTTCTTTACAACTGTTAGGGTTTCCATGCTCCATGCTGGCCATTGTACCTCTCTGTTCAGCTTCCTGAGATTGCCAATGAAAACAGGAAGGCTATATCCATTCACTACTGAAACTCCTGTAACTTCTGTGGTCCCTCACCTCAAAAGGTACTCTTGACAGAACCACCAATGTGTGTATGTATGTGTGTGTGTGACTGTGTGAACTATAGTCCACTACTTTTTGGGATTTCTATTTTTTAATAGACACAAATATTCTTTCTAAATTTTATTTTCTTGTCAGGGACAAGTATTCTTATGCTAAAGGTAAAGTATCTTTATTGGCATTTTTTATCCATCAGAAACTAATACAGGACCTATTAAAGCCCAAAGTCAAAGACTGACTTAATACTAGTTGAATGACTAAATATACTGAGTTTAGCCAGTTTTAAAAGTGTTTCTATTGTCCTTTTGGATTAACATGTAGTAAGAGATAAGAGAAACAGTTGTCCTATCAAACTATCAAAAGAAAAAGCAGTGCATCAGTAGATCATGCCTATGATTCAGAACACTGAGATGTGAGGATGGTGGTTCAAAGCCATCCCAAGGAAGGAAAGTCGGCGAGACTCTTATCTCCAAATAACCACCAAAACTCTACAAATAGAGCTGTGGTTAAAATGGTAGAGCACCTTCAGAACAAAAGTTCAGAGAGTGCCCAGGCCCCAACTTCAGTCAAACCTCAGGATCAGGACATACACAGAGAAAGAAAGAAGGAAAAGGGAGGAGGGGAGAGAGAGAGAAATAGAGAGAGGGAAAGGGAAGGGGGGAGGGGGAGAGAGAGAAATAGAGGGAGAGGGAGAGGGAGAGAGACAGAGAGAGGGGGAGGGGATAGAGAGAAATAGAGAGAGGGAGAGGGAGAGAGACAGAGAGGGGGAGGGGAGAGAGAAATGGAGAGAGAGAGAAATAGAGAGGGGGGGGAATAAGAAGAGGAGGAGGAGGAGCAGCAGCAGCTAGAAGTCAGGTACTTGCTGTACTGGGTAATGCTTTTCCTCCTAGCTACTCAGGAGGTTGAAATTGGAGGATCAAAGTTCAAATAGTCAGGGCAGGGCCGGGAGTTTGGCCTAGTGGTTAAAGTGCTTGCCTAGCATGCATGAAGACCCAGGCTCGATTCCTCGGTACCACATACATAGAAAAAAGCCGGAAGTGGTGCTGAGGCTCAAGTGGTAGAGCTCTAGCCCTGAGAAAGTCCAAGGACAGTGCTCAGGCCCTGAGCTCAAGCCCAGGACTGGCAAAAAAAAGTCAGGGCAGACAAATCTGAGCGACTCATCTTCAATTAACCACCAAAGTGAAAGTGGAGCTGTGGCTCAAGTGGTAGAATGCCAGTCTTGAGTGAAAAAGCTAAGGGACAGCACCCAGCCCTGAGTTCAAACCTCAGAATTGGAACAAAACAAAAAGGAAAAAGAAAAAGTAAATTTCTAATATCTCCATAGAGTTCTTATCACACTACTATCATGGTGGGCTATAAGAAAACCCTTGGAGGGGCCGAGAATTTGGCCTAGTGGTTAAAGTGCTTGCCTAGCATGCATGAAGACCCGGGTTCAATTCCTCGGTACCACATACATAGAAAAAAGTCGGAAGTGGTGCTGAGGCTCAAGTGGTAGAGCTCTAGCCTTGAGAAAGTCCAAGGACAGTGCTCAGGCCCTGAGCCCAAGCCCAGGACTGACAAAAAAAAAGAAAACCCTTGGAAAATAAGGCCAGTGCTGCTTTGAAGTGACAGATCAAACAGATATTTAACAAATGAAGTAGGGGCCAGGCGCTGTAGCTCATGCCTATAATCCTAACTACTCAGGAGGCTGAGATCTGGGGATCGTGATTCAAAGCCAGCCTGGGCACTGAAGATTGTGAGACTCTTATCTACAATTAACCACTAGAAAATAGGAAATGGGGCTGTGGCTCCAGGGATAGGGTGGTAGCCTTGAGCTGAAGAATTCAGGGACAACATCCAGGCCCAGAGTACAAGCCCCACGACCCACTATATACATATATAGATAAAATGAAGTAGGGCCAGGAGTCTAGCCTAGTGGTAGAGTGCTTACTTAAATGCATGAAGCCCTGGGTTCGAGTCCTTGGTACCACATACTCCCAAAAAGCCAGAAATGATGCTGTGCTCAAGTGGCAGAGTGCTAGCCTTGAGCAAAAAAAAAAGTATCTAAAGACAGTACCCAGACCCCAAGTTCAAACCCCAGGATTGGCCAAAAAAATCAAGTAAACACTTGAGTTTTAAAATAATCAGTTGGTCTTTCCTTGTTGGTGGTTATGTTTGACTAGGGAGAGGCTGTGATATCACTGTTGTGTTCTGTGAAGCGTCAAAGTGTGAAGGTCAAATGTAAAACACTGCCAATTTACACACACACACACACACACACACACACACACACACATCTCTAGACCTTTTGATTTGTAAAAAGAATGTGTGTGTATACATATAAATGAATATAAATATAGTCTAGGCCTGGGAGTGTGGCCTAGTGGTAGAGTGCTTGCCTGGCATACATGCAGACCTGATTTGATTTTTTTGGTACCACACACATAGAAAAAGCTGGAAATGGTGCTCTGGCTCAATGTGGGAGAGTGCTAGCCTTGAGCTGAAGAGCTCAAGGACAGTGCCCAAGCCCTGAGTTCAAGCCTCAAGACCGACAAAAAAAAAAAAGAAAAAGAAAGAGTCTCACAGATTTTCCTTCCCTGGGCTGGCTTTTAACCTTGATCCTTAGATCTCAGCCTCCTGAGTAGCTAGGATTGCAGGTGTGAGCCCTGGGGATCAGGATTTTTATGTTAAGTGTCTTAAATACTATAAACTACTTCAAAAAGTGTGGTAAAAAAAATCCAGCCATGTGAGACAGCTGGATACTCTTTTTGTTTACAACCTTAACTGACCCAACCCCCCCTACCTTGGGTATAAGGAACAAAATTAGGCTTGCTGAGTGACCTGATTTTTGCTAGAGCACTATAAAGTTGCTGGTAATTACAATGGAAGAATTCTAGTATCCTCCAGAGACCTTTCTATACTTATTTAAATATCCCCTGCAGTGTTAAGTATTACTTAATGGTGGATTTAAAGGTTTAATGAAAATACGATGCAAATGTGTTTTCAACCTAGTACACCCTACTTCACATTCAAGATGTTATCAATAGAGTATACATAGTGGACCATCAATGAAGTTTCAAAAATAATTTCAGAGGCTAGAGATATAGCTCTATGTTAGAAAAAATGCTTAGTACATGCAAGACTCTGTGTTCATACTAGCAATTCCTAAAATGAAAGAAAAAAGAATTTTGGGGTTGGAGATTAAGTTCAGTAGAAGAGTATCTGCCTGGCAAATGCAAGGCCGAGTTCGGTCCTCAGCTCTGGAAAAAAAATAAAAATTTTAAAACAAAACATTATGAAACTTTATGTATAGGTTTAAGTACATCATCTGTGCCTTAATCTTTTGTAATCTATACTCTTTCTGAAACATGTAGTAAAATTAGCAAAGACAGTGTAAAAAAGTAAACTTTTTGTTAATTTATAGCTTGTAGTTTTTGAATGAATTTGTAAAACTTAGGCCTATGTTTAAAAATTATGCCAAATAGGGCCAGGAGTTTAGCTTAGTGGTAGAGTGCTTGCCTGGCATGCATGAAGACCTAGGTTTGATTCCTCGGTACCACATACATAGAAAGAGGCTGGAAGTGGTGCTGAGGCTCAAGTGGTAGAGTTCTAGCCTTGAGAAAGCCCAAGGACAGTGCTCAGGCCCTGAGTTCAAGCCCCAGCACTGGCAAAAAAATTATACCAAACACTGGGCACAACACAGACTCTCAAAGCCAATATATGGAAGGATGCCTCAAAGAATTATTTTACAATTAGTAAAGACATAAAGGGAAAGAAGACAACACTGAACCAACTACAGTTCATTAACATAGATTTGTACTTTATTTTAATTTTGCATCCTGAGAATAAAATGTTATCTGACAAGTGAACAACAACAGAAGCAGCAGTGAAAGTCTGAGAGGCAGATACCCTTCATTTTGGCACAGCTGTATATAGGTTGACTTCTTCCAGGGGAGTCATTCCTGGACTTGGGAGAATGATGAAGTCATTCCACAGGCTATGTAACACTACAAGATGCATGAAAGTTCTTGGTTTTGATGGACATATCCACTCTTATTCTTTTCTGGTAAAGCTGTCCCAACAGGAATTCTTTGCTAAAAAAATAGAAATTGTAGGCTTTGGGGCCAGATTCTTTTTTTTCAATCAACGCCAGCTTTCTAGATATCCAGATGTGTTGTCCTGTTCTTGCAGCTGAGACTCTTATTTATATGTGGTTAGTCCAAAGATGGCAAACTAGCTTGTAGATTATATAATTTCAAACATTTGTAACTTGTTCCAAAGTCCAGGCATTAAAACAATTTTACACTATTTGCTTACAAGAAAAACAGAAAACAAAGCCCAGATAAATGCGAATAAAAGAAGCAGAAATCAAAAGAACATTTGTGAAATTATTGCCTTGAATCATCACACATTTTATACACAGATCTACTTTAAGAGACTCTTAAAAACTGATATTTAGTTCAATGCTAGAGCATGACATTACAACGCTTCTTACATTTGTAATATCGTGTACATATGTGCACACTTCAATAAATTAGCTCAGTTATATAATCCTGAAGCAGAAAAAAGTGACAGCAAATTTGAATCAGAATTTCTATAGCACACACACACACACACAACACACAACACACACACACACACACACACACACACACACACAGAGTCTAGCATTGCATTATTTAGGGACTAGGGAAGCAAAATGTGGAGAGGGCCAAATGCTATTAGCTCCTTTTATAAAAGTGGCTCCCAACGTTTTCCCTATATGGGTCTTGTGATTCCTTCTCCATATTGTCAAGTATTTGTTACATTGCATGGAATAACAAACTTGATATTTTTTGCCAGTCCTGGGGCTTGAACTCAGGGCCTGAGCACTGGCCCTGAGTGTCTTTTGCTCAAGACTAGTGCTCTATCACTTGAGCCACAGCACCACTTCTGGCTTTTTCTGTGTATGTGGTTACCAAGAAATCAAACCCAGGGCTTTGTGTATGCTAGGCAAGCACTCTACCACTAGGCCACACTTGTGGCACAGGCTTTGTAATTTTTATTAATCAAAATCATACTGTCATGTACAGCTTCTGATCAGTGTTGATAAGCAGTGTTAACAGATAATTGAAAGGATTAGGAAAACACATGGGAATTCCATGCTTTAATTGACTTATGCAGAAGGAATACTATTATGGGTCAATGTAAGGTTTCTAGTATAGTTTTTGGCCAGTCCTGGAGTTGAATTCAGGGCCAGGGCACTGTCCTTGAGCTTTCTCAAGGTTAGTGCTCTACCACTTGGGCCACAACACCACTTCTGCCTTTTTCTATGTATGTGGTACCAAGGAATGGAGCCCAGGGCTTCATGCATGCTAGGCAAGCAGTCTACCACTAGGCCACATTCCTGGCTCAAGTAGTATATATTTTGAAATAAGGAAAGCTCAAGTATACCTCCCACTGCTATTTTCATCTGCCCCAAGTTGGGAACCATTGGTTTACCTCCACCTGCTTTTCCTCCCTAAACCAAATACTAACATAATACTCATACTAATACAATATTAACATAATTACTCATGTTTAACAAAGTGGAATTAATAACAAAATTTACCATTTAAAGGATCAACTATTACATTTGTTCTGTAGGGTCTTACTGAGAAAGTGAGCTAACAAACATGGATTTAAAGGACTTTCCAAAACAATTATGTTATCCAGTATATCTCTCAGCTGATTTCAAAGCACACTAATACATGAAAAAAAATCCTCAATTCTCCTGTGAGGTAGGTCCACATTATCGTCCCCACTTCAGCAATGAGGACATGAGGTACAGAGGAATTAAGCAGCAGAGCTAAGAATTAAATCAGAAGTGATTTGGGTTTGGTTTGAATTCGACACTATTTTCTTTTCCACCTAACTTGATCCATTGGTTCCAAGTGATCTTTTTGAGGGCATGGAACTTGATAAGACATGGAAGCAGATGATGAATAGGATATGAAACTCTTCACATAGTCCAAGTGGATCCTCCCATATCCCTATTATTGTCACAGCTATAATTCTTGCCTGGATACCAAGTGCATTGTCAGATTCCACAGAGGCAAAACACAAAGACCTCAGTCCACTCAGTTCCTGGGAAAACTACATTCATGGGGGAACTAAGGTCGAGCAGGCATCGAGTTTTTTGAGTTTGTGATAGTATCACATATCAACTAGCAGCCAGATGGCAAATTTACGTTTATTGTGTGCAAGGCACTGTGAGAGTTTCTAAGGGTAATAGATCTGAGAATAACCATTCTGAGATTATGGAGAGTCCAAATTTCCTAAAGATTCCTAGTATTATAGAACATTAGGCAATCTTTCATTTTATCTCCAGCTCTAGGTTCAACTCCATAATTTTACAGATGAAAAAGATGATATGCAACTTAAATGACTTGCCTGGGGCCCACAATATTAGATCACCATCATACAGTATGGGTTTGACAAAGTCCACAGAAAATGGAACATATTCTCAGATTGCCACCAACAAACTAAAAAGGCTGGCTCAGAATCAGATAAGGGAAATCTGGGGCAAGATGAGGATATATATACATATATATATATGTATATATATACATATATATATGCACGCTTTTACATATGCATATATATCCTTCGATTTGTTTTAGTCCACAAAATATATGAATAGGTATTAATAAAGCCTATTCCTTTTTGGTGAAAAAAAATCTCAATAGTTCACCGTTTAAGGAGACCTAAACAATTTGACAATTGTAAAATAGATTGTTTAAAAGCACAATTTTATAAACATTAAACAGAACCTAATTTCAATGAATTTGAGAAATTAGAATTGAATTAGCAAAAGGTTATCTCTACTATGTGAAGCAATTCCAATTAATCAGATAAATATAATGTCTATAGACTCCTAGGCTAATATAGTAAATGCTAATGAAATAGTATTTGGGGACTTTAAATTCAAGTAGCAAGGTTATTTTTTTAAGTGGTAGCTTATCTGTAGACAAAATTAAAAATGCTAATGCTGTTTGAAGCTGTTTGTTCAAAGGGTTACAAATGTTACTGAACTTGAGCTTTACTCAGATGACCAAACAACAACTCCCTCCAAAAAAATCCCAGAACAAATGTCATTTAAACTAGTATACGGATTCTTATGAACACAGTTTAATTTCTTGGGCATTAGTGTTTACAAGTCATTCTAATATGAATACAAGAGCTTCAAAGACTAGTGTCCTTCCCGACCATGTTAAACCACATGTTTACTAGCATTAAGTGTATACTAATGTTGAGTGACTTATATTCCTGTCCTGCAATATTTTATCATTAATTTATCACATGATGGGAGGAAAACAAGGAAACAGGTTTGCATAATAAATAAATGCAACACCCTAGTGAAATATACCCTTGTATCTAGTAAAAACAAAATAAAAGATGATTTCTACTCAAACCAATCTATTTACTCTGTCTCCTTCATAACATGCTATCTTTGTTCAAAAAAGACAAGGCACTTCTCCATCTACCTCTAAAATTTGACTACAGTGGTCTCTTTCCTAAACTAAAATGAGCACAGAATTGTACAGAGGACATGTTTGAGAAGGAGTTAAGAAATCTGTAAATGACACTTGCTCATGGTTGTTACTGATAATACACATACCATTGGCCTTTTGGATAACTTTTAAAATGATCTAGTTATTAAGCTGAACTCTTGGGCCAAATGAAAAGCAGTGGAATGTGACTTTTAAAGAACTCTGAAATTGTAATCTCAAAGTTTAGTTGAGATTTATGTTATATAGTTTGGCAAACACATGGTATGTTTCTCCGGAAACTAACATGGCAGATTTCAAAAAATAATATTATGTAACAAAGAAAGTCAAAATTAATGCCTACAATCTTATAATAACTTTCAGAAAAATACTAACTTAATGGAAAAACACAATTATGGTGTATTCTGAGGATTAAAGAAACAAAGTTCAGTGGGGGAGGAATTAATTACCACAGTGTACTCTGTCATTTCAGCATTTGCTGCTGCCAATTTCAATGAAAAGAAAATAATCCCTCCAAAACACTCAACTTCTAATCAGCTTCCTAAAAAGGGAAAACTGGTTGGAAAAGCAGTCATATAAGGAAGGAAAAAGAAAAGAAAATTAGTTGTTTACTGGGTTCAAGGAACTCAGGTTAGTCAAACAGCATAATGAACAGCAAAGATAACACATTTAAGAGCAATGAGTTAAAATTAAGTTTATACATGCTGGCAAAGGTTTTTTGGTTTATGACAAATAATACTGTGACTTTGATTATACACTCTATCTTAATAGTTGTTTCGTAGAAACAACACTACATTTCCTGCTTTTTTTTTTAGAGAAACTAAGTGTGATTTATACATGGCAGAAAAGTTACTGTAACATGATATGGTCAATTTCTAAGGATTCAGAAAAATGGTATGATTTTTAAGGGTTGATACTTAAAAGCAATGATTGTATTAGTGAAAATGAAAAGTCTATATTATGATGAAAATCAGTTTTGGTATTAAAATATCACAGTTTGAAGTATAAATCTGATCACACTAGTTGGAACATAAGCCATAGATACAATTTTTGCACAACCTTAGCTATAAAACAAGACATTGGATATGCATTCTCAGTTTCCACATGGTCTATATAAAAATACATCTTCCAGTTTGCAGTAGGCAGACACAACATATTATTTTGGGCAGGCATGGGGGAGTGGGGTTCCACAGAGAGAGGTGGTAGTGTTTGTGCAAACAATTATAATCACATATCAAACAGAGCATCTTTTTCTTCCTTCTACTAGTCAAAGACAACAGTTCTTTAGGCATAAACTTTAAATGTGGTTTCAAAAGGCTTCACCTTGTATAAAGATATGATTGTTTTCTCCGCTGGGATGAGGGCTTGCCTAAAAAGCGTACTAAAAGCAGTAGGAGCAATATACAAGAATATAATTCAGCCCCTTCGTCTGACATTTACTTTAAGTACTATTAATTAACAAACAATGCCTAAATACAGGCACACCTTTGCAGTTGAATTACCATGACATAAAGTTGTTGTTTTGCTGAAATTCTAAACCCAACTGAGTGTGATAATCTCACTCATAATAACTGTGGAAAAATAGAGAACTATACAATACCAATTAGATAGCTATGTGTGTGTGGCAATTTACAAACAAATGAATACATTTTTGTCTAAATATTTGTCTCGCCTCATTAATAATTCCCAAATGTTAAATAAAAGATCCTCCAAAAGGAGAGAATATTTGGTCAAGTATGACTTGGCCACTATATAGATTTTAGTTATTTCTCAATTAACTCTTTCCCAAAGCAGAATAACTGAACTCTAGAAAAGGGTAAGCAGTGGCTTTCATTGGAGTCTAGCTACCTCCCAAAACATGAAATCTCAAAATACTTGATGGTAAATATTTTGGTATATTTTTAAAGGAGGTTAAGGATACATATAAGAAAAGAAACAAGGGAGAGTAAGCTAGGGCATGTGTCAGATATCAAATAAAGTCTTTTGAGGGTGGGAGGGGAGAACAAAACGAAAAATATTGAATTAAATGGGGAAAAATAAGGATCTTGGTTCCAGGTGCAATGAGCAATATCTGAGCTTAATAATGATTTCAATTTGAATCCACTTGTTACATAGGGCAAATATGCCCTACACCTGAAATTTTAACATACTCGTATGGCTTTGCCATCAACAGTATGTTAATAATAGTCTCTACATTCAAAAGGATGCTTGCAAACTTCATTCATATTAAAATCTATGCAGAATTGTTGGCAATACAGTAAGATTAATATTACATTCTGTAAACCATGGCATACCACATTTTACATTATGCAAAGAGACAATATTTACAAGGCTTGAGGAGTTTAAATATTTTATCCACTAACATAAGTGATAATTAAGCAAAGTGCAGGACAAAACCAGTGCTATTAATTGCATGTCCTTTAAAAGCAGAGTAAAACCATTTCTAAAAGCTACCAAAAGCTTTATTTAAGTGTGTTTAGTAAGGGATTATAGAGCATTAAATAGCCTAGAAAAAAATGATGCATAATTAGAAACAGTGAGTATGAAAATAATAAGGCAGCATGCTCAGAACAAGGTTTTGTTTTTTTTAAACACCATCACTGATGTTTCCTTTTTTGTGGTAATTATATATATATATACACATATATGCATATATATGTATATGTATATGTGTGTAGTTAAGTAAAAATTGAAAGTGCAAAACACAAGCTTCATTGAAGAACAAAAAAGGTGTGCAAATTCTCTTCTGAAACCAACACAAATAAAAGAGTGAGGAGAATATTCTACCATTATAAGGAATAAGTTGAACACAGCAAAGGAGACCATCTTCATTCCAAAATCATCTACAAGGCACTAAGGGTAGGAAATGACAGGAAACACAGAAGTGACTGAATAAAACTCCTCAGTCAGGTCGGAATATGGGGTATTTTGGTAAGAATTCTATTAGTATGACCTGCAAAATAAAAACAAACAAGAAGGTGTTGACAAAATACTTTTTCATTGAATCTAATATGCGACCCAGGAAGTCTATTTTCAGTTTTTGTACGACTGTATTTTGTTCATGGAAACACCTAAAAACACTTATATAAACTGCAAGTTGCAAGTGGACTGGCAATTTAAAAATTAAACTGGCAACCCTCTATTATTGCTCAAAAAAGTAATTTTTTAGTTTTAGTATATGATACATACCGCATACCTGTTTGCAAAGCATTTAAATTGGGATGAGGGTGGTACTGGGGTTTGAACTCAGGACTTGTGCAAGCTAGGTAAGGACTCTACTTCTGAGTTACCCCTCCAGCCTCAGACATTTCATTTTAAGTGTGAGTGTAACAGAGTCTATGACAGTCTCTGCCATGTTATGTAGTGCTTTGTGCAAAACAACAATAAAAACAAAAAAGGAGGAAACAGGAGATTTTAGGAGCCCTGAAGCAACTTCTTCCACAGATTTATTTTGGAACTTAAGAAGATAGAGTCCCACAGAGCACGGACCTCTCTCTGGGCCTCCATCCAGTCTTTTTTTTTTGTGGGTCCTGGGGATTGAACTCAGGATTTGTGCGCAGTCCCTAAGCCTCTTTGTGCTCAAGGCTAGTGCTCTACTACTTAAGCCACAGCACCACTTCTTGCCTTTTCTGTGTAGTTTATTAGAGATAAGAGTCTCACAGACTTTTCTGTCTGGGCTAGCTTCGAACTGGGATTCTCAGATCTTAGCCTTCTGAGTAGCTAGGATTATGGGCATGAGCCACTAGCACCCAGCTCCACTGCCATTTTTGACTGGCAAACATATCTTTTTTTTGTGGGTCATGGGGCTTGAACTCGGCCTGGGTGCTATCCCTGAGCTCTTCAGCTCAAGGCTGCCACGCTACCCCTGGGCCTGGGTGTTGTCCCTGAGCTCTGCAGCCCAAGGCTACCTTGAGCCAAGCCCCATTCCCCATTTTCTAGAGGTTAATTGGAGATAAAAGTCTCAGGTTCTTTTGTACCAGGGCTAGCTTTGAACCTTGATCCTCAGATCTCAGCCTCCTCAGTAGCTAGGATTACAGGCATGAGCCACCTTGCCCGGCTACAAATATCATTTTTGTAGCTAAGAGTTGTTATTATTTGACTTATAATAGCCAGTGATTTAAAGTGAGAAGAGCCAACTATAAATTTTCATGTCCTCTCCTTACCTTTTCTATCAGTAAAGTAGAAGATATTGAAACTATGTTACATTGATTAGAAAAAAAATATGTATTTTTTTTGCCAGTCCTGAGCTTGAGCTCAGGGCCTGAGCACTGTCTTTGGACTTTCTCAAGGCTAGAGCTCTACCACTTGAGCCTCAGCACCACTTCTCGCTTTTTTTGTCTATGTAGGTGGTACCAAGGAATCAAACCTGGGTCTTCGTGCATGTTTAGCCAAGCACTCTACCACTTGGCCAAACTCCTGGCCCATATATATGTTTTTTTAGTCAAAGAAGGTGATATGAGTTGAAAAATAAAAGAAAAATAAAGAATATCCAAATGGATTGACAAAATCAATTTGGTTGCAAAGGCTGATATGATATATATATATATATATATAAAATAATAAAAACCTAGCTATTTAAGTGTTTTACATATAATAGATTTTAGACATGTCATTTGTACAGTTTCCCTATAAGCATTCAATGTGAGAGTCATTTAGAGATGTGAATGGGGTGTTTATTATTATTAAATATATACCACATTTCAGCACCTTGTAACTTGGATAGGTTAGTTTTTTTTTTCCATGCTGATCCTACTGCTTGAACTCAACACTGTCTCTAAGCTTTTTAGTTCAAGGCTAGTACTGTACCACTTGAGCCACAGTTGTACTTCTGACTTTTTGGTGGTTAATTGTAGATCAAGGATCTCATGGACTTTTCCTGCCCAGGCTGGGTTCAAACTATGATCCTTTGATCTCAGTCCCCTGCATAGCTAGGATTACAGGCGTAGGCCCCCAGCTCCTGGCTTGGTTTAATATTCCTTTGATATCTCATGATACGGAGTAGTTTACATTGGGTCTATGTGAATTTCGTGTGTGTGTGTGTTTGCGCGCGTGTGCGTGCACACTAGTAACTGCTGCTTGAACTCAGGGCCTCACATTCTTGCTTGTTTTTTTTTTCCCTTCATAGCTGGGGCTGTCTACCACTTGAGTATTACCTCCATTTCTGGCTTTTTGCTTGCTAAGTGGAGTTAATAGGCTCTTGTATTTGTCTGTCTGGGTTGACTTCAAACCTCAGTTCTCAGATCTCAGCCTCCTAAGTAGCTAGGATTACAGATACAAACCACCAGTGCCCACCAATTCTAGGTGCATTTATGTTCCATGATTAAGATTGATAGCTTTTAGTAGAAACACTGAGTCTGTATTAAAATCCATCTCCTTCTTTCACTGCAAGTTAAATGTCAGCCAAGAAAAAATAAAAGCCAGAAGTATGAATTCAGAATTCTGAAGTCAATTCCAACTTTATCCACGTTTTGATGAAATTTCAAATTTAGAAATGTTTTGTACCACAACAGCTGTTCTCACTATCTTGTGTTAAGGTTTGTGTCTATGTTAAAAGAAATCAGAGTTGTACAATGTTTTCATTCAAGTCTAAATCTAAATCTCAGCTTTCAACATATTTTAGTTTGGCTACAAATCTAAAGAAAATCAAAGGCTGAGAAGAAAAAGGCAGAAAGAATAGTTGACAGAAGCTAAACGCAGTAAAATGTTACATTAAAGATGAAATCCAAAATAATTCAAACTTTATACTTACATACTCCATCATGTTGCTCGTTTCACATTTCCTTTTAGTCAACTTCCAGTGCAAAGCAAGCTAAGAAAGTAGAGTTTCCTTAAGAATTCTTATATCTGCGTAAACTTATTACAACATGAGCATTTGAATAAGAAGTCATGGAAAACAATTTCAATATAAGATATAAAACACACCTAAAATATTTCATAAAGTATATATATAGATAGATAAATGTACATGTATATATATATATATATATAGTTAAACAACTGAGTATGGAATCTCTAATCCATTTCTTTGTGCTCTGAAAAATACCTGTTTAATACAGGAATTTGCTTAAATTTTCTTACCTTGTGATATAATCTGTTATTTTCCCATTCTAACAACTTCTGAATTGATCTTCTGGTCTAAGAAAAAGTATCAAGACCCTGTTATAAAATGAACTGAAAAACATTGCAAACAACATGTATCTACATATTTCTGCTTACTTATAATATCCTGTTAATTTCTCCTGCTGTTTTCCTATTAGGAATCAGATAAAAAGCAAAAGCTCTGATTGAAACTTGCCCCAAGAAAAGGAATATTTTGGATAATTCCTATAGTTATAATACAAACTCTTCCTTTTATGTTTTTCAAAATGAAATATGTACACATTGCTCTGTGTTATTCACTTGACTATAAAACATTATCAATATTGTTTTCTTGCAATAGTATTTACAGACATAATCTAGATTTTCACATAACTTCATAGGATTTGTTTTATTTTTTTATCTTACTTTGTGCTTGTCTTGAGGCTGTCTCTGAACTTTTATGCTCAAGATTAATGCTCTGCTATTTGAGCCACAGCTCCACTTCTGGTTATTCTTAGTAGTTAATTGGCAAGAAGAGTCTCACAGGCTTTCTTGCCAGGCTTGCTTTGAACCATGACCCTCAGATCTCAGAATTCTGAGTAGCTACAATTGAGCCAACAGCACCTAGCTAGGATTAGTGTTTTGTTTTGTTTTTTGGTTTCTGGGCTTGACTAGGATTAGTTTTTAATAAACATCTGATATGCAACACTAAACTGATTCCCCTCATAAACTTTCCTAATCAGACCTCCTAGTGTGTTAACACCTGGTATATATAGCAGCCAGTTAATGTCAGGAGGCTGAGTAATACAAGCCAGAATGTTTCATAAAAAACAACATATTAGGAACACCCAGTAGGAAGACACACATTTGGAAAGAAAAATATAAAGTTGAGAAAGAGCAATGTAGCAAACAGGAGGACAGGAGCAGCTTCTCCATTCAGATTGCAAGTATTTTTTTTGTCAGTTGTGGGGCTTGGACTCTGACCTGGGGGTTGTCCCTGAGCTCTTCAGCTCAAGACTACCACCCTCCCCCTTGAGCCACAGCAACCCTTCCGTTTTCTAGTGATTAACTGGAGATAAGAGCCTCAAGGTTCATTAGTGCCGGGGCTGGCTTTGAATTGCAATACCCAGATCTTGGCCTCCTGAGTAGCTAGGATTACAGGTGTGAGCCACCCTGCTGGCATATTGTAAGTATTTTGTAGTGAAGAAGAAGAGTTTGCAAAGCCTTTGAAAGCATTAAAAGATGACTAGGTAGGCATTTTAATTATTATTGGCACAGTTGTATATGGTTTTTGATTTAAAAAAAAAAAGCCCTGCTGGTGGATAGGCACTGTTAACTCTGAAAATTAGTCTTTACAACTAAAGAATTTACAAGTCAGGCTATATCTGAAATGATTTCCAAAGTGCCAGTGCAACAAACTATCCTACCTGTTGAACTGTGCAAGTTAACAATCCACAGCAACTTAATTATAAGTGAATTCTAGCTAGATCAGCAAAAATGTGATGGAGTCATTACATTTGATAGAACCTAGATAAAATCAGATGGATAACAAATAGAGACTTGGTAATTAAAAAATCTAGCCGGGTGCCCTTGGCGCACGCCTGTAATCATAGCTACTCAGGAGGCTGAAATCTGAGGACTGAGATTCAGTCAGCTCAGGCACGAAAATCCAGGAGACTCTTATCTCCAATTAACCACCAGAAAACATGTGCACTGTGGTTCAACGTGGTAGAGTGCTAGCCTCGAGTTGAAGACCTCAGGGGTAGTGCTCAGACCCAGAGTTATAGCCCCATGACAAAAAAAAAAAACAAAAATCTTTCAGGAAGGATAAAAGAGCTTGATTATTTGCAACTATGAAAACAGAGGAAGGAAACCTGCAGTGGCATTTATTGGGGGGAAAGGAACAGGATTGATTGGAATACAGTGTAAACATTTAGAGATGTAACATAAGATCCTCCCTGTATAACTACTATGAGCTAATTTCAACAAAGAAAAAAAAATCTCTCCAGAAAGAAAAAAAAAATCCAGGGGGGAGGGAAATGGGTACCAAGACATGTGAAAGGGTATCAATGTATGTGAATTAATGCACCTTCTATCTGGCAAATATCATGTAACCCTTTTACTAATTACAATAAAAAAATAAAAAAAATCCAGGATTAGAAGACTTCAATTGTGAATTCTCCCAAACATTTTAAGAAGAAATACAAGTCCTTCACCAATTCTTAATATAAGGAACACTTCCAGTTCACCATATGAGGGCAATATTACTGTTACCAAAGTCAGACAGCGACATCACATACCTGTACAGAGCCACAGATCAATACCCCAAATTAATGCAAACAAAATATTCTCAACTACACTATCAAACTGAATCATGGTCAAATTGAGTTCTGGAAATACAAACTCAGATAACACATTACATTAATAGAATAAATGGGAAAAAACGTGTTTACCCTTTTTTTTTTTTGCCAGTCCTGGGCTTGTGCTCAGGGCTTGCGTACTGTCCTTGGATTTTCTCACTTGAGCCTCAGCACCACTTCTGGCTTTTTTTTCTATGTATGTGGTACCTAGGAATCGAACCCGGGTCTTTGTGCATGGTAGGCAAGCACTTTTACCACGAGGCCAAACTCCCAGCCATGTGTTTACCTTTTTTGAGACAAGGTCTCACTATGAAGTCTAAGCCAGTCTGGAATTTGCTATGTAGCCCAAGCTGGTCTTGAACTCATAATTCTCCTGCCTCAGCTTCTCCAGTACTGGGATTAGAAGCTTGAAACATAACATTTGGCTCCATATGATTAACATCTCCCCATATTAATCAATAAACCTCACCATTTACAATAACATACAAAATAAGACAGAAGAAATAGAAACTTAACAAAAAAGCAAAAATACTTGTGGTCACATAATTATGAATACTGGACAAATTCCAATATCCATTCATGAGAAAACCCTAAAAAAACTAGAATCAGATATGACCTTCCTCAGCTTGAGAAAGGACATCATGCTTTATGGTGACACTAAATGTTTTACCTCTAAAATTGGAAACTTAGGGTGGTTTCCTCTCATTGCTTTTTCAACATTGTATTAGTTATAGCTAGGGCAATTAGATAACCCTAAAGGAAACCACTAAAACACTTGTTCAAATCCTTTATCAGATATATGACTTGCAAGTATTTCCTCCTATTCTGTGGTTTATCTTTTCGCTCTCTGAAAAACATCACTTAACACACAATTTGTAAACTACTAAGTAGTTCAACCAGGTTTGCAGGATATACGACTGTGGGAGGTTCAATTCTTGCTCTTGTGATCTTCAGCACCTGGCATTACACCTGTGACTTAGTGTATTCCATTACAAAAGGGAGGGTACACATGTAATTAAAGTTACTGAACAACTGAGCCTTAAAATAGGGAGATAATCCAGGATTACTTGGTAAGAATCAATGAAATCATACAAGCAGAGAAATTTTCCTGGCTAGGAGAAGGAAAGATTTGCAATACAAGAAGGAAACAAAGAAGCAAATTAATTTGGCCAAAATCTGGATGGGAGTGGAAGCAAATTAGTTAACAGAGGAATAGAACCCTCCCAGCAGCTTGACTTTGGCCACTGAGACTCAGTTGAACAGGCTGTGCCTAGATTTTTGACTATAAAATAATATATGATCATTACTGTATACCATAAAGTCTATGAAATTATGTTACAGCAGAATAAAACAGCAATAAGAGGCTAGGGATGTATCTCAGTGGATAGTGCTTGCCTAGAATGTGTAAGGTACTGGGTTTACTCCCCAGTACTACAAAAAGCAAAACAAGGATTAAAGTTAAAGAAGAAGTATATGAATAGAGTAAAAAGTCCTACTTTCATGAATGAGAAGATTTCATACTAAGATGGCAATGTGTTGGGAGCATACTCTAGGACAGATTATCTGGTAGGTCACAGAACAAGTTTCAAAAATTTTAAGAAGTGGGATGAGAGTGTGGCCTAGTGGTAGAGTGCTTGCCTAGCATGTACAAAGACCCAGGTTCCATTCCTGGGTACCACATATATAGAAAAGCCAGAAGTGGTGTTGTGGCTCAAGTGGTAGAGCAGTAGCCTTAAGGAAAGCCCAAGGACAGTGCTCTGAGTCCAAGCCCAGGACTGGCAAAAAATGAATCTTAAGTCTTTATATCTTTTAGAGAAAATGACTCAATATGGCTCATAAACCTCAATGTAAAATGCAAAACTGTAAACTTGTACAATATAACACCAAATAAAATATAGGTGACTTTAAGTTTGGCAATGAATTCTTAGGTACAATGCCAAGAAGCATAAAGCATAAAATGGTTTCAGTTTGAAGTCAATAAAATGAATGACTTCTGCTCTACAAATGACAGAATAAAAAGTCATGCAACAGACTTGGTAAAATTATTTGCAAAACACATATCACGTGCTACCGTGGCATCCATGTTATATGAGTATGTTAAAAAAATTCAACAGTAATAAAAGAAATGACACAATTTAAAACTGGGCATAGGTGTTTCAGTTTCTACTCTGCTAGATTCTCCTCTAGAAATGGGTGGGTGAAGGTACACTGAAGAGCACACAGCTTTCTTTTTCTTCTGAAAGCACTAAAAAAAAAGAGCATAGGTTTCAACAGAAACCTGAAAGATGATGTAAAATAGCAGATAAGTCCATATAAAGCTGTTCAGTATCATATAAGTGAAGAATTGAAAGTGATACACCAGTGAGGTACAACTACCTATCTTAGAATGGGCAAACTAAAAAACAAAACAAAACACCAAATGCTCATGATGATGTGAACAATAAATGCTGGTGATGATGTGGAACTGTTTGTTACTAGGGCTTGAACTCAGGACTTGGGCACTGTTGTTAGCATTTTTTTTTGTGGGTCATTGGGCTTGAACTCTGGGCCTGGGTGCTGTGCCTGAGCTCTTCAGCTCAAGGCTACTGCCCTACTTCCCGTTTTTTAGTGGTTAATTGGAGAAAAGAGTCTCTTGTTCTTTAGTGGCCGGGCTGGCTTTGAACCTTGATCATCAGATCTCAGTTTCCTGAGTAGCTAGGATTATAGGTGTGAGCCACCACACCCGGCTATCCTTAGCATTTTTGCTCAGGCTGGCACACTACCACTTGAGCCACCCCTCCACTTCTAGCACTTTAGTGTTTGATTGGAGAGAAGCGTCTCACAGACTTTTCTTGCCCATGCTTTGAACCTCGATCTTCAGATCTCAGTTTCCTGAGTAACTAGGATTACAGGCAAAAGCTACCAGCAATATTATCCTGATTCATTGTTGACAGGAATGTAAAATTGTAATGCCACTGTGGAAAGCTGTTGGGAAGTTGTTCACAAAACTAAGCATTCTCTTACCACATCATACCAGCAATCATACTCCTTGCTATTTACCCAAATGGGCTGAAATCTTCTGCTGATTCATCTTTTTTTTATGATTGCCAAATCTTCAAAGCAAATGAGATGTCCTTCAATTATGTTGAGTAAAGAAAAAAATGGCATATCCAAACAATGAAATAGTATTTTTTGCTAAAAAGGAATGAGCTACAAAATCAGAAAAGATAAAGAAGGTTTTTAAAATATATTTTGATTAAGTGAAAGAATATGAAAAGACTCTATCTTGTATAATAATAATGTTTATTATTATTATTGTTATAAGTATAGCTGGGTACCAGTGGCTCATGCCTGTTATCTTAACTACCCAGGAGGCTGAGATTTAAGGATTATAGTTTGAAGCCAGTCTAGGCAGGAAAATCTGTGAGACTCTTATCTCTGATAAAGTACTCAGAAAAAGCACAGGTGACACCGTGGCTCAAGTGTAGAGTGCTTTGAGCGCAAAGAGGCTCAGGGACAGTGCCCTGGCTCCGAATTCAAGCCCCAAGACCACCAAAAATACTAAGAATAATTATATGGCATTCTAGAGAAAACAAAACTATAGAGACAAAAAATTTAGCTACTATTTGAGATTTGGAGGTAGGAAAGAGCGCCGAATAGATACAGTACAGTGGATTTTTTAGGGCAATGAAACTACTAATCTGTACCACAGAATACTTGCCAAACTCATAGAATTAATTCTAAGATAAATCATGAACTCAGCTACTTATATCAATATTGGCTCATCAGCTGTAACAACTATACCACAACAATGCAAAATGCAAATATAGGGGAGACTGGCATAGAACAATAGAGATTTATGGGAAAGGTCTGTTCTTGCTCACTTTATTCTGTAAACTTAAAATTGTTTAAGAAATCTATTAATTAGGGACAACTGGTTTCTGGGTCCCATTGATCATTCTTCTGAGTGGCTTTTACTTTCTTATTACCAAATGAACTCTTTGCCAGGCACTGGTGGCTCATGCCTGTAATTTTACTACTCATGAGGCTGAAATCTGAGGAACAAGGTTGAAAGTCAGCCTAAGCAGGAAATTCCGTGAGACTCTTATCTCCAATGAACCATCAGAAAAATGGAAATGGTGCTGTGGCTCAAAGTGGTAGATCACTAGCTTTGAGTGAAAAAGCTCAGAGCCAGTGCCCAGGCCTTGAGTTCAAGTCGCACAACCACCACTATCACCACTAACAAACTCTTCAAACTGTGAGGAAAAACAAATTGATTAACTGGGCCAAGAGCGTGGTCTAGTGGTAGAATGCTTGCCTAGCATGCATAAAGCCTTGGGTTTGATTCCTCAGTACCAAATACACAGAAAAAGCCAGAAGTAGAGCTATGGCTCAAATGGCAGAGAGCTAGCCTTGAACAACAATTGTCCAAGGATAGTGCCCAGGCTCTGAGTTCAAGTCCCGGGATAGGCAAAATAATATCTATTAACTAAAATTATATACAAAAAGTTGAAATCAAAACCATTCTTAGCTAAAAACTGAAATTATTCATTTTTGCAGGCCTACCTTAGGAGAAACATTAAAGGCAGCCCAGGCAGGCAAGTCTCTAAGAGTCTACCTTCAAAAATAATTGCAAAGAAAACGGGCTGGAGGTTCAGATTAAGTGGTAGAGCACCAGTAAAGCAAGCAAGCTGAGCATGCCAGCGAAGCAAACGTAAGGCTCTGATTTCAAACCTCACAATACCGACACAATATTTTCAAAAACAAAAGAATACTGAAAGCAGTAAGAGAGAAGCAATTGGTTATAAAGGATCCTTGGCAAGACTACCAGCTAATTTCATATCACAAACCAGATAGGTACCAGGCAGTAAGATGACATACTTTAAAGTGATGAAAGAAAAATTGTCAACCAAGAATTCTCTTTCTAGCAAAATTATCCTTTGAAAAAAAGGAGAAACAAGAAAATTCCTTAAAAAAAACTGAAGGAGTTTACTGCTATTTGAACTTCCTGTAAGAAAATCAAAATGGGGTGTGTCCGGCCAAAATGAAAACACACTATATAATAACTTCGGTTGTGTTATGAAGTAAATAACAGTGGCAAAAGTACATGAATGTGTGAGAAGTCAGTCTGGTAGCATTTGTGTCTGGAAACTTCTCTTTTCTTCCTACATGATTTAGAAGACAAAGCAAAAATTAAAGGTAAGCATTTATGTTAATGGGCCCATCATAAATTAAGAAATAATCTGTAAGAATAACAATAGGGAGGAAAGGAGATACTAGAAGCAGAGTTTACATACTACTGAAGCTAATTCAAACTCGTGTTATAAAGTTTGGATGAATTGTAACAAATGGGAAAATAACAAAAAATACACAAAAATACACAAAAAGGAACTAGAAGGTCCATGCTCTAGTATAAGACCAGCTAACACAAAATAAGGCAATAATGGAAGCACTAAGGTGCAATAAAGCTATGACCGATAGAAGACAAGATCGAGTGCTGGTGGCTCACATCTGTAACCCTAGCTACCCAGGAGGCTGAGATCTCAGGATCAAGGTTCAAAGCCAGCTGGGGCAGGAAAGTCTAGAACACTATCTCAATTCATCAGCAAAAAGGTGGAGGTGGAGGTGTGTCTCAAGTGGTAGAGTGCCAGCTAAGCAAGAGGCCCTGAGTTCAAGCCCAATACTGGCCTCTTAATCTCAAAGAAAGTAAATAGTCTGTGTATGAGAAACCTACTGCTAGTATTACACTTAATGGTGAAAATCTAAAGCCATTCCCTCTAAAATCAGGAACAAGACAAGGATGCCCACTCTCTCCACTCCTCTTTAACATAGTACTAGAATTCCTAGCCAGTGCAATAAGGCAAGAAGCAAGCATAAAGAGGATCCAAGTAGGGAAAGAGGAAGTAAAACTATCCCTCTTTGCAGATGACATGATTCTGTATTTAAAGAATCCTATAGACTCTACTCCCAAGCTCCTTGAGCTGATTCAAAACTTTGGAAGAGTAGAAGGCTATAAAATCAACCCTCAAAAATCAACTGCCTTCCTCTACACCAACAGTGAGAGGAACGAGGCAATAATCAGGAAAGCAACTCCTTTCACAATAGCCTCAAAGAAAATAAAGTACCTAGGAATTAGCTTAACTAAGAATGTAAAGGACCTTTTTGACGAAAACTTTAAAACCCTAAAAAAGGAAATTAAAGCAGAACTAAGGAAATGGAAAAACCTCCCATGCTCCTGGATTGGAAGAATCAACATTGTGAAAATGACAATCTTGCCAAGAGCTATCTACAAATTCAATGCAATACCCATCAATATCCCAATGTCATTCTTTAAAGAAATAGAAGAGGCAATCCAAAATTTCATATGGAATAATAAAAGACCCCGTATAGCAAAAACACTTCTTAGCAGAAAGAACAGCGCTGGAGGAATTTCAATTCCAAACTTTAGACTCTATTACAGAGCTATAATTATCAAAACAGCTTGGTACTGGCACAGGAACAGGCCTGAAGACCAATGGAATAGAACTGAGGACCCAGATATTAACCCACAGACCTATGGCCACCTAATCTTTGACAAGGGAGCCAAAAAAATAGAATGGAAGAAAGACAGCCTCTTCAACAAGTTGTGCTGGCAGAACTGGTTAAGCACCTGCAGAAAACTAAAGTTGGATCCTTCTTTGTCACCTTGCACTAGAATTAACTCCAAATGGATCAAAGACCTGGAGGTAAAAGCTGACACACTGAAAACTTTACAGGAAGGAATAGGAGATACATTAGGCCTCCTTGGCACAGGTCGAAACTTTCTTAATAAGGACCAAGAATCACAACAAATCAGAGAAAGACTGGATAAGTGGGACTGCATTAAACTGCAGAGCTTTATTATGGCAAAGGACATAGCTAGTAAACTAATCAGGAAGCCTACAGAGTGGGAGAAGATCTTCACCAACCAAACAACGGACAAAGGCCTCATATCTAAAATATATCAACAACTCAAAAAATTGAATCACTCCAAAACTAACCTCCAAAGTAACAACCATCCCATTAAAAAATGGGCCAAAGACTTAAAGAGAGTCTTCTCTGAAGAAGAAACAAAAATGGCCTATAGACACATGAAGAAATGCTCAACATCTCTGGTCATAAAAGAAATGCAAATCAAAACAACTCTAAGATTCCACCTCACTCCAGTTAGAATGGCCAGGATCAAGAAATCTAATAACAACAGATGCTGGAGGGGATGTGGCCAGGAGGGATCACTACTACACTGTTGGTGGGAGTGCAAACTCGTTCAACCACTATGGAAAGCAGTGTGGCAGTGCCTCAAAAGGCTAAACATAGAACTCCCCTTTGACCCAGCAATTCCACTACTTGGCATTTACCCAACCATCCAGAAACAAGGACATACTAAATCCACTAGCACAACCATGTTCATTGCAGCACTATTCACCATAGCAAAGATATGGAACCAACCTAGATGTCCCTCAGTTGATGAGTGGATCAACAAGTTGTGGTATTTGTACACAATGGAATTCTATGCTGCTGTCAGAAAGAATGACATCGCCCCATTTGTTAGGAAATGGAAAGACTTAGAAAAAATCATATTAAGTGAAGTAAGCCAGACTCAAAGGAACTTAGGCTCAATGGTTTCCCTCATTCGTCATAATCAGTAGAAACCTTGGGCTCTACTAGCAGAGATCTGCAATAGAGCAAAATCTTGATACATAAGGCCATATAATGTGAAGCTAATTGAAAGGACCTCCAGGATATTGAAACAAAAGCCATATAATGAATGATTGTTGTCCTTAATGTACTATGTTGTCTCTCATCTCCTTTGCTGTCCCTTGGTTATCTCATATTGGTATAGTATCTCACTTTGTTATCTGATATATTGAATTTATTTGTATTTGGATATTTGAAATTTGATAGGGAAGGGGGGAAAACCAAGACGGGTGAGGGGTGTGGGGGGGGGAGGGAAATGGGTACCAAGACATGTGAAAGGGTATCAATGTATGTGAATTAATGCACCTTCTATCTGGCAAATATCATGTAACCCTTTTACTAATTACAATAAAAAAAGAAAGTAAATAGTAAAACCAAAGAAATAAATATTTGCATATGTGATGGGCTGAAATTACATTCCCTCAAAATCCATACATTGAAGTCTCAAGCTCCATACCTCAGAATATGGATTTTGGAAGCAGAGTACTTATGAAGGCAGTTAAATTAAAATAAGATCTTTTGAGTATTCCCTCATCTTATGAATGGTATTATTTCAGGAAGAGGACATTAAGACATGAGACACATACAGAGGAAAGATGGTGTGAAGATGCAGGGAGAAGGACAGCTACAAAGGAAAAGATTCAGGAAAAAACCATCCAACAACCCAGCTCCCTGCTGACACCTTGTCTTGGACTTCTGGCCTCCAAAATTGTGAAAAAATATATTTCTGCAGTTTAAGCATCTAGTTGATGGTACTTTGGTACAGAAACATTAGCCAAGTAGTACATTATTATTAATCACTTCAAATGTAAATCAGACTAAGCTCTCAATTAAAAGGTAGAGGGCAAGAGAATGAAAACCATAAAGTGGCTATATGTTGTCTACATGAGACTCAATTGAGAGAAACAAAATAAGTTGAAAGTGAAAAGACAGAAAAAGACATTCCATACAAATAGGAACAAAACATAGCGCTCTGAACTATGAGTGGCCTAGTGGTAGAGTGCTTGCCTAGCATGCACAAAGACCTGGGTTCAATTCCTTGATACCACATACATAGGAAAAAAACTGGAAGTGGTGCTGGGGCTCAAGTAGTAGAGTGCTAGCTTTCAGAAAGCACAAGGACAGAGCTCAGCCCCTGAGTTTCAAGCCCCAGAACTGGCAAAAGAAATAAAAATTGGGAGTTGGAAGCATGGCCTAGTGGTACAGGGCTTGCCTAGCATGCATGAGGACCTGGGTTCGATTCCTCAGCACTGCATAAACAGTAAAGCCAGAAATGGCACTGTGGTTCAAGTGGTAGCATGCTAGCTTTGAGAAAGCACAAGGACAGTGCTCAGTCCCTGAGTTCAAGGTTCAGGACCGGAAAAAAAAAGATTTAGAAATAATTTGGGCTGGAAACAAGGCCTAGTGGTAGAGTACTTGCCTAGCAGGCATGAAGCCCTGGGCTCAATTACTCTATAGCACATACCCCCAAAAAGCTGGAGGTGGTGTTGTGTCTCAAGGGTAAAGCACTAGCCTTGAGAAAGCCCAAGGACAGTGCCCAGTCCCTGAGTTCAAGCCCTAGGACTGGCAAAAAAAAAAAAGAAAGAAATGAAAAGAAAGAAAAATTCATTTCTCCTAGGTCGGGAAGCTGGAAAATCTGAGATAAGAGAGTCAGCATGATTGAGTTCAGGTGAGGAGCCTTTTCCTGGCTTATAGACAACTGCCTTCTTGCTGTATCATCACATGACAGGGAGATATAGAACATGGTGATAGAGGAGAGGGGGAGGATGAAAAACTAGAGGGAAACTCAGCATAAAGACCTACCTCTCATGAATTTATTTAAGCATAACTACCTACCTAACGGACTTTCACAATGGGTGCTAGGGCTTCAACACATAAATTTGGGGGAACATAAACATGCAGTTCATAAAAGCATATGCTGATAAAAGGACAAAGCAATAAAAAAGAAATAATAATAAACACATGCAACAAAACCTAGATCCACAAAATGAGTGAAAAAAGAAAATTAGATAGTTCTACAATAATAGAGATTTAAAAATTCCACTTTCAATAATGGATAAAACTACAAAATATCAATAAAGAAACCCAGAACTTGAATAGTAGTAACCACTTAGAATGGACATATAGCCCATTCTGCCCACACCAAAGCAGTGACAAATCATTCTCAAGTGGATATGGGACATTTTTCTGGACTGATCATTTGCTATGTCAAAAACAAGTCTCAATAAACCTAAAGATTAATCTAAAATATCTTTCCCAATGATAAGAAAAATAAGGCTGGAAATCATAAGAGAAGAAAACTGGAACACCCACTTTCAAATAATCAGTGGACCAAAAGAAAATACTGTAAGAAATGAATGCAACAACAAAACATACCAAAACTTATGGGGTGTAACTAAAGTAGTGTTTAGAAGGAAATTAAGAGCTTCAGTGCTTATACTAAGAGAGATCTTAAATCAAGAATGGAATTTTATGCCTTAAAGAGCTACCAAAAAAGAACAAATTAAACCCAAAGTTAACTGAAGAAAGAAAAAAAAATCCTAAAAAGTGATGAAAAATAACACAGAAACAGGGGTTAGGACTATAGCTGAAGTGGTAGAGTACCTCTCCAGAAAGGATATGGCCCACCTGAGTTCAAACTCCAGTAGCAACAAAAAGTCATTTCTCTGAAAAAAAACCTGACAAATCTAAAAAAACCTTCTACATTGGATTAAGAAAGAAGAAAAAAGGAAAAAAGATTCAAATGACTAAAATCAGATACACTACTATCAATTTTATAGAAATAAAATTTGTAAGAGACGAATAAGAACTATTGAAGACTGACAAACTATAAAGCCTAGATGAAATGGACATATTCTTAGGATTGACTCATGTAGAAACAGAAAATCTGAATAAACCTGTAAGAAGGCTGAATGAGTCATCAAAATCTACCAAGAAAAAAAATCCTAAGAACAAATAATTTCACTAGTATATATGAATACTAATCGTGTGTGTGTGTGTGCCTGTTTGCCCATATGTACTAGGGCTTAAATTCAGGGCCTGTCAGCTTTTTCGATCAGGGCTGGAGGACTACCACTTGAGTCACATCTCCATTTCTGGCTTTTTGCTGGTTAACTGGAGATAAGGGTCTCATGGACTCAGGGGCTGGGAGTTTGGCCTAGTGGTAACAGTGCTTGCCTAGCATGCACGAAGACCTGGCTTTGATTCCTTGGTACCACATACACAGGGGGAAAAAAAGCTGGAAATGGTGCTGTGGCTCAAGTGGTAGAGCTCTAGCGTTGAGAAAGTCCAAGGACAGTGCTCAGGCCCTGAGTTCAAGGCCCAGACTGGCAATAAAAAAAAGTTTCACAAAAGGTGCATGGTATCCTTAATATGTGGCTATTAAATCCAAAGAGTACAAAGCGAGGACTCAATATCTGCATACCCAAAGCTATGGACATGGTAATGGAAATATAAACATAACTATATAGACATAAAAACCTATGACTCTATAGACATAATGTTTTATTTCATAAATTAATATGTTTCTATGACATACAAACCCTTAGCCTAATTTTGATTAAGTTCTAAATACTAAGTCCCAGTGATTGTAAATAGAGATTCCCTCCTTGAACACTTGTTTGTTAAACTTGTCATTTAAAATATGATGTAAAAATCAACGTTAATAAATTCTCTAATAAAAAAATGAAAAAAAAGAGTTTCATGGACACTTCTGCCTGGGATGACTTTGAATCTTGATTCTTAGATCACCATCATTTTCTTGTATATTGCTATAGCCTAATGATTCAATTCCTTACAAGTTAAAAGGTTTAGCCAAGTGTCAGTGGTTCACTCCTGTAATTCTAGCTGCTCAGGAGGCTAATTTCTGAGAATCATGGTTTGATGCCATTCTGGACAGGAAAGCCTATAAGACTCTTATCTTCCAGTTAACTGCCACAAAAACCAGAAGTGGAGCTGAGGCTCAAGTGGCAGACCACCATTCAGCCTTAAGCAAAAAAGCTCAAGGACAGTGCCAAGTATTGGCACGCCTGCAACCATTCTCTCTCCCTTCCCCCACCTCACCAAACAACCTTAAAAAGGTTCAAAGACAGTGTAGGAAAGGAAGGCTATGACTAAGTTGTAATTGCTTATGCATGCTGTCTTTGCCTAAGCACACAGACTGTCTACTTCTTGAAAAAAGTAAATCGATGGCCTAAATGAAGATTACATGTAATTTGTGTTAAGTCTCAGCAAGTTGTCTCTCATTATATAAAGGCTGATTTTCTTTTCCATTTGACATAATATATAGATGGAACTCTTGTTTTTATCCCTTCCCTTCTCTCCCTCCTTCCCCCATCTCTCTTCCTCTCTCTCTCTCCATCTCTCTCCCTCCCTCTTTTTCTTTCTCTCTCCCCTTCCTTCCTTTCTTTTTTCTTTCTCTCTTTTTCTCTTTCTTTCTTTCTTCTTTTTTTTCTTTTGTGCAGGTCTTGGGGCTTTAACTCAGGGCCTGGACACTGTCCCTGAGCTTCTTATTATTTTGAATAATTTTTTTGCTCAAGATTAGTACTCTACCACTTGAACCACAGTGCCATTTCTGGCTTTTCTGTTTATGCGGTGCTGAGGAATTGAACCCAGGGCTTCATGCATGCTAGGCAAGCATTCTACCACTAAGCCATATTCCCAGCCTTCTATCCTTTTCTTTTTAAAATTAGATACAAAAGCAAGGAAACAAATGTGACAGAGAATTATAAGCTTTATCCCTAAAACAAAATCACATTCATAGCTGGACACTGGTGGGTCAAGCCTGTAATTGTTGTTACTCAGGAGGCTGAGTAAGATCTGAGGATTGAGGTTCAAAGCCAAATAGCACAGACAAACTCTAAAGACTCATCACCCATTACTCAGCAAAAAGCTGGAAGTGGAGGTATGGCTCAAGTGGTTAAAGCACTTCTCTTGAGCACAGAAAGCCAAGTGAGAACATAAGGCCCTTTATTCAAGCCCCAGTACCTGTACCAAAAAATAATATTCATATTGTGAGAAAGTAAACAGCTTCTTTTTTATTTTTTATTTTTGCCAGTCCAGGGCTTGAGCTGAGGGCCTGAGCACTGTCCTTGCACTTTCTCAAGGCTAGAGCTCTACCTCTTGAGCCTCAGCACCACTTCCGGCTATTTTTCTACGTATGTGGTACTGAGGAATCGAACCCAGGTCAATGTGCAGGCTAGGCAAGCACTATACCACTAGGCCAAACTCCTGGCCAACAGCTTCTTTTTTTTTTTACTATCTCCCCAGTTTATCAAGTATTATAGTACAAAAGGAAAAGGTTAAATGAATTTCAGGCTTTAAGGGTGGGATTAGGTAGCGAGCCTGGTCTCACTGATGTTTCAGTGGTAGATCAGATAAGTGGCAACCCTAATTTCATACACCATGTTGCTATGGGAATTCCCACCAGAGCCCAAAGTTATTTAAGGGAGCTCAAATTAGGAAGCAATAACAGAGGTATATAGGTTATTTAACTGAATTTTACTTCTTTCCCTTTGTGTACAAAAAAGCTAGGAGGTGCCTTAAATCTCATCATCATCACTACCACCTTTATAGGTGAGGACACTGAGTGCCTTTCACAAGGTTACCAGGTTGTGCTTAAGATTTCATGGTGTACTGCAGTGTTGACAGTATGGCATGTGCAAAAATCAGGGACCATGTACTAATGTGCCTACAGAGCAAGACAAAGAAGGTAATGCTGAGTGGGTTTGTGGTGAACAAGAAGCGCTGTGTCCTACTTTAAAAGCAGCCTCCATTCAGATGGAACCAATTGCTGACAGACAGGTATGTGGATCTAGTACTGCCAGAACTTTAGATTTTATGAGAGGCTGGTTAGCACACATTTCCGTTTTACTCATTTATTATTTTATTCCTTTGTAGTGATGGGAATCAAACCTCAGGCTGTATACATGCTATGCAAGCGCTCTACCACCGAGCTATACCCCAGACTCAATACTCTGATTTTTAAATGCTGGTAGTTGATTTAAATATTTAAAAACAGACTGAACTGGGGCTGGGAGTTTGGCCTAGTGGTAGAGTGCTTGCCTAGCATGCACAAAGACCCAGGTTCGATTCCTTGGTACCACATACTTAGAAAAAGCCAGAAGTGGTGCTGAGGCTCAAGTGGTAGAGTTCTAGCCTTGAGAAAAATCCAAGGACAGTAGTGCTCAGGCCCTGAGCTTAAGCCCAGGACTGGCAAAATCAAAATAAAAAAAAAAACAAAAAACAAAAACAGATTGAACTGTATTCTGCCCCTTGAATGTCAGCTTGAAAAATCTATGCTAAATTATCTTTTTTAAAAACAGCTGAAATAGGGCTGGGAATTTGGCCTTGTAGTAGAGTGCTTGCCTAGCATGCATGAAGACCCGGGTTCGATTCCTCGGTACCACATACATAGAAAAAAAAGCCAGAAGTGGTACTGCGGCTCAAGTGGTAGAGGTCTTGTTAGGTCTGCCTGAGAGAAATGATTCCTTCCCTTGGCATTTTCCTGTGCACTCTGGAAATCCCTGCCCAGACTGTAACCCTGGCAATTGGCATGTCCCCCAGTGGGAGGTCCCCCAGTCTGAAGTAATTCTTCATCCTCTGAGGTCATATCCGATTCTGCTGTGGCCACACTCCTCCCCCCTATATAATCTCTCACCTCCGGCCATAAGGCCTCTTTCTTCCGCCTGACTCCATCTTGTGCGGCTGTAGGTCTGTTTTCTCTCTCTTTCTCTCTCTCAATAAACCTTCGCCTCTTAAACTGCGTGGAGTTTCCTTTCGGCAAACCTTACAGGTCTAGCCTTGAGAAAGGCCAAGGACAGTGCTCTGGCCCTGAGTTCAGTCCCCATGACTGGCAAAAACAACAACAAGAAAAACACCCCCCCCCAAAAAAAAATCCCAGCTGAAATATTAGTGAATGAAGATATACTAGTATTTCAACTTCAGTATAAAATCTCTCTCTCTCTCTCTCTCTCTCTCTCTCTCTCTCTCTCTCTCTCTCTCTCTCTCTCTCTCTCTCTCTCTCTCTCTCTCTCTCTCCTTGGGCTGAAAGTCAGGGCCTGGGTGCTCTCCTGGAGCCTTTTGTGCTCAAGGCACTCTATCACTTGAGCCATAGCTTCATTTTGAGCTTTATGGTGGTTAATTGGAGGTAAGAGTCTCAGGGACTTTCCTGCCCAGGCTGATTTCAAACCATGATCCTCAGATCTTAGCCTCCTGAGTAGCTAGGATTACAGACACAAGCCACTAGCGCTTGGCTTCAGTATGAACTCTTAGTTCACTGAAGTAATATAGCTATGATAGGAAGGGATCCTGTCATCAATATTATCACAATTTCCATTGATCATTCTATTAGAATACTCATAGGGAATGAAATAATTGAAAAAAGTTCCCTATTGCAGGCTCAGTGGCATTAATAAACAGGCAAAACACAAATAGATCATCAAAGAAAACGATCCTGGATAGCAACAACAGCAGAAAAATGCAACCTTGTTTTCAAGTATCTCACATTGGCTGTATTTACATGATAGGAAATCCAAATGATGATTAATTCACATTGAGGCTTTTGAAAAATGCAGTGGGAGGAAGTTATTGATTGTAACATTTAAAAGTAAGATTATGATTATGACAAGCAAAGAGAAATTTATGCTGTCAACTTTTTCTTATAGAAAACAACTTGAGAATAATTTTATGTGCTTTGATCAACAAATTAAGCTATGTAAAGTAAAGCTATGACCTAGTGGTGGCTATCAAGGGAGTCAATATAATGCTCAACTTTTCATTAAAAAAGTCACAGGGTTGTAAATATTTTATTAGTTGTTTTTTTGAAGTAGAGATGGAAGAAGATAGGAAAAATGGAGAGAGAAAAAAGTGTTTTGGGAGAGAGGACTCAATATTTGCATACCTAATCCTATGGACATGGTATTGAAAATATAACTACACAGACATAAAAACCTATGACTCTATAAGCATAATGTTTTATTTCATAAATTAATATGTATCTATGATATATAAACCCTTAGCCTAATTTTGATTATGTTCTATAAACTAAGTGCCAGTGATTGTATATAGAGGTTCCCTTCTTGAACACTTGTTTGTTAAACATGTCATTTGAAATATGATGTAAAAAACAATGTTAATAAATTCTTTAATAAAAAATTTTAAAAAGTGTTTTGGGACTATTTTTTTATCTTAGTGAACAATTGTACCTTTTGTTATTTTTCTATAAGGTGCTTATAATTCTGAATCTGATATATAGACTAATTATTATTTAAACGTTTAAACAAAATCATTAATGTAGAACTGGGAAAAGAACTCCATATAAAATCAATATTTTCCTCATTGGCTTCAATTATATGGGAGAAAACTTTCTCAAGACAAAAACAGAATTTTTAAAGTATTCATTCAAATGTTTGGTTAACTGTTATTAATTGTCACTTATAACTGTCACTTATAAACCTATGTTGTAAAAACCATTTTGGTTAAACAGAAAACTAACAGTTGTAACTACCACTTTCTCTGAGAGGGAGCATTTCAACCTAATAGAAAACCTATGATTGGTTCAAACATCTTTTATTTGCACAATAGACTGTACCATGTTTGGTACAAGCAAGAGGGGACTCTTATGATTGGTGCAGACTTCCCTTTATAGATATATAAACAGATTCAGTCAATTCACTTTATGTGCAGCTAGGAAAAATGAAATTATAAAGAACACATCAGTCTTATGTTCATGATGCAACTAATTCTGTGCTATGTTTGAATGGTATTATAACAAGTTCAGAAAGAGCACTCCTCCCACCCAACTTTGTAGGTTACATTTTCTTCTGTCTTCCTTTAGGACAGAGGCAGTTTAGCTTTGAAATATTTTAAGTCATAGCTTCTTTAAAAAAATAAACAGTCTACCTACATTTATATTTATTTAAGCATATCAAGTACATTGCCCTTACTGAATATGATGGAAACTCATATGAAGTGATAAGTTGTATAACAGTTGGACAAATGACTTAATCGTCCCTTAGTTTTCAACTCTAAAATAAGGACGGCATTGTTATGGGAATTAAATAAATCAAAGTATACAGAAACAGCCTGGAACATGAGTAGTTAGTAAGTATCAGTTCTTACTGTTATACAATAGGATGGTTATACTCACTCTTTTGTTGAGACAAATAACAGGCCACAGACTGCAACCCAGTGTGCAACAGCAGCAGAGACATCCACAGAGCAGCCACTTCACATTGACTGGGAGTGCCTTTTTCAAACATGCATTCACACGGCCGATGCTGGTCTTAAATTCTTCTGGGGCCACCTATAATAAGGGTACTGTCTTTAACAATTTTGGGGCAGTTTCACATTATTTACCTTGAATCCTAAGGAACATGCTTATTACAATTGTAAATGTCTCAATGTATTTCTTTCCCTTCTGTCCCAAAAATATGTATCATATTCTTGGAAGACGTCAGAAAGTAAAACAATAGGAATGAGGGGCATGGAGTATCTGCCTAGCAAGTGCAAAGTCCGGAATTTAAAATCCCAGTTCCCTTCAAAAATGGTAAGATGATATATTAGGCTAGTATGTAGTTCAGTAAAACAATATCATTTCATGTTCACAGAACTTAGCTTAATATTCACAAACATCTTCTGATCAATAATAAAATGTCAGCAATAAGCAATATGGTAAAGGATATCCATCAAGCAGTTTTGTAACCAAATATTGCCATAAAAGCAACATTGTTCATAGACTTCAGGTGCCCTGACTTAAAGTTGAATAAGACTGAAATAGTAAGTGGAAAATAAAGACCCATATACCACCAGTGAAAATATAATTAAAATTAGGCTTTGATAATACTTCTAAATTACATGTGTGTGTGTGTGTGTGTGTGTGTGTGCACGCGTGCCACTCTTAGGGCTTGAACTAAGAATCTAGGTACTGTCCATTACATTGTTTGCTTAAGGCTAGTTCTCTTCCATTTGAGCCCACATTCCCACTTCTGGCTTTGAGGTGATTAACTGAGATTGAGTCTCATGGACTTGCTTGGGTTGGCTTTGAATTACAATCCTCTGGTCTCAGCCTCTTGAGTATCTTGGTTTACAGGCATGAGCCACCAGTGCCTATCTGGATTACATGTTTTTGGGGTGGTTATGAAGCTTGAACTCAGGGCCTGACATTGTCCCTCAGCTCTTTCACTCAAGGGCAACATTCTACAACTTTGAGCCACAACACCACTTCCGGTTTTTGAGTGGTTAATTGGGGATAAGAGTCTCTCAGGGATGTTTCTGGCCAGGTTGGCTTCGAATCATGATCCTCAGATCTCAGCCTCCTGAGTAGCTAGGATTACCAGCATTACAAGTGCCTGGCTTTGATTACTTTTATGTTTTTTTCCCCTTCCAGTTCTCAGCCTTTTATTTTTTTCACTCAGAAAACTCCACCACATACCAACTCAGAATATTAATCCAGTTAGGTAAATATAGTATTGGATTGCTTTTTTTTCAGTTCCTGGGCTTGAACTCAAGGCCTAGGCACTGTCCTTGGACACTTTTTGCTCAAGGCTGGTCCTCTGTCACTTGAGCCACAGTACCACTTCCAGCTTTTTCTGTGTACGTGGTGCCAAGGAATCAAACCCAGGGCTTTGTGCATGCTACGTGAACACTACCACTAGGCTATGCTCCTAGCCCTTGGATTACTTTTAAAGGCAACTTTAAAAGTTTTCTCCCTGGCAAATTTGTAAAAATGAATTTAAGGCTTGTCATTATTGGCAGGGAAATACTATACTAACAAAATATAATGCCTAATAGTTACATTCAAAAGTTTTAATACTCAGCACAAATTGGAATCATAACTTCAGTAAAATTTGATAGTCATTAAATATACAGATTTAATATTTTTAGTTGCTACCTCTGTGTTCCTGGAAGTGACCAATTGTGTCTCACTATAACCAAAGTCAATTCAACGACACAAGCATGACCTGCACAATTAGATTTATACCAGAAATTCTGTCTGAAGGTTAAGCAAAGGTATACTAAAAAGTTTTCTTTATGTTAAATCACATTTCTGGATCTCCAAAATGATTCTCTTATATTTGCAAAGCTGCCAGACTAAAATTCACGAGAAAGTTTTAGTATCTGGCTGTGAAAACAAAGTATCTGTTATTGTTAGGAAAAATAAGCTGCTGTAAAATAAAAGCCCAGTACTATGTTAAGTATCACAAACAACACAGCTTTACTGTACCAAATCAAATAACCAGACTAGAGAAATCAATTACCTTTTTCATTTTTAATAGTGATAGAGCCAACATTACAGAACATTTGTATTATCAGATGCTGTAAAGATACAGAAACATTCAGCATTAACATGATTAAAACATCAAGTACATAATTTTTATTAGAACTATTTATATCACTCAATAAGGTTAAATTTTTTTGGCTCACGAATCTCATGTTTGACCTATCTATCAATGGTTGTAAAATTGTAAAGCCCATAGGGCTGGGAGTTTGGCCTAGTGGTAGAGTGCTTGAGTGCTTGCCTAGCAGGTACAAGGTCCTTGGTTCCATTTCTCAGTACCACATAAACAGAAAAATATGGAAACGGTGCTGTGGCTCAAGTGGCAAAGCGCTAGCCATGAGCAAAAAGTGTCCAAGGACAGTGCCCAGGCCCTGAGTTCAAGTCCCAGGACTGGCAAAAAAAATTGTAAAGCTCAAAACTTGGTTTATATGAAACAAGTAAATGAATTTTATTCTCCACCTGGACTGTTAGCAAGATGACACAATGAAAACTACTGCACATATTTAACAAAAATGTAGGAAGTTAGCTGGGTGCTATGGCTCATGCCTGTAATCCTAGCTACTCAGGCGGCTGAGATCTGAGAATCAAGGTTCAAAGCCAGCCCAGGCACTAAAAAACGTGATTCTTATCTTCAATTAATCACTAGAAATGGGAAGTGGGGCTGTGGCTCAAGGGGTAGGGTGGTAGCCTTGAGCTGAAGAGCTCAGGGACAACCGCCAGGTCCAGAGTCCAAGCCCCATGAACCACACATACACACAAAAATAGTAAGTTAAAACCTGTCTTCTCTAATGGGAAGGGAGCAGATGAATAGAGGAGGGAGGGAGGTGAATATAATCAAAATACTGTATATACATGTGTAAAAATGGAACGAGGCAACTTGATGAGACTGGTCTGAGAAGTGAGAATGGGAGCAAGAAGAATGATCAAGGAGTGATTATGATCAAGAAGCATTGTATGGGCCGGGAGTTTGGCCTAGTGGTTAAAGTGCTTGCCTAGCATGCGCGAAGACCTGGGTTCGATTCCTCGGTACCACATACATACAAAAAAGCTGGAAGTGGTGCTGAGGCTCAAGTGGTAGAGCTCTAGCCTTGAGAAAGTCCAAGGACAGTGCTCAGGCCCTGAGCTCAAGCCCAGGACTGGCAAAAAAAAAACTGGAAGTGGTGCGGTGGCTCAAGAGTTAGGGTAGTAGTCTTGAGCTAAAGAGCTCAGGGACAACACCCAGGCCAAGGGATAGGGTGGTAGCCTTGAGCTGAAGAGCTCTTCTAGGACAGCGCCCAGGCCTGGGCTTTAAAAAAGAGGCCAAGAGGGGCTGGGAGTTTGGCCTAGTGGTTGAGTGCTGACCTAGCATGCACAAAGCCCCGGGTTTGATTCCTCAGTTCCATATATACATAGAAAAGGCCAGAAATGGTGCTGTGGCTCAAGTGGTAGAGCCCTAGCCTTGAGAAGACCCAAGGACAGTGCTTAGGCCCTGAGTTCATGGCCCAGGACTGTCAAAAAAAAAAAAAAGAGGCCAGGATTGTCTTTGGAAAAAAACAAAACAAAACAAAACCACCCTGTATTTTAACAGTAAAAGTAATAAAATCAAGGTATAGGCATAGGAAATTAGACTTGGCTAGCTCTCAATTTTATACAATGTAAAAGAAATGTTCAGCTAACTACAGAATCGAGTTAATAACTTTACACTCATTCGCTTCTATCTAACTGACCATTTCTAGTACTGAAAGTTAGCTGGAAACGCCTCACTTTCTAGCTGACCCATAAGTTCTAAAGAAACATTTCATTCCTATTCACTCTCTTGGAAAGAAAAAAGAAAACCACATCATAACGGTGGGTGAAAGGGTAATAATATTTTTAAATGGGATGCAGGAGACTCTACAAACACAAGAAAATCTAAGCAAACTCCAGCAGAACTTATTTGCCTCCTTTAGTTGTGGAGAACACAACCCTATCAAATCTCTTGTCATATTGGGTCACAATAGAAAAGGTCAGTTTTTATGGTTTACAATTCCCAACGCTGCACACTAATTTCCTTATAACACCATTCAAGATGAGAGCCAGAAACTTTAAGTTCCTTTCTAAAATTCTGTGATTCTCTCATTTTTCTGCTCCCCAGAATCTGTGTGCTCTTACCTGCTTGATATTCCTTATCATGAGAGGACTCACCTTTAGTGAAACAGAAAAGAAATATTTTTTCCATACTTTTAATAAAAAGGTTACTTTACATGTTAAGTATTTACATAAATGAAGCAAAAATTAATACCGAGCCACAGAGCTTGTCAAATGATCTTTTAGGTTTTTAGAGTTCATACAGACATAAAAGCTACCTAGAATCTAATTCATGCTGGATGAATAATTTTATAAGGGGCAGATTTTATTTCCTATTTTTTGTTATTGCACACATTCATTCATTTTCAAAACAGTTTCAGGGTCTGGGAGTTTGGCCCAGTGGTAGAGTGCTTGCCTAGCATGCACGAAGACCAGGGTTCAATTCCTTTCACATTCATATAAGATCTTTTCCTTGTTAAACCAGAAAACCGTTTTGGTAACCTAAACTGACATATCCAAATAAAACAGTATTTCCTGGAGAAAATTTTTCTCATTAAATCAAAGAAAAATAAGAGTAAAACTAATCTTTAAACAATGTGTCTATTAAAAATCAATACAGTCAAGGGTGAAAGGTTTAGCTCAGCAGTAGAGCACATCCTGTACTCACCCAGAGGCCTGAGTTTGATCTACAAAACCAAAATAAATAAAGGGCTACATGCAGGTGGCTCATGCTTGTATTCCTAGCTAATCAGGAGACTAAGATCTGAGGATCACAGTTCAAAGCTAG
This sequence comes from Megascapheus bottae, assembly GCF_031878675.1. Lineage (NCBI taxonomy): Eukaryota > Metazoa > Chordata > Mammalia > Rodentia > Geomyidae > Megascapheus > Megascapheus bottae. Next base: position 48,673,907 of record NC_143547.1, read on the forward strand.
CTCAAACAGGAAAGTCCATGAGACTCTTTTCTCTAATTAACCACTAAAAAGTTGGAAAGGGAGCTGTGGCTCAATTCTAGAACACTAGCTTTGACCAAAAAAGCTCGGGGATAGATAGCATTTAGACCCAGGATTCAAGCCCTAGGACTGGCACCCTCCACCCCAAAAGATGAAGTCAATATTAAAGCTGGTAAATTTTCTACTGAAGAAATTTAAGTTCTTTTAGTGAAGAGATTGATTTTTTTAAATTTTAATTTTGCAGTGACCATGGGTTTACCAATTTACTACTACTACTACTACTACTACTACTACTACTACTACTACTACTATTATTATGCCAGTCCTGGGGCATGAGCTTAGGGCCTGGGCACTGTCCTTGAGCTTTCTCAAGGCTGTCACTCTATTACTTGAGCCATAGCACCACTTCTGACTTTTTCTGTTTATGTGGTACTAAGGAATCGAATGCAGGGCTTTGTGTATGCTAGGCAAGCACTCTACCACTAGGTCACACTTCTAGCCCTACCAATATATTATTACTCAATAAGTAGTTCCATGATTATTCATTTGGGGAAAATATTTTAGATTAATTTATGTAAGACAAATGTAAGTCTAAGCTGATGCTACAATTGGTGAAGTATTTGAAATGATTAGCAAAGAGGCAGAAAAATCCTAGAGACTGAGGCTAAAGCCTCATAGCCACATATTTTAATGTATTAACTTTGCCAGGAACTATGCTTTTAATTCCTTGGCAGGATCTGACATACCTCAGAAGAGATAAAAAGGGCAAAGAGTCAAAAGGATAAATTAGTATGGGACCTAGAGTAAATTATTACTCAGATGAAGTGGCAAATACACTAGGACTGCGAATATCCTGTAACTCCTATATATGATCTCATTTAATCATTAGAAGACTGATTTAACTACCAATGACCATCTCATTTTTTACATAAGAACGTAGGCTTAGAAGTGATTTCTAGGACCATGAGAATAACCTACTGGTAGAGTGCTCACCTAGCATGCACGAAGCCCTAGGTTTGATTCCTTGGCAGCACATACACAGCTGGAATTGGAAGTGGTGCTGTGGCTCAAGTGGTAGAGTGCTAGCCTTGAGAAAGCCCAAGGACAGTGCTCAGGCCCTGAGTTCAAGCCACAGGACAGGCACACACACAAAAAAGAGTGATCTGCTCATTGCCACATAGCTGGGAAGTGACAGAATTTTGATTGCAACATAGATCCAAGTGCAAAACTTGTTTAACTTCTCGATTCTATGCTAAACAGGCTCCCACTTTTCAGGAGCAAAATGAAAGTAATGTCTAGGGCCTAGGAATGTGGCCTAGTGACAGAGTGCCTGGCTAAAATACACAAAGACCTGGGTTCAATTCCTCAGTACCAATACATAGAAAAGCTGGAAGTGGTGCTTGGCTCTAGTGGCAGAGCTCTAGCCTTGAGAAAACCCAAGGAAAGTACTCAGGCCCTGAGCCCAAGCCCAGGACTGGCAAAAAAAGAAGAAAAGAATGTATAAATTGTCTTTTTAGGGTTAAGTTAAATAAGATTTTTTTTCTGGTTAGTTTGGGGGCTTGAACTCTGGGCCTGGGCACTGTCCCTAAGTAATTCAGCTCAAGGCTACAGCCTTACCCCTAGAGCCACAGTGCCACTTCCGGTTTTCTGGAGGGTTAATTGATTATGTGGTACTGAGGAATCGAACCCGAGTCTTCATGCATGTTAGGCAAGCACTCTACCACTAGACCAAACTCCCAGCCGGAGTTTATCTTTTTTTTAATGTAAGTTTATCTGTATTGTGGAGAGTAAGGGAGAGCACGGAAATGGAGGGACAAAGGGTGAACACATGCAGCAGTGGCACTCCCTAGACACTATGTTGAAATGAACTATACAACTTGTGGGAGGTCAGGAGGGGAAAACTGGGAGAAATTGAGGGAAGAGGTGACACTGTCCAAAAAGCAATGTACTCGTTATGTGACTTATGTAGCTGTAAGTCCTCAGTTCATCACTTTTCCAATAACACAGAAAGAAAGTAGTATGGTTATAATTCCAGAATTAAAACAATATTAAAAACTGTCTTCAGGAAGTGACACTGTGGCTCAAGGGGGTAGGGTGGTAGCCTTGAGCTAAAGAGCTCAGGGACAACACCCAGGTCCAGAGTTCAGGCCCACAACTAACAAAAAAACCAATTTCATTAAATCATAGTATTAAAAAAAAAGTCTTCATCCTTATCTTTTCTTCTATCCACCTCATTCTCCTTTCCCATTCAACGCAATTAACTTGAGTTATTTTCATGTTTATTTTTCTACAACTGATTTATATATAAAATACAATTATCAGTGTGTGTATCTGTTATTTCTTTTTGTTTTTCTTTTTTTGTCAGTCGTGGGACTTGAACTCTGGGCCTGGGCACTGTCCCTGAGCTCTTCAGCTTAAGGCTAGCAACCGCTTGAACCACAGTGCCACTTCAGGTTTCCTGGTGATTAATTGGAGATAAGAGTCTCATGGACTTTTGTGCCTAGGCTGGCTTTGAACCTTGATCCTTAGATCTCAGCTTCCTGAGTAGCTAGGATTACAGGCATGAGCCACCAGCACCCATCTATGGTTCTTAAATATACTATACACATTGATTTATATCATGCTCTCCTACTGATTGATTGATTGATTGCCAGTCCTGGAACTTCAACTCAGGGCCTGGGCACTGTCTCTGAGCTCTTTTGTTCAAGGCTGGTGCTCTATCACTTGAGCCATATCTCCAGCTCAGGGTTTTTTGATGGGTTAATTGCAGATAAAGAGTCTCATACTGGCTCGGAGTGTGGCCTAGTGGTAGAGTGCTTGCTTAGCATGCAGGAAGCCCTGTGTTTGATTACTTGGTACCACATACACAGAAAAAGCTGGAAGAGGTGCTATGGCTCAAGTGGTAGAATGCTAGCCTTGAGAAAGTTCAAGGACAGTGCCCAGGCACTGAGTCCAAGCCCCAGGACTGACAAAAATATAAAAGAATCTCATATACTTTCTTCCCTTGAACTGGCTTTGGATCACGATTCTCAGATCTCAGCCTCCAGAGGAGCTAGAATTAAAGGTGTGAGACATTAGCACCTAACTTTATTTTTGTTTATTAATTTTTTGGCAGTACTGGGGGTTGAAGTTAGGGCATTATGCTTGCTAGGGAGGTGTTCTACCACTTGAGCAACTCCCCAAACCTCAGAATGACTTTAAACCATGACCCAAATCTATACTGACAAATAGTAACTGCTTATTTAAATGAAATAAAAAATCACATTATAGGCTTAAAATATTAAGAAAAGCATCATTTCTTTCATTTTCATTCTATTTTTAAAATATTTTAATTATCTTTAAGTAGTTGTATAAAGGAGTTGCCATTTACCAAAGCAGTTTATGAAGACAGTGCATCTTGATCAACATTCCTACCCTCTTCTCTTGTTTATCTTAATTTTAGGTTATGTATTGAATTTTTTTTGCCAGTTGTGGAGTTCAAACTCAGGGCTTGGGCACTGTCCTTGGACACTTTCTGCTCAAGGCTAGCACTCTGCCACTTGAGCCACAGCACCATTTCTGGCTTTTTCTGTGTATGTGGTTCTGAGGAATAAAACCCAGGGCTTCGTGCATGCTAGGCAAGCACTCTACCACTAGACCATGCTCCCAGCACCATGTACTGAATTTTTTTTAACAAGGCAGTTTATGCATACAATGCATCTTGATCCATGTCACCACTTCAACATCTTCACTCTCCCCAACTTTGACCCAGCCCTTCCCTTTATATTCTCAATTCTGTGGTTTATACAACACATTCTTGCCTGCATTCTCTCCCTTCCCCCCTTTTTTTGCCAGTCCTGGGGCTTGAACTCAGGGTCTGAGCACTGTCCTTGGGCATTCTCAAGGTTAGAGCTCTACCACTTGAGCCACAGCACCACTTTCGGCTTTTTTTCTATGTGTGTGGTACCTAGGAATCGAACCTGGATCTTCCTGCATGCTAGGCAAGCACTCTACCAGTAGGCCAAATTTCTGGCTCCCTTCCCCCTTTTTCCTTGGCCCCACTCTCTTTTTTTGCAAGTACCCATTCCCTGGTACTTAATTTGTTAGGCTATGACTTTGTTGTTATTTTCTTATTACCTATTATCATTTAAGCTACTCAAGCCTTCAGCTAATCATTTAGAGGTTATTGAGTATTTCCTTAATACTTTCTTCTATAGTTATTCAAGTAGCAAACAACTTTTTGTCTTAGGCAGAGCCTTCTTCTTTGGGCTTAGAAAGCATTTTTATAAGAGAATTTTCCAAATGTAGTTTCTTTACAAACTATATACAGTTAAGGTATAAAAATGATAGATTTTGTGTGTTTTGTTGAGACAGGATTTATGTAGTCCCAGGGTTTATGTAGTCTCAGCTGGCCTCATATTCACTAGATACCCTAGCCTGGCATGGAGCACATGATCCTCCTGTCTCAGCTGTGATTACAGATATGCTCCTGCATGACATGCCCAACATGTTTTGATACACATATACATGGTGAAATGATCACAGCTCTTAAACAAATTTAACACAGCAATCCTGACATGGATTTTCTTTTGCGCTGTGGGGACTTGAAATCTAGTCAGTCAACAAAATGTGAGTATACAATACAGTATTGTTTATTAGGTATAACCAATAGGCTTTATATTAGGCCTCCGGTTTTATCATTTTGAATCTTGAGAAGTCTGAATTCGGAGACTCAATGCTAGAATATGCTAAAATATAGGAAACAGAAAGGTAATGATTTATTGCCATGAGTCCAAATTTAAAAACTCGAACTACATGTATCATACCACAATTTAAAAATAACAGACTAAGCTAGATACTGGTGGTTCATGATTGTAATGCTAGCTACTCAGGAAGCTGAGATCTGAGGATCAAGGTTTGAAGCCAGCCTGGGCAGAAAAGTCTGTGAGACTCTTATCTCCAATGAACCACCAAAAAGTGAGGGTGTGGCTCACATGGTAGAGCATCAGCCTTGAGAAAAAAAGCTAAGGGACAGCATCCAGGCCCTTAGTGCAAGCTCCAGTATGGCAAAAAGTAATAGAGTAGTAGAGTTAAAAAAAACTTTGGAGCCAGGCACGGTGGCTCACGCCTGTAATCCTAGCTACTCAGGAGGCTGAGATCTGAGGATCAAGGTTCAAAGCCAGCCTGGGCACAAAAGGATCTGAGACTCTTCTCTCCAATTAACCTCCAGAAAATGGGAAGTGTGGCTTGACTCAAGGGTAGGGTGGTAGCCTTGAGCTGAGGAGCTCAGGGATAGTGCCCAGGCCGAGTTCAAGCCCCATGACCCACACCTACACACACACACAAAAAAAACCTTTGGTAACAAAACACTGGAAATTACTGACCTAAGTAAAAATAATCATAGTTACCTTCCCTGGGGGGGAACACAACTGGAAAAGCTGAAGAAGTGAAGAAAAAATGGTGAGCATTATAAGCAATGATACAATAACTGGACAGAGATTGGTAGTCATGGAGATACCTTTCAGTTACTACCACAGCCTCAGTTATGGAAGTCTCTTGTTCTTTGAATTCATTACTAATAAGTCGAAGAATCTGTCATAAAATTGAATAAGTCACAAAACAATGCATCAGAATTCAAAAGTTCAAAGCAATTTCACACTTACCTTCCCTGTTAGAACTGAGGGAAATTCAGTATCAAACTTGTTGCTCAAGCCAAACCTTAAAAACAAAAGACAGAACAAAATATATTCTATCCAGTATATGTAACCCTCTTATTTTATTTAAAAAGCCACACATCCATGCATTTTTCTTTTGGTCTTTTGATTTAAAAATCTGTCCTTAATATGTGCAACTGTTATGGTTTACGTGCAGTTAAAAATTAAACTTAAATTTTAAAAAGATACAGAAGTCCTAAAATAACAGAAAAAACACATCCTGAATTAAATTTTATATTAAAGAAAACAAACCATTGACTATCAGTCCATATTACAATCATGACATGGGGTTTAAAAATTAATAAATCTGAGAAACACATTTTACAAGAGAGCAAAAAATGTCATAGTATTTGGCTAAAATGTTTCTCTGTTAAAACTCACTTTAGTTGATAAATTGTTAGATAAGGTGATGGGTTGGTAGTATGTGTGAATGCATTATATACATATATTTACTATTTTTATGTATATACAAAAATGTTCCTAATAAATGTGTCCCCTCCCCCACTCATCCAGCCTTTGCAGCTATAAAATTTGGTAACTTTGTTCAGTTATTCTTCAGATATCCAAAAGTTGATCATTATGAATGGCTTTCATATACTCAATTAATTTGGAGAAAAGAGATCCCAGTCTCTAAAAGACTTTCTCTTTTTGTATACTTACTAAAATTTGCAATTAGAAGTTAACATGAATTTTATAAGCCTTTGCTCACCTAATTTTGAGTTTAGCAGGGATAACACAGGTCATTTTCGGAATGTTAGATAATATAATATCATAGTTATTACAGTTTTCTGTTAGTGGCTGGTAGGTTGTAAGCAGAAACGAAGATACTAACATATACTGAGAACTCCATGCGAGGAAGGCAATTACAGTAACAGCTACCAATAACTATGTACTTACCAAGCTAGACACTGCGCTAAGTAGTGTAGTTAGTACTACATTACTTCAAAATTTTAAAGGCCTTCAAGAGAAGTATTGTCATCCCCATTTTTCGGACAAGAAGGCTGACATTCAGAAAAAAAAATTTAAAAATAGATTAATTGAATGACTTGTCAAAGTCAGATATCTACCTCGTTAATAAGTAGGGGTGATTACAATTCAAATACTGACCCCTAAGTCCTTTCTTTGCCTGTAGTAATCTGAGAACAGAAATAAGTGATTATTTGTTTTGCTATTTTCTATTATGTCTATTATAGGGTAACTTAGTAGATGTTTAATAAACATTTGTAAAATAATAGTGACTAATTTCTTTAATATAAAATTGAATTTAATTGATTCCCCTAATTTATGGTAGTCTGGTCACTTGAAAGAAATGTAGGAAGCCAATGTCTGATTATACTCTTGCTAAAAGCTCAGTTTCAAGGAAACAAGCCAGATAGATTTGTTTGTTGTGTGTGTGTGTACTTTGAGCTCTAATACTCAGCTCTCAGGCTCCAAAGTGCTAGGATTACAGGTGTAAGCCACCAGTGCCCAGCTAACAAGCCAGTCTTAAATGTAAAGATTTTCTGAATTTAGTGGTTAATAGCAAGATAAGGAGTTATGTATAAATATATTCCATCTTGTACATTAAAATATACTTGAAGAAGTGGTGTTGTGACTCAGGCACTAGCCTTGAGTGAAAAAGCTAAGGGACAGCACCCAGGCTCTGAGTTCAAGCCCTAAAACGAACAAAAAAGTATTAAGATGCTAGGCATGGTTGCACACACCTATAGTCTGAGCAACGGGGAGGCTGAGGCAAAAGAATCACAAGACCACATGGGTTATAGAGTGAGACCCTATCTCAAAAACTAAATGGGAAATAAAAGCATGAAGAAAGAAAACTAGGCCCAATTACTCTTCAATACTTTTTTTTTTGATCTGTCATGGGGCTTGAACTCTGGGCCTGGGCCTTGTCCCCGAGCTCTTCAGCTCAAGGCTACTGCCCTACCCCTTGAGCCACAGCACCACTTCCAGTTTTCTAGTGATTAATTGAAGATAAGAATCTCCTGGACTTTTGTGTCTGGGCTGGCTTTGAACCTTCATCCTTAGATCTCAGCCTCCTAAGTAGCTAGGATTACAGACGTGAACTACCAGAGGCTGCTTTCTCTAATACTTTTGACTAATGGTAGCTATTCAGTTTATTGTCTATCAGGGATTTCTGTCTTAAATCTTCTTCTTTAAAGACTGAACACACTTAAACTCCAATAACCTTAAGTCCTAGAGTTTCACTTAGTAGCTAAAATGATACTGTTGAAATAGTTCCTGCTGAACAAATATCTCATAAACTAACCACTAAGTTACAAACTATGAATCCACAGAGGTTAGACAAGTTCATTTACTCAGAACTTAGCAGTGGTAAGACATCAGCCAACATATAGGGCTCTTCCACATTAAACAGGCACTTGGGAACTGCTCCACTGTCATTTTATTGATTTCATGAAATATAAAATCTATTATGTATTTGAAGTTGACCCAGCTGGTGGTTCTCAATAACTATATTTTCTTTGTTAAGTACCTACAATGCCCCGATTTGTAATTTATTGGAACAATTGTTTGGAGTAAAAATAACTGAAACAAAGAATGGGTTCTTTCAGTTGTACTCTCTCTTCCCTACATCTCTAGCTTCCCATCTTTTTTTTTGCCAGTCCTGGAGCTTGAACTCAGGGCCTGGCACTGTCCCCAAGCTTCTTTTTTTCAAGGCCAGCACTTGACCACTTAAGCCACAGTGCCACTTCCCTTTTTTTTCTGTGTATGTGGTACTGAAAATCGAACCCAAGCCTTCATGCATGCTAAGCAAGCACTCTAACACTAAGCCACATTTCCAGCCCTCACTTCCCATCTTTTGAAAATGGTTGTACATCACCCTCTCTCAAGATCTTGTGTAAATTAAAGTTCATGTGCTCAGACTGCTTAGGAAAACAATGCAGTCAAATTCTGTCAATAAGAAATCTGCACTTAATAGCAACAAGGATTCTAAAGCATATGCACTGGAACTATATTATACCAAAGGAAAGGAAAGGCTCTGTCATACAGTATAAAGAGATTTTTTTTAATATTCTATGAGGGATGGGAAGGCTATTGAGAGAGGAGGATAAGAATGTTCAAAGGGTGACATTGACCAAGATACATATTCATAAACTGCTTTGTTGAATGACAACTCTTTGGTACAACTACTTGAAGAAAATAAATAAGAAAATGAAATAACATAATTTTTAAATAAAAAGATACTGACAATGGAAATAAAAGATACTAGTTTGATATCTTTAATCTTTCATGTGGAACTAATCATGAGGAATTCAAGCTGGGTCTTCGTGCATGTGAGGCAAACACTTTTACCACTAGGCCAAAGTCCAGGCCCATTCTTTAGAGTTTGAGGGTATGGAAGGATGAGATTTATTTGAATACAGTGAATTTAAGATGGCAATGTGTTATTAAGCATAATAATAAGAACCGAAGCAGAGTGGAGAGTAAAGGGCATATATTTTAGGAGACATGGGATCACTGAAACCATGAGAAATAATTTGTTTTGAGAGAATAGAGAATAAGTAGAGGGTTGAGCATAAAATTCTGTAGATCACTGATTTTAACAGATAAGAAAGGACAGAAGCCCTGATTGACATGGTTAAGGAACAATAGGCTGAAAAATATCAAGACAACCTGGAGAGAAAAGTGACCATGGAATAAATATTTTTCTTTTAAATTAGAGTTTGAAAACCATTAGAAAAGTTTTATATTTTCAATTTAACTAAGACCTCATCACCTCTTCTGTGACTTTCTTTGCTTCAGGCTTTTGTATTTAATGATCCCTGTATAGAAGCCTCTAAAAAAGATGAAGTCATCCTAAGTGTCAGATGCAGCAGGGAGGACAGGAGGATAGATAATGAAAGATGTCTACTGACTTGGCAACAAGTATAATCATGGTGATCTTTGTTATTGTTGAGACAGGGCTCTAGCTCTGAGCTATACACCTAGACCATGATCAGGATGACTTTAACTGAGACTGGCTCCTCTTTGGTTAAAGTAGCAGAATTCATATCAGAGGAAATAAATACGATATCTGTATCTATTCATAAACACAGTTCAAAAAGAAATATACTCGGAACCGGGAGTTTAGCATAGTGGTAGAGTGCTTGCCTAGCATGCACGAGGACTGAGGTTTGAGTCCTTGGTAGCACATATGTAGAAAAAAAAGTCAGAAGTGGTGCTGAGGCTCAAGTGATAGAGTGCTAGCCTTGTGAAAGCCCAAGGACAGTGCTCAGGCCCTGAACTCAAGCCCCAGGATTGACAAAAAAGAGAAATATACTCATTACCTGATTTATGTAACTGTGTACATCACCTTTACAATAAAAATTAATTAAAAAAGAAAGTTACCTTAAAAAAAGAGAAAAAAAAGAAATTCTAGGGCTGGGAGCATAGTTTAGTGGTAGAGTGCTTGCCTAACATGCACAAAGCCCTGGGTTCGATTCCTCGGTACCACATATGCATAAAAAGCTGGAAATGGTGTTGTGGCTCAAGAGGCAGAGTGGTAGCCTTGAGCAAAATGAGTCCAAGGACATTGCCCATGCCCTGACTTCAAGCAGTAGAACTGATAAAAAAATCAAAACAACAACAACAAACAGAAATTTGGAGGAAAAAGAAGTGAGATCCAGTAGCCAAAGGGAATATGGGTATTGGAAGACTTTTGTCATGGCTTTTTTTTTTGCCAGTCCCGGTCTTGGGCTCAGGGCCTGAGCACTGTCCTTGGACTTTCTCAAGGCTAGCACTCTACCACTTGAGCCTCAGCACCACTTCCGGCTTTTTTCTATGTATGTGGTACCGAGGAATCGAACCTGGGTCTTTATGCATGCTAGGCAAGCACTTTAACCACTAGGCCAAACTCCCGGCCCTTGGCGTTTTTTTTTAAATCAAAAGGACTGAATATGATTACAGCACATACTAGCAGAGTGGCACAGAAAGGTTATATTGACACGAAGGTCTCTTTGGTAAAGACCTAGAACATGGGTAGAAGGGCATGGAAGGCACAGACAAATAAAGAAGTTCGGGTAAGTAGAAGGACTCCTTGAACTCTTAGGTTGGAAGAACTCAGATCTAATTAAGATCCAGTGCAGCTCTGCAGCAGGAAAGTGACATGATTGAACTGTGTTTTAAGCAAATTAGTTTGGCACAAGCATGCAGGATGGATTGAAGTGTGGGAGAGACAGAAACCCATGACAATAATTCAAGAAAGAGATGATGGAAACCCAAGGTAGAGTGGTAGCCAATAGGAATAGAGAAAATGAAAAATCCAGAAGACATTTCAAAGGTCTGATGACAATTCTGGGGAAGACTAGCATAGAGCAAGTCAAGAAGGAAGAGTGAAAATGACCTCGAGATCTAAATATTTGATTGAGAGATTAGAACATTGGTATTATTGTTAGAAACAGGGCAACTAGAAATGAAATCAATCTACGTAAATCAAGTTTGGATCAGACTAAGCATATATCTGTCGTCAATCTATTCTTCATGATGAAAAACTTCAAAATACTTCCTTTGAGTTTTTAAAAACATACAGTTGGAAGTGATAGTTCTCAAATTTTCAACTTTGAAAAGAAACAGTCTTCAGTAGGATGAAGATTATAGAGAATGGGGGCAAGATCAGGGTGAAAGAGAACAATGTTTCACTGAGAAGTCAGAGCTGGGCATGTAGCTCAGTGACAGATCACCTGCATAGCTTGCACAATGCCTAGCACTACAACAACTAAAAACCAAAAACAGGGCCTATACCTTAGGGCAAATCAGATATTCATACGCCAGAAAAGAAAAAAAATATTTACTTTAGATGTAATAGAACACGATTGACAATATTTTATTTGAAGTGTTGGGGTTTGAACTCAGGGCCTTATGCTAACTATGCAGGTGCTCTACTCCTTGAGTTACATCTCCAAACCCAGGATTGTTTTATAAGAGGTTTACATCACTTGATATCAAGGTGGCTTTAGTATCATAGCCTCTTTTCCAGATCCAGTAAGCTTCTCATACATGTTCAGTATTTTTTTATCCAAATCAAACACAACCATTATCTCAAATGTGCTTTCAGGGTGAGATAAAGTGTACAAAAAACTAAATAACTTGCCCAATTATATACATTGTCTAGTATACAGTAGTACTGGCTCATACTTGTCAGATTTTAGCTTCAGTTAATCAGTACCAAGTTATTACCAGTATCATCTCTTCACATTCCAAACTGCAGCATTTTTTTTGCCAGTCCCGGGGCTTGAACTCAGGGGCTAAGCATTGTCCTTGGGCTTTTTCCTCAAGGATAGCACACTGCCACTTGAGCCACTGCAATACGTTCAGCTTTTTCTATGTATGTGGTACTGAGCAATAGAACCTGGGTCTTGGTGCATACTAGGTAAGCATAGTACCACTAGGCCAAACTCCCGGCCCCAAACTGCAGCATTTTTTAAGCTGGGAGAGACATCACACCAAATCTAGTGGCCTGGGGATGGCCAACTGTCAGTGCTCTAAATTTCAAATAATGAAAATAGGTTGGAAAGTAGTTGTCCATGGTTGTGTGGAGAGTCAATAACTTTTAGGGAACTTAAATTAGAGTCCCAGCTCCTTGCACAATGTCTGAATTTTAAAAAAATAATGCGGGGAGGGATGTTAAAGTATAAATGTATAAACTTGAATAAGATACCTTTTCTGGGTTGAGTCACATAAAATAATCTTCATGAAGGGAACCCTTGGTGCCAGAATCATAATTAGTCTGAGTAATAACTGTTTCCCTAGTGATGAAAGGAATGAGAGTAAAACAGCGCAGTAAGCTGGCACGTGAACACTATCTGCAAAACTGTCTTAAAATTGCCTAATCAAAAAGCATGTCTAAAAGCCTTCCCAGTCTCTTCCACAACTTAAAAATCTTTGTGAATATAATTTATACAAAGATTAGAAATGTGTATTACAATCAAAATGGTCAATGTGTTAAAATTTAAAAGGTGCATGCTATACAACTGCATACAATATAAATATGAATCATATAATATAAATTCAATTGAGTCACTGAAGTGGGCTATTATCAAAATTAGAGGCAGCATGATATGATAGGAAAGAACAGGCCTACTTTGAAAATGCAGCAAAAGCACAGTTAGGAGAATGAACAAAATACTCAAATTTCCCAGTCCTTACAATCCAAGCAAATAAAAATTGGAAGCACTCCTCAAAACCAGAAAACCATTATTTCCTTTTCTATTCCTTTATTTTGTTTTGCTTTGCGTCTAATGTTATTAAGTGTCTCTTCATTTTATTTTCTGAAATATGGTCCAAGATTTTAATTTTAAAACAAAACCACCCCAGATAAATTTTCAAGAAATCATTATCAGCTGCTAGAGGGCTGATTTCTATATATTTGCTTGTCTATTTAATATTTGGGCACACCATTAATTTTATCTTCTGTAAGAAATGCTCTTGGAGCTGCAAGGGTTAAGAAATCATCATTCATTTTACAGATGGAGAAACCAAGGCCCAGATATAAAATGCAACCCACCAAGGTCACAGGTTCATTAAAAAAAAAAAGAAAATAAAAAACCTAAGACTAATAACCATGATCCCTGCCTTTTAATCCATGGCTCTTTCTACTTTCCATAGCTGCCTATCAACCTGAACCTCTAATGATGTGATAATTTAAGGAACGTCAGAGTAGAGCAAACAAGGAAAAGATGATTGCACTCATTCATATAAGGATTGCATCGGAAGAATGGATGGAGGAATTCGTGGGTGGATATCAATTTGTAATATTATTCACAAAACATATCACATATTTCTGTTTTGAAAAATCCAAACCTAGGTGTTGTCACATGTCACAGCAGTCGCTGTTTTCTACTAGACACCAATCTCGGCAGCAAAGAAGCCTCTACTTCATCCTGCAGTTGAGAGCTTGCTTATTCACCTGGCAGCATACAAGCATATTCCATCACCTCTGCTTCTCAATCTCCTGCCATGTTCTGGACACTCTCGGCGTTGATGCCAAAAATCACGATCGACCCCCCCTCCACCCGCAAGAAGCTCCTTTACACCAATTCACCCTCGGTTTCTCTTATTATTATGGTTTTCACACCAGGTGTCCTTTCCTAAGTGCTTGCCTCAGCCAGCCCTCCCCCACTCCACAGGCCCAGTGATCCTGTGGATCCCCTCTTATCTCTGTCGCCACATCTCAGCCTTTCCAAACCCCACGACCCCCTGTCGCTTACACAGTGATGTGGCCGGCACCCCGCACTAACACAGGGTCGGGGGCATATCTCCGCAGATGTTCTTCACTCACTACCCGAGGCGGGGGCGGCGCCTCCTCTTCCTCCTCCTCCTCTTCTTCTTCTTCCTCCTCTTCATCTTCTTCCTCCTCTTCTTCCTCCTCATCTTCCTCGTCATCGTCGGGCCCAGACACCGACGACGACGACGGCGACGACGACGACGACGTTGCGGCTTCTTCTTCCTCCTCCTCCTCCAGTTCCGAGATGGTGTCGAACTCCGCCATGTTGGGCAGCAGGATGCTCATCACGTGACCCCGCGATCGCTACCACTCTCCGGGAGAAGAGTTTGAACCTGCGGAGCCTGCTGGAAGAGGAGGGGGAACCGAATGAGAAAGAGGAGGGGGGCAGGGACTGGACTGTGGAGACGCGCCTGCGTGTTAGGCGGACGGGAGGGGGCGGGAGGGAGTTGGAGGCGGGGGCACGAGGGACCGACGAGTAAATTCAGTGTACGCTTGCGCGGCTCCGAGGGGAGGGGGCCGTTAGAGGTGGACTCCAGGGAATTCTCGAGGTCCGGTCTGCGGGTGCTGATCTTAGCGCTGCGCATTGGGCGGGAGCTACTTTGTATCCTGGAGACGTAGCTTCTGATTTGATTTCCTGTTAATTAAGGCTGTCCCCTGTTGTAGGCGGTCTTGAGCAAGCATATTCTATAAAAGTGAGTCCACAACTTTGCCTAAAAATATGTCAAGGTACGCAGGTACCAATTCCTTATATTTGTTCAGCATTACAGTTGAAGACCTTTTGCTGTAATCCTGAGAGACAGGATAAACATTTTTTTTAACAATGTACAGTGTTTATATAAGTATATAAATGCACAGACAATACATATATGCATCTGCTTTAGAGTACTAGAATAAAGCCAATGAAGACTTAGAATATGCACAGTATAATTATACTACAAAAGATGGATATTCGTTTCGAGGCTTTGTCATGTTTCTTTTTTCTAATTAAACTGAAATACATGACTTCAAAACCCCAGCCAGAAGTGCACATTAACAATGAAATACTCGTGACCATAAATGTTTAACTACTTTGAGATTTCCCAGACCAATCCCTGTCAGCCTCTTGGGTTCTAACAGAGTGACAGGATAAACATTTTTTATTAAACATTGTACTAAAGAGGAAATTACCTGTTACTACTTCTACTATATAGCAGTTTAAGGAGGACTTAACAGTGTGCACATCAAACTTAATTGTCCACAACCCTATTAGATTTGTGCCTCGATGATGTCATTAGATATAGGAAATCTAAATGCAGAAATATGACCATGAAACTATTGAATGGTAGACAGGGCTTCAAATTTGGAAGTTTCTTTTGATTCTAAAAATATAGTACTCTTAACTAAACAATTATGCTGACTGAAGTTGTTTTGGAAAAAGCTTTGTATTTTCCGTAATGTATTTTCGGCTGTTTCTTAAATGTATGAGTAAGGGGCCAGGAGCGTAGCCTAATATTAGAGTGATTGCCTAGCATGCACAAAGCCCTAGGTTCAATTCCTCTCCTCAATACCACATACATAGAAAAAAGCTGGAAGTGGTGCTGAGGCTCAAGTGGTAGAGCTCTACCCTTGAGCAAAATATGACCAAGGACAGTGCTCAGGCCATGAGTTCAAGCCCAGGACTGGCAAAAAAAAGAAAGAGAGAAAGAATAGGGAAGTTTCAATCCTCTTTCATTGGGATATGTGAAGATTGTGGGATATAGCAAACATTTCAACTTAAGGTAACTTGAGTTAATATTACCCTTTTTTTTTCAGACAACACTTCTTTTGTTGTTGTTGATGGAGCTGTCCCTCAGCTCTTCAGCTCATGGCTACCACCCTACCCCTTGAGCCACACCACCACCTCCGGTTTTATGGTGGTTAATTGGAGATAAGAGTCTCAGGTTCTTTAGTGCCCGGGCTGGCTTTGAACCTCAATCCTCACATCTCAGCCTCCTGAGTTGCTATGATTACAAGTATGAGCCACTGCGTCCGGCTGGAGCTACACTTTACCATACAATATCTCAGTTAGTTCAAATGATCATTCTAACCCTTTTGCAGATCACAAAAACATCTCAGGAAGGTTTAAGTAATGTATTTAGGTCTATAGCTATTTATTGTCCAAATTATCTTATTTTTATCTTCTCCACACCAGGAAAATACAGAGGTCACATATTGTCAGTTTCCAAATGAAGTGCCGAACTGGTTCATGCTTGGCAACAACACCTGCCATTAACACAGTAAAGTCACATAGCTGCTCCTTAACAGAAAAAGTAGTGTAATTCAGGCATTCAAGCACCTGGTTTCTTTCAGCTACACTACAGCTGAATTCTAATTTGCTGCTGAAACTGAAAAATGGAACCCACTTGCAATTAAGATGAAACTTGTGTTAGCTGTGTAACAATATAAACCAAATAGTTAGGGTGTAAGATGGAGGAAAAAATTAGTTTTATAAGACAACCCATTATTATTTTTTTTGTTGGAGTGGAGGCATAGGTCAAGTGGTAGAATGAAAAAGCTACTGAACAGTGCCCAAGCCCTAGTTCAAGCCCCTCTCCAGGCACTAAGGAATTTGTGTTACTAATGAAACAAAAACTTTCCATTGTATTTGATAGCTTAATTATTCAGAAACTTTAAAAACAAGTTCTTACAATAAGCAACAAAATCCAGCCTTTCCCAGTACAGAGAACTTCACTATTTAGAAATTATAATAAAAGAATCTTTTCTTTTAAAACAAACTTCTTATTTATTTCATTTTCACTACTACTTGACTTACCTTGAGTTTTTTGACCCAGTCTCATTATCCTGTCTTTGTGTGCAGATATCCTGTTTGTAATTATCAAAAGAGTTGCAGCAAGCTCCCTGGTTATAGATGGCTTCCTGCCTGCCCTCTCATCTTCTATGATTAGTGTAGCAGTGGTGAATTCAGTAAGTAATCAACTATCTACCCTGCTTGGAACAATATCCTTTCTGGATAGCTAAATATTGTCTGCACAGAACCCAGTCTGCCAGGGAAATATAAAGCTATGATATTGGCAGGGTTTCTATGACAGATTGCATTGGACATCGGCTCCTGAACATTGGTCTTCTGGATGCAGAATGTTAGTGCTTCATTTAGTCTTAACAGTATAATTTGAGAAGTTACTAATACTTTTCCTTCTCAATTTGAGTCATTTGTTTCCAGAATACTAAAAAGAATATTTATTTGGGAAATCTAAAAGGAACACAATTTTTTACTCAGAGATGCCCATTATTGACACTTGTGGTTTAGCATATAGAGATATATTATACATATATACACATACACATTTCTCTGTACAAAAATACGACAGTAACACATAATGGTTATATGATCTGTGAAAACTGACAGGACTGAAGATGGTTGGTGCTCCTAGCAAAGTCCTTGACTAGAATACATGAGACCTTGAGTTCAAGCCCCAACACCACAAAATATAACATAAGCAAATAAAGATGCCGATGTGCTATATCTGTTACGAATATTTTTCCAAATATTTTTCACGTAACAGTTCTACCATCAGAAATGCTTTCTCCCTCTTTTCCCTTTACTTTTACTAGCACAGAGGTTACAATTCAGGACCTCGTGCCTGCTTAGATTACTTGCTTGACTGGAGCTGTAACATTTCAGCAACAACCCCAGTCCAGCTTCTTGCTGGTTAAATGGAAATGCAGTCCTTCAGACTTTTCTCCTGACTTCAAATCTCAGTCCTCCAGGTAACAGCCTCCTGAATAGCTAGGATTCCAGCCAGCCACTGGGAACTGGCTAAAATCAGAAATTCTGATGACTGCTCACATTCACATGATTATTGTTTAAGATTAAATTCTTTAAATAGAAACATTTTAAAGATTTAAAAATTGTAGTATTTTTTTCTCTGGTAGTGTATGTCTCTTTCTTCAGAAATAATGTGATAGTGCACATTAAAAGAATCTTAAGGGATGGTAGTTTGGCCTAGTGGTAGAGTGCTTGTCTGGCATACACGAAGCACTGGGTTCAATTCCTTGGTACCACATACACAGAAAAAGCCAGAAGTGGTGCTGTGGTTAAAGTGATGGAGTAATGACCTTGAGAAAGCTCAAGGACAGTGCCCAGGCCCTTAGTTCAAGCCCCAGAACCGGCAAAAAAAAAGAACCTTAAGAATTTTTTTGCAGGGGGAAAGAGGGCATTATTGAGATTTAAACCCCAGAGCCTCACATTTGTTAGGAAGGTACTCACTTGAGCCATACCCCTCATTCTCGAAATATAATTATCTTCTGACTCTCTCTCTCTCTCTCTCTCTCTCTCTCTCTCTCTCTCTCTATATATATATATATATATATATATATATATTTGTTTTCTTGGGTGTTAATAAATGTGAAATGTGTCATATCAACTATGAGAGGAAAATATCTTAGATAAGATCAAATCCAATATTCTGTACCAAATCATCTCTTTCAAGAAGGAAAAAAAATCATAGTTGAGATTAAATATTTTCCAAACATTATCTGTAAAGACCCACTAAGTCAATGTGTGCAGGAAAAAAAGTATTTTGCTGATTACTTCAGTGGTAGTCTCTCCTCTCCTCTCCTCTCCTTTCCTCTCTTCTCCTCTCCTCTCTTCTCTTCTTCTCTCCTCTCCCCCCTCCCCTTTGCTTCATCGTGTCCTCTCCTCCCCCATCCTCTATTTCCCCCTTCCCTCCATTGCCTCCTCTCCTCCCCTCCTTTTTCTCTTTCCTAATAAACTTTCCTATAACTTTCAGTAGCTTCAAATCTTGCCTGAATTCTTATCTCATTGGAGGCAAGGACTGAGGTAGATCTTGTATTAACTTTTTGGTGACAATGTCCCAGAAAGCAGATTAGAATGCAGATACTTTCTTTTTTTTTTTTTATCAATGCAAGACAATAAAAACCTTCTACAACAAGGTGCTAATAGAGGCCACATAGGAAGCCTGACTTTCCACCTCATCTCTCAATATGAAGGTAGTGCTTCTCCCACTGGAGTGGTGTCAGTAGTTTACTAAAGTCAGGACTTTCATGACCTTTCAGTGCCAGTGCTAATGAGCTCAACACTGGTAGCCATATCCAGGGAAGCCAAATACATAGCACTAATGGGGCATTACTACTCCCTCCAGCTAGCAAGTTATCAGTAAAGGCCTAGTGGGGAGCTGTAACTTTCAATATTACCTAATAATGAGGAGGATGGGGGGTGTGGGGGGGGAGGGAAATGGGTACCAAGACATGTGAAAGGGTATCAATGTATGTGAATTAACGCACCTTCTATCTGGCAAATATCATGTAACCCTTTTACTAATTACAATAAAAAAAATAAAAAAATAAAAAAAATAATGAGGAGGAGCCCCTACTCTTTCATACCAACAACGACAAGTAGGAAAGTTGGATTTTTACCACCAACTAATGATAATGGGGTGTAATAGTCCTGCATTAACAGAATGACTTCAGAAGCAGTCAAATAAAAGTGGGATTTAGATAAGACCCACATTTTTTAAAATCACATTAACACGAAAATATACAGATTTCAATAAAGTTTATTCATTATACCAAGGATTAGGAAGATCAACTTGGAAAACAAAATAAAGATAATAAATGCCAATAACAAGTTTGGGGATTTCGCTCAGTGCAAGAACACTTGCCTGGAAAGTGCAAGGCCCTGGAAAAAAATTTCAACAATTACAAATGAATAGAAAGTTACTTTTTTTTGCCAGTCGTGGGCCTTGAACTCAGGGCTTGAGCACTGTTCTTGGGCTTTCCTCAAGGCTAGCACTCTACCACTTGAGCCACAGCTCCATTTCTGGCTTTTTCTGTGTATGTGGTACCGAGGAATTGAACCCGGGTCTTCGTGCATGCTAGGCAAGCACGCTACCACTAGGCCAAACTCCTGGTCCTGAAAGTTACTTTTTAAATCGCAAATCGAATTCATGTTAATAAGAATGAAGAGCTAGGGAGGGAATTTTAAACACCCATCATTCTGTAAAAGCAATGAGTGAAGTGGAAAAAATGTTAGTGATATAGTTTATTGACTATGGGAAACGAATCCCAACATGAGAAGGTTTAAGCAAGAAACAATATCTGAAGTGAGAGACAGGAGGCTCATATCTATAAACCTAGCTACCCAGAGTATTACAATTCTAAGCTGACCCAGGTAGAAAGTCTGAGAGAAGCTGGGTGCCGTGGCTCACAGCCTGGAATCCTAGCAACTCAGTAGGCTGAGATCTGAAGATTGTAGTTCAAAGCCAGCTTAGGCATGAAACTCTGTGAGACACTTATCTCCAATTAACCACCAGAAAACTGGAAGTGGAACTATGGCTCAAGGGGTAGGAAGGTAGCCTTAAGCTCAGGAACAATGCCCAGGCCCAGAGTTCAAGTCTCACAACCAATTAAAAAAAAGAGTCTGAGAGACTGAGAGATTCTACCTCCAACTTACCCGAAAAAAAGTTGGCTCAAGGTTTAGCTAAAGTGGCACAGTACTAGTTTAGTAAGCTGAACTACAGTGTAAGGTTTTAAGTTTATAGTTCTAGTATTTGAAAGAAGAGGAATTATATGTTCCTGAGTAACAACTGAAAAAAAATATTAAACAGTGGACCTGAGCTCTTGTCTGAGATGTTACTATTATCTCGTTGTAAAGCCAGTAACATTTTTTGAAGAGAAAAGGAATTTTAATTTTTTTATATATTTTTATTGTAATTAATAAAAGGGTTACATGATATTTGCCAGATAGAAGGTGCATTAATTCACATACATTGATACCCTTTCACATGTCTTGGTCCCCATTACCCTCCCACCACCCACTCCCCGTATTGGTTTTCCCCCCTTCCCTATCAAGTTTCAGATAACCAAATACAAATAAATTCAATATATCAGATAACAAAGTGAGATACTGTAACAATATGAGATACCCAAGGGACAGCAAAGGAGATGAGGGATAACATAGTATATTAAGGACAACAATCATTCGTTATATGGCTTTTGTTTCAATATCCTGGAGGTCCTTTCAATTAGCTTCATACTATATGGCCTTATGTATCAAGGTTTTGCTCTATTGCAGATCTCTGCTAGTAGAGCCCAAGGTTTCTACTGATTATGACGAATGAGGGAAACCATTGAGCCTAAGTTCCTTTGAGTCTGGCTTACTTCACTTAATATGATTAGAAAAGGAATTTTAATGTTGTCTCTAGGTTTTTCAAATTTTCTTTTTAAAAATTGGGCCATGAATTTGGCCTAGTGGTAGAGTACTTGCCTAGCATGCATGAAGACCCGGGTTCAATTCCTTAGTACCACATACATAGAAAAGCTGAAAGTGGTAATGTGGCTCAAGTAGTAGAACTCTAGCCTTGAGGAGGAAAGCCCAAGGACAGTACGCAGGCCCCCAGGACTGGCAAAAAAAATATCTTTAAATAGTTGCACAAAGGGGGCCGGGAGTTTGGCCTAGTGGTTAAAGTGCTTGCCTAGCATGCATGAAGACCCGGGTTCGATTCCTCGGTACCACAGACATAGAAAAAAGCCGGAAGTGGTGCTGAGGCTCAAGTGGTAGAGCTCTAGCCTTGAGAAAGTCCAAGGACAGTGCTCAGGCCCTGAGCTCAAGCCCAAGACTGGCAAAAAAAAAATAGTTGCACAAAGGGTTCTAATTAGTCTCTAGCATTTAAAATTACAAATAAGGATAGCAATTCCTATTGTTAAGGGGGGCAGGGAGTGTTAAGGGGAGCAGGGACTGGCGCCATCCAGAATGCCTAAGAGTTCCCCCCGCCATTGTGGAAGGTCGACAATGGTACAGCCCAGCCACATTGACCTCCCCCCCCATGAGGAGGTGTATCTGGTACAGCCCAGCCACCTTTGCGCTTCTAGGGAGGGGCAACCTTGACCTTCTCCCCACCCCCCATGAGGGTGGGATATCCGCTTGGATGGGGGTGGGCCTTCTTTGTGTGGAGACCTGCCCGATTTGCACACCAACTCCAACTAAGGTGATAGGTAAATTCAAACACTGGGCTGTAACCCTATTGGCTACCTGCGTGTGGCGGTCCCTCTGTGTATGTAACTATCCCATTGGCCACCTGTGTGGCCCAGTTCAATGGCATGGGTTTTGCCCTAAAAACCCAGCATGAGGGGCCAGGAGTTTGTCCTAGTGGTAGAGTGCTTGCCTAGCATGCACGAAGACCCGGGTTCAATTCCTAGATACCAAATATATAGAAAAAAAGCCAGAAGTGGTGCTGAGGCTCAAGTGGTAGAGCTCTAGCCTTGAGAAAGTCCAAGGACAGTGCTCAGGCCCTGAGCTCAAGCCCAGGACTGGCAAAAAAAAAACAAAACAGCATGAGCACTGCTCGGGGTCACAGTGTCAGCTCCCGAGTCTGCACTGTGTCCCTGGCCAGTCAGTTCACCATCTATTTCCCTAATAAATTCACCTTTTTATATGAGACTGTCTCTGTGTGGTGGACTCTGGTGGGACGTGGAATCCCCACCTGGAGGGGTGTGGAATCCCCTCCTCTTGACCCCATTGACCCCATAACATTTTTGGTGCATGGGCCGGGAAGAGTCCTCAGCCACAGGGTGACGCGTGGGTTCAAGTCCCACCGGTGGATGTGGAATCCCATCGTTAGCATCAGACCCAAGAGAGTCTCTGATTATCCTCGAGGAATTCTTAACCATCTTTTTCTGGGAAGTCACCCGGATGAAAAGTAAAGGCCTCCGGAGGTAAGTAGAAGTCGGTGGACCACTCTGTATTTTTGTATTTATATATGGAAAGTGCACTGTGGCCTAAAACAGAGAGGAAAACCTGAACTTCAAGAAAAGTATTACGTTTGAATGTTTCCAGTGTCTCAAAGGATTACTGCATTGTTTTAGAGAGGAACTGGTAAAAAGTATTTTTCTAAGGATCCTGAAATCTGCATTTTAAAAATCTGATATTGTAATGCATAGAGCTGTTTACATTGTAAACATTGTATCCTGTTTAGCACAGAGACATTAGGGAATTTGGAATTTATTTCCTTAAGTTAAAGTTTGGAGACGTGTATTAGAGATTTAAAGGAATGTTTAAAGGTTTATCTCCTTATGATTTGGTTTCATGCTACTTTGCAATTGGATGTATTTTAGAAAAAGAAGGAAACTAAGTCCAGACTTAGACTTTTGGTGCACTGATGATATTTGTAGTTCTTGCATTAAGAAAAAACTTATTTAAACTGTTGTTGGAGTTCTAGGCAGTATTCTAAACTGCAGGAGAAAAAAAAGCCTCTTCTAAAAGGCAAAGGGAGTGCCTTGAGCCCTAGGAGGCCTGGAGGCAAAAGGAGTTCTTTGAGCCCTTAAAGGTTTTTCAAATGCAAAGACTAAAGTGTTAAGTGTTTAAGCAAATATCAGTAAAAGTTTTAAAGAACATTAGAAATGGGTTTCTGAACAAAATTTGAAAGTGAAGTTGTCCTAAATGTTTGTTTCAAGAAAGAGAAAAAAGGAAAATTAGGACTATCAAAATGATTGCTTAATTACTATTTCAGCTTGCTCTTGTAAGTTACTTTATAGCAGTTTCCCACAGGCCCATGGAGAAGGACAGCAATCCTTATTCAGATATAACTTTGGCCATAACCAAGTTCCAGGTAAGATCATGCTTAGAGACTATTTCTGAGTTGACCACCTTGTTGCTTCTAATTGGAGTAAAGTGGCCTTTTGTAGGACTCATTGATCTGAAAACTGCAGTTCTGAGCCAGCCCAGGCAAAGCAGAGTCCCTGTGAGACTG
Organism: Megascapheus bottae; assembly: GCF_031878675.1. Lineage (NCBI taxonomy): Eukaryota > Metazoa > Chordata > Mammalia > Rodentia > Geomyidae > Megascapheus > Megascapheus bottae. The sequence continues at coordinate 48,697,585 of NC_143547.1, forward strand.
GTGTCTAATCCTGCAGCAGAGTTGCTTTGGAGCTCGAAGTGGCAGAGTGCTAGCCTTGAGCTGGAGAGCTGAGGGACAGCGCCCAGACCCTGAGTTCAAGTCCAGCAACCAACAAAGTGAAATGCCAATGGGACATTTATCCCTGTATGGAGAGACACTACTAGGACAAAAGCAACGAAGCATCCAGATGCAGCAAGCCTCTGCTTGGATGGCAGAGATGGTGTCAGATCCTAGAGTCACTCGTGCTTGGCCATTCAAAATTAATCAGAGCCTGGAGGTCATAGAATAGTTTGTAAGCATGCCTTACTAATGCCCGTGCCTTTCATAACTGGGCAGGAACTTGTCAATCATCTGTGATAGTGGGTAGTTTAAAGTCCTAACTGAGCGAATTTTGATTTGACACCAGCCACAAATTCAGGAAAGTTTGTGGATCTGAGGCTTGTGTCCCCATTGATCTGTATATAGGCCTACATAGGTAACTGAGGCATTGTTGGGGTCTCAGGGATTAAGTTCCCTAGACAATCAAGAAAATGACTTTGCAAATGGGTGCTAAATAAGCTACACTATTGTAGCCAAAGAAGGTTTGTGCAGTTGTTAAAAATGTTTTATATGATCCCCAGTTTGGAGCAAGATATTGCTCCTGAAATGTAATCCTGGCAACCCCTTGATAAAATAGTCTAAGCTTTTTAGGGTCCCTAGCTAAGGATAGAGACAACGCCCCTGAGTCAGCTTGAAGAAGTTACAGAAGCTGTATCTCCTCCCATCAACCCCCTTTAGATGAAGGGACCAGAGTCATTTTTGGAAAGTGAGATCGGATAAAATTAAAGACATGGGAAAGAGTAGTAACAGATGTGCAAGAGTGGAGACTGCACTTGTGGGGAATGGCTACAGGTTCAAGTCTTTTATACCCACCTAGAGAATCCTAGCCTCATTAAATCTGGTTAAATGTGAATGAGGGATATAGTCAGGTAAAGAAGAGAGAAAAAGTTTAGTAAAGAAAACCTTTGGAAAGGAATTGAGGAAACAGAAGAAGTTTATGGATAAGGGAGGATCTGAAAAAAATTGTCTTATGTTTGTTCTACAAAAAGGGAGAAAGACAAATCCTAGAGAGTTCCTGTATGTAGTAGATGGTATGAGCATTATCTTAAGAATGGAGATTTAAGTAGAATTGGTAGGTATGCAATTGAGTTAGCCATGATGCAAGCTGGGTCAGGATTGGTACACTGATGTGGAACTATTCTTTGTGCCCACCTGAGGGATTGTTAAGCATGCTTCCTAGTTGTGAGAGCTTTTTCTTGGGTGCAGAATTGGGAGGGCACGCTATATGCCCCTCCAAACCAAAGAATGCTGTTTGCCCGAGTCTGATAACATTTGTTGGCCCCCAAAGCCATGTGTTCTCTCAGCTGGCCCTGTTAACCATGATTCAACCCAGTCCTTACAGGCCTTACAAGTTGATTTGCGCACATGTTCATCATCTGGTTTCCAGTACCCTGGCAATCAAGTGAACCTAGGCTGTGATTCCCAGCACTCCAACCACTGTGAAGGTAGCAGGAACAAACTACTGGGTTCATCACTCCTAGGTGAAGACAGTGTGTGAGGATCCTGGACTTTCAGACTCCCAGAGAACTCATTGAGGTCCCTAGCTAAAGTTGTCCTCCAGAACAGAAGAGGACTAGATATATTGTTCCTAGAGGACTGAGTGTTGCCCTGGGAGGAGAATGTTGCTTTTGGGTGAACCACACTGGAGTAAGAAAAGAGAGCCTGGCAGCTGTAAAGAGGCGACTAGATGAGAGAGAAAGTTAGAGACAGGGGTCCCAAGGATGGTATGAGAGATTGTACAACTGGTCTCCTGGGCAACTTCTCTAATCTCAGCCATTATTGGCCCACTGGTGATTATTTTAACATTACTGTTGATTGGCCTATGTGTAATTAATGAAATGATGTCTTTAGTAAAAAAAGGATCAGAGTTATAAAACTGATGATCCTACACCTGGTATAACCCCATTTGTACTAAGGTAAACTAGTCAAGGATTTGACTAGGCTAAAAGAAAAGCGGGGAGTGTTAAGGAGAGCAGGGACTGGCGCCATCTGGAATGCCTAAGAGTCCCCCCCCCCCATTGTGGAAGGTCGACAATGGTACAGCCCAGCCGCCTTGACCTCCTCCCCCCCCCATGAGGAGGGCTATCTGATACAGCCCAGCCACCTTTGCCCTTCCAGGGAGGGGCAACCTTGACCTTCTCCCCACCCCCCATGAGGAGGGATATCTGCTTGGGTGGGGGTGGGCCTGCTTTGTGTGGAGACCTGCCCAATTTGCCCCCCAACTCCAACTAAGGTGATAGGTAAATTCAAACACTGGGCTGTAACCCTATTGGCTACCTGCGTGTGGCTGGAGCTGGCAATGGTCCCTCTGTGTATGTGACTATTCCACTGGCCACCTGTGTGGCCAGACTCCACCGCATGGGTTTTGCCCTTAAAAACCCAGCACAAGGGGCCGGGAGTTTGGCTCAGTTGTAGAGTGCCTGCCTAGCATGCACAAAGACCCAGGTTTGATTCTTCAGTACCAACATACACAGGAAAAATCTGGAAGTGGTGCTGAGGCTCAAGTGGTAGAGCTCTAGCCTTGAGAAAGTCCAAGGACAGTGCTCAGGCCCTGAGCTCAAGCCCAGGACTGGCAAAAAAAAAAAACCAGCATGAGCACTGCTCAGGGTCACAGTGTCAGCTCCCGAGTCTGCACTGTGTCCCTGGCCCATGAGTTCAGTTCACCATCTACTTCCCCAATAAATTCACCTTTTTATATGAGACTGTCTCTGTGTGGTGGACTCTGGTGGGACGTGGAATCCCCTCCTCTTGACCCCATAACAGTGTGCAATTTCAATGGCATCCTCAGATACTAAATGAATAACAAGGAATGCTTTGATTTTGGACCTATCATGAGAGACTAAAGAGAACCACCTTATTTCGCTGAGGGTTCTCAGCAGTACCCATAATTGCTTGCCATGTGTCTTTGTAAAGTGACCCAATTGCTCACATCTCATTGTCCTTATCAGTAAAATGGAGCAATTGATAACCTTCTTAAATGTGTTGTGAAAAATCTACTACCAAGAGTACTCATCAAAGATAGTAAGTTTTCTCTTGAAACTTTCAGCACTAGTGAAGTAGCGTAATGAAGCAGCCATGGAAATTGAGCACTTTTTCTTGAAATTTTTCATAAGGAAAGGGAAGATGAGTTTATTTTAAATCCCAAGAGAAGTAGATATGCTCAAAATTCTCCCTCCTTCCCTCCCTCCTTCCCTTCCTCCCACCCTCCCTCCGTCTCTCTCTCTCTCTCTCTATGTGTGTGTGTGTGTGTGTGTGTATAAACATAATATATATATATATATATATATATATATATATATATATATATATAGCCAGTCCTGGGCTTGAGCTCAGGGCCTGAGGACTGTCCTTGGATTTTTCTCAAAGCTAGAACTGTAGCACTTGAGTCTCAGCACCACTTCTGGCTTTTTTCTAAGTATGTGGTACCAAGGAATCGAACTTGGGTCTTCGTGCATGCTAGGCAAGCACGCTACCACTCCCGGCCCCCACTTCTGGCTTTTTCTATGTATGTGGTATTGTTATGGGGTCAAGAGGAGGGGATTCCACATCCCTTCAGGTGGGGATTCCACGTCCTACCAGAGTCCACCACACAGAGACAGTCTCATATAAAAAGGTGAATTTATTGGGGAAATACGTGGTGAACTGACCGGCCAGGGACACAGTGCAGACTCGGGAACTGACGCTGTGACCCCAAGCAGCGCTCATGCTGGGTTTTTAAGGGCAAAACCCATGTGGTTGAACTTGGCCACACACAGGTGGCCAGTGGAATAGTTGCATACACAGAGGGACCATAGCCAGCTCCAGCCACACACAGGTAGCCAATAGGGTTACAGCACAGAGTCTGAATTTACCTATCACCTTAGTTGGAGTTGGTGCGCAAATTGGGCAGGTCTCCACACAAAGCAGGCCCACCCCCACCCAAGCAGATATCCCTCCTCATGGGGGGTGGGGAGAAGGTCAAGGTTGCCCCTCCCTGGAAGGGCAAAGGTTGCTGGCCTGTTTTACCATCGTTGACCTTCCAGAATGGGGCGGGGAACTCTTAGGCATTCAGGATGGCACCAGTCCCTGCTCCCCTTAACAGTACCAAGGAATCAAACCCTGGTCTTCCTGCATGCTAGGCAAGCACTCTACCACTAGGCCAAACTCCTGGCCTTCAAGATTCTATTTTTCAAAAGAATTATGAAGGCGTGTCTTAAAAAGGAAAGGGAAGTTGAGATAGGATTGCTTTTTATACTTCGATCAATCTTTCCTTTAAACCACCTTGATTTACGACTAGAGTTGTGATTCAGTAATGAAGTGCTCATCTGCTTAACAAGCATAAGGCTTTAACTTAAAATTCCATCACTCCAAACCAACCAACCAAACAAACCCAATCAAACTGAGACCACTTCAATTTAAAAATGATTCAGTGCTTAGCTCTTAGCAACTCTGATATGGAAACAGTGTATTGGGCCAACATCAGAAACTCCAGCTACCCTCCTTTACTGCTTTTGTTTCCCTTACTCAAGATGTGTGTTTGTTACCTGTAAACAGCAGTTCTTTGATGATAAGATGTGGATAAAATTGAACTGGTAGAAGGGTAATGGCAGGGAGGAGCTTACAGACTAGCTCATTGTCTTTGTGCTTATGTAAACCTGACTGGTACTGAACCATAATAGTAATAGCTGTGGAAAACAGAAGGGCAGGAAGGTTTATGAGTATCTGCCTGCCTAATCATTCAGCCAAGCTGGCTTATATTGTTCTAACATTGCTTTAACAAGATTTGAAACTGACACTATAAGTTGGAAGTCCTGAGATAAGATAATGGATGCCAGATAAGTATAATTGAGGGATAAAGAGTTTTTATTTGCTATTTTTATTAGATAATGACAATGGAATCAGAATCACCTTTGGATGCTTTTTTATAAGTTATCTTGTGAGGAAAACTGTTAACTTTTGAATTATACATTTGCAAAGATATCATAGAGATAATTTTCTGCTTACCTTATTTCTACCCCCCAAAATAGCATGAAAGAACACACTCAGTATCAAATAAAAGAAAGGGTATCAATGTATGGGAATTAATGCACCATCTATCTGGCAAATATCATGTAACCCTTCTATTAATTACAATAAAAATATATGAAAAAAAAGAATTCACACAAGTTCACTTCCTGGTAGAGCTTTGTTTTATGGTTGGTTCACAAGCAACTTTCTGAAATAAGGAACAGAATTTCCAGAGCTTATGAGTCTAGCTTTAATTAAGAGAGCTTATAACTAAGCTTCCCAAGGGATTGACACATAACATAGAATATAACAGGAGTTTCCTAGGGATCTTTTCTAAAAGAGTCATATGAGACATCTTATCTCCAACTCACTGTGAATTTACTTGTTGAGAATACTGTCTTACAAGGAATTTCACTCTCTACCAACTCCCTTACTGGCAAGTCAGAGACCAAAGAGGCTTTGCCAAAGGAAGAGCATTTTCGGTTTCTTTTCACATTTCTTTCATTCAGAGACTATGACCTGTTGTATCTCAATAGGTTGAAATGCACGGACAGCAGATGGAGTGGTGAAAAAAGCAGTAGATAATTCCCCAGGGCTGATGGAGTCAGAGTCACTTTGCACAGAGCCTCCGCTGTTCTCAAACTGGGAGATTTTCTTTTTGATCATCTTTCTCTCCTTGGCTCTACGATTTTGAAACCAGATTTTCACCTGCAACACAAAATATTTTGTATTCAATGGCATAACAGATTGCAGAGCATATACAGGGATTGCTGATATTGTACTGGGATTTTAGCAGGTATAAAGCATCATTTGAGTTTCACAATGACCTTGGAAGTGTGCCCATTTAATATGTTTTAAAAAAAGCTGGCCAGGAATTTGGCCTAGTGGTAGAGTGCTTGCCTAGCATGCGCAAAGACCTGGGTTCAATTCCTTGGTACCACATACATAGAAAAAAAGCCAGAAGTGGTACTGAGGCTCAAGTGGTAGAGCTCTAGCCGTGAGAAAGGCCAAGGACAGTGCTCGGGCTCTGAGCTCAAGTCCAGGACTGGCAAAAAAAAGAAAGAAAGAAAGAAAGAAGAAAGAAAGAAAGAAAGAGCTGTAGCCCAGAGAGAGGCAAATATCTAGCAAGAAATAAAGCTGAGATTAAGTCTAGTGCAAGTCAGAATGCAGTACTCTTTAGGTTACATCTCATCCACTGATTTACATGAATTAAAATGAGTGATGATAGAGTGACAGTTACTGAGGAATGTTACTAGGAGGCAGTGATTCAAACAGGTGATTATAATCAATCACTAAGAGAAACATCCTAATATTAAAAGGTTAATGCGACAAAGAACTAGCTGAACATGGACCATGACACGCCATGTATCTCTCATTAGAAAGACTAGAGTGTTATTAAGGTGCTTACTTACACAAGAATGTAGTAATGCACGCTTATTGGGATAGGGCAATGTGTTAGTGAACTTTAATATTTTAGAATTCTCCAGGATTATTCCTAGATTTAAGTGAAGAGAATTACCAGCTTGTAATGTAATTTTCAACTTTGAACATGCTGAAAATTGTTGATCCTTGCCATAATGTAATGATTATAGTCAGCTAAATTGAAGGTCACAATCATAGGATTATAATCAATTTTCCTTAGAAGATCAATTTTCCCACTCTGAATCATGGAACACTTGGTACAGCTTGTCAACTAAAGACAGATATTCCTGTAGTTTGATGGCACGAACCAGGTAATTGCTATAATTGCTGACCTGTACTTCATACACTGGTTTTGGTTACTTAAGGAACTAGATTAAAGCTCTCTGCTTCTCTCATGTTCCATCTTTTGCTCCTATGCTCACATGATATCCACCACAATCAATGGTTAATGAATCCACTGACCAAAAATAAGCGAGAATGAATGTGGGCTATGGGAGAGAGCTTGAGGAATGTCTTGGTTCTCTGCTTTGTTTTCACCCCTGCTTACAGACTTCCTCCAACCCTCAGTCTATTGAAATGACTATATGGAGCATATAGTCTGGGTTACCTGTCTCTCAGAAAGGCCCAGGTTGACTGCCAGCTCTGATTTTCTCCGGATAGTGATGTATCTATTGCAGTGGAATTCCTTTTCCAGCTCCAGCCTTTGATGATCTGTGTAAACCACACGGTATTTTTCTTTTGTTCTGGTTTTCCCTATTGGAGGAGAAAGCATTTCATTTAATCTTACTCTGTTTCTTTGGAGACTTTTGTTGCTGTTGTTGTAGTTGAAGGTTCATAGCTGCTTTTCCCACTATCATCTATAACTTTAAAATACAAAGCAATACATTTTTGAATCAACTGTATCACAACTCAATTTTTCCATTAATTACATTTTCATCTGTGGCTATGATACCAATATATCTATCTGGCAATAGATACAGTCTTTGTCTGTCTGTCTGTCTGTAAGACCAGTATCTCTTTAACATTTATAGTAACATGATCACTTAAATCACGCTCTACCATTGGTGTGCTATTAAACCAAAACGTTTAAAATGCTTAAACACGAATTCATGACTTTCATTCTCTTATCACTCTCAACAAGGGTACTGGAAGTAGTAGCAACATCCATTACACATTATGTTATATGCAATGCTTTCACATTGCTTTCTATTAAACCTCTTGCATACCCTCTTGAATTACCTAGAGCATGTTTGTTCTCATTGTACAGATAAGGAACGTGGGGTTCACTATGAATTTGTTTTAGTGAGCACTAAAAAGGACCCAAGCACACATCTTTGATTCCCAGTTCAATATGCTGTTATTCCCAGACTAGACATGCTGGGAAGTGTAAGGATATCCTAAGAGTTCTAAACTCTTCCGGGTTCCTGAAATGCTCATTACATATATACCCATACAGAATGTGATTTGAACAGTAATTGTGAAAGAAAATTTTGATTATCACTTGGCAGGTTCTATTTCAGAATAGTCTCTATTGCCTATTAAAATTGGTGGGAGACTTAAGCCAATTTTCATTCCCAAGTTAATGCTGAATGGAGAAAACAGTGTTGACTTAAGCAGAATCAAGTGAGTATTTCTTGTCCTTTGAAAAAATATCCAAACATTTGCTTTGTGCTACAACATTAACTAATTTCTCATGACCTCCTTCAAATAGAATTTTATTCCTCCTTTCAAATTTTCCAAAGGTGATTAGGAAGTTTCTTTTCAGTTTCTCTAACTCCCTCCAGGATCTTCCTCCTTTTCTCTATATGGCTTTTAGAAACTCCTTCTGATCTTCCCTGGTTGTTTTTGATGTGAGGTTTTGGGGAGCTATCTGTAAGACAAAGACTTCTTTAAAGTGGCTCCCTGAACTCCATTGAGGTGTTAAGGTGCAGTGCAGGCCTAACAAAGGAGCTACATAGCATCAGATCCCATCCTAACCCTCTTTACATTCAGGAACACCAACCAATTGGTTTGGAATTTACAAGCCCTAAACAAATGTCAGACACCCTTTCATCTCCAGTAAAGAACAAAAAAAGAGACACGAAAGTGGAAACAAATTCCACTTGAGAAATCTACCTTATGATTAAACTAAATGCCTGAGTAACTCATGGACTAATGACCTAAACAAAATTCTTAAAAATGGAAACTCATGTCTGTCAGTTAAGCTGACTCAAAGGCTAAACATTTGGTATTATATGCTGAATCCAAACAGAAATTTAGTCTGGTATTGGCTACATAGCAAAGAAAAAAATGTGTGTTGGGGGACAAAAATGAAAGGCTGAGTTTTAATTTATTCTCATAACCTCTAATCTTGGAATAAAAATGCATCTTTGAAGGGACATTTTAATAAAATCCCTCCTAATACCAAAGGAGTGGGATGTTTAAATTTTAATTCATGGCAAGAGAAGTTAAAATTCAACTTGTCTATGTCTGTGTCTTCTGCTCTTTTATAATCAGTAAATATAACCAGACTTCAAGAACTCTGGAAAGGTTGTGGTTCTTCCCTACCCCCACTGGTCATAAATTCCCCTCTTGCAGTTTCTTCTGAGGACAATAAAGTCAAGAGCAGGCCTCTTTATTTGCCATGAAAATCCTCACCCTTTCCGGCAATATAACCCCTAAAGAAAGGAGGGACAAGGAAGAGCCTGGGTGCATATCAAAGACAAGCTAAGTGTTAAACAGGGTCTGTAGCCCCAATCTGACAGATAAGACCTAAAACCAGAGAAGACATAGCTCAGGGGAATATGGTAACTGCACAGTTTACAAAGAGGAAGGAATTTCAATTTCCTGATGCTCCTCTGTGCCACTTTCCCAACTGCTTCTCCTCTACCCCATAGCATCATGTTCTTAAATGGCCAAAGGGATTGGGAGCATTTTCTTATAGAGCATGGTGTCCATATTCCCATAAGCAACACTGACAAAGCATTAGGAGTTGTGACACTTGCTCTTATTGCTCAAGCCATTCTCCTCTTCCAGAAATAGTGATACTTTGGAGACTGAGGGATTTCCTTCTCAGATGCAACTGTGAGTTAATTTAAGAAAGGAATTAAGTTCAAAACTGACTAGACAGCTACTTCCATCTCTGTAGTTCAAGCTAGATTGAATCTTTTCTTATCACCTAGAAGACACTGTCCTCTTAGGGTTTGTAAGCCATTGTCATCATGTATGATGACTTACTGTCACCTTAAATGAATTTTTACAAGTACCCATCAGAGAGACTGGCTGTGAAAGTCCTGATAGGCAGAAGACTACTCTCCAAACCTAGGGACTATAATGATGCTGTCAGTAGGGGAAAATGTGATAAAAAAACCATTTCTTTTTCTATAGAGACAACTATGTAATTAACTTCACTGTGATGATTTTTCATATAATGGCAGTTCATCCAATTCATTAAAAAGGGGGAAAATGTTAACAAGCAAAACCAAGGAAGGCAATGATAAGCCTCAGTAATGATTAAGCTACTCCATTTATGAAGTGCCATAATTAAATAAAGCCCTTTAAGCACGACTTCCTCAGTGTTGTAGTCTCATTAGAACCAATCAAAATTATTCTTCCTCTTCCCATTTTTTACCCCTAATAAGAAGGCCTTTCTCCAGCCCTGCTTAATCGTCCAGGCCCATAACTGAGTCTGCTCTAATACAGAGTGTTGAAAATATGAAAATGTATAAAATATTTAACTTTCCATAGAAACTTTTCTGTAACATTCTTAACAGAATATTGAAAATGATAAATTTACTGGAATAGATGACTTAGAGAACTAAGTTGAAACAAAACATCTTGCTTTTAAATCAGATTGCCTATAATACAATTATTGATTCTATATCTCAGTCCTTTTGCTATTATTAGACAATCAAATGCTATGATGATCACTATGGAACATCTTAGCATACACATATTTATACTTAAAGTATACATATTAGGGGACAATCAGAAGATATTCCATAGTGACACTTTTCAAAAGTCTACATATTAGGGAATAAATTAAATCAACCTTAAGTCTATTTTTTCCATCCTTCAGGAATGGGAAAAAAAACTTGTCATAATTGCCTTAATTCAGGGAAGAGTTACTTCGATTTTGTAGTTCACCTATTTTTGTCTCAGCCACAAACCAAATGTTATCCTACAACACTACAGGGTGAAGTGAAAAATGTAGGAGGATCTGACTCACTCATTCATTTAACCAATATTTGTTTAACACCTTCTCTATGTGCTAAGCATATAAATGGGTGCATTTTGATCTAGAGTGATCCAGTTAGGTGATCAACTCCATTTTTTTGGTGAGTTTTAGAATGTAATGTCCATAAAAGAGCCACAGTGGAAATTATGTAAAATATTTCATGTGCATGTGTGTGTGTATACTAAGATGTAAATGTGTGTTCTTGTGTGTTTTTTATATTTTCCTGGGAAAATAGCCATGTTGTCATTCTGTTTAAGTTGTTACTGAACATGCACCTTGGGCTCTAAGGATATAGCAAATGAGTACATTAAAATGAAACCGATTGAATTTAATAATGCCTCCTCTGTAGGATAGGATGCTAAGAGTCAAAGATATTCTAACAGCATTCAATTTTAAACTTTTTATAAAAAATAAAACAATCATGTGAAGACCACATGGAAAAGTCAGGTTTTAGCATTGGTAAGTGAAGATGCCACAAATTTAGAAGGTACCAGAGTTACCCAAGAAAGGCTCCAGTTCATGAAAGCATGTAAATGGAAGACTTTAAAGCAAAGAAACCTGTCTTATTTTCTCTCATAAACAGAAAATGTATTACAACATAATATTTTGTCTTGTCCTTTTTTCATGTTCTCTAGTCGAAAGAACCTGCCAGTGGCTTTAACAACATGTCAATGATGTCTATCTTCTAAAGTATTTAAGAACACAATCCTAGTCTAAGAGCTGATATTTTTCTGGCTGTGTGTGTGTGTGTGTGTGTGTGTGTGTGTGTGTGTGTGTGTGTGAATTCAGGGCCTGGGCACTAACTATCCTTAAGCTTTTGTGCTCAAAACTAGTGGTCTACTATTTGAGCACATTTTCACTTGTGGCTTTTTGGTGGTAAATTGGAGATAAGAGTTTCTAGTTGGTCTAGCTGTGAAGTACAATCCTCAGATTGCACCTCTTAAGTAGCTAGGATTACAGTCATGAACCAGTGGCACTTTGAGCTCTAGTTTTAATTTGGCTTACCACACTAGTAATGTTATAGCAACTTGAATTTTTTTCTTGTGGCTAAAAAGTCCTCCTAAATGGTAAAAGTTGGTACCTCCCTATTCTTTCTGCCGTGGCTTTGTAGAGGAGAGAGAAAACAACTGAACATGGAGCATAATCATCATGGGCAAACGCTATTGAAAAGTCTTTTCTGTCTCCAGAGGGATGGAAGTAATAAAATCGAATTTTAGTAATCTTCCCTACTGATAGAGAGTAAGGACTGGAATAGTAAGAACGTGATAAAAAATAAAATAAAAGCAGACATAGTTGAAAACCGACATATTTCCCTTTCCCCCACCCAAGATTAAAGATTTCCAACTTTCTCCGCCTCCAGCTTCCAGTGATCTGGGTAGCTGGTAGGCATTTGGCTAGGATCGCCCTGTCTTCCAGTAAGGTGTCAGTAACTGAGACTTGGCATTTAACCGCTGATTCCCTGTTGCCGGTCCCAGTACCGGCTAGAGCTACAGCCACTTGTAGCTGGGGCTGGTATTTGGGTGCGAGCTGGTTGGTGTGAGGATTCTATGCTAGTTTAGTAAGTATAACTTTCTATCGCGTCTATTGCTTTAGTGGAAAGGACCTTTGCAGAAGGAACTGAATTTGAGAACTCGTGTCTGCCAATTTGGGCAAAGGAAACTAGAGGTCTAGTGTTTTGTCATCGAGAAACCTTGGTAGCTATACAGACTGGATTGGATGGTCCCGAGCACGGAGAACTGAAGTTGCACATCATCAGCTTTTGGGGGGAGCCGCCTCACCCAGATGGTGAACGAATGGAAAAGAGCAAACGTTCCCTACTGGGGAAGCACATCTGAACAGCACAGCTGTCCGTCCTCACACCTCACTGATTTACCCATTGAACTTTTCCATACATCTGCTTCTTGCCTCCTGATCCTTCTGGCTAATGCTCATTTCTCATGCACTCACTCCCCTGACTCCCTAACTCCCTGCAACCTCCCTACCCCGTCCCCCAGGTTTCATCCCGAGCCACACGTTTAGCAAGCTTGAGCCCCAGGGCTGCTTGCAAACTAACTAGTGGGCCGGCCAGCCACGGCTAACTCTCTTCACCTAAACTCTCTGGAGACTCCTGAGAAGTAGGAGCGCAGTGGCGGAGGGAGGAAGCGGATCGCGTGTCCCATCTGCTTACTCACCAGTCACCTGCACGCTTTTGCGCATCCACGCATAAGGGCTGTGGCGGCTCCTACTGGGAGAAGTGGCGTCTGCGGTCACTGGGTCGATGGGGATTAGTGACCCACTGGCGGGGGCTGGCAGGCTATTGCTGCTGCTTCCTCCGCCTGTGGGACCCAGGTTGCTGTAATCGGGTGAGCCAAAAGCCGCAGGATTCGGGGTCACATCGTTCATGGGCACGGTGCCCATTGCACTGGACGGCCCGGGATACACACTCCAATCTTCCCGGGGGGGACTGTAGGGTGAGCTCCAGGTCCCCAGCGATGGACCATGAGGATCCATGCTGGTCATAGAAGGATAGCCCATATAGTGTGGATAAGTCGGGGTCGCAGCGAAGTTGGAGGTTGGCAGCGGACTCCCACCGCTCCCAGAGTGACCCACTCCCACGGTGCTGTCTGCTCCAGGGCTCCTGAGAGGGCCTGGGTACATGCCCGCTTCTTTCTCCAAAAGGCAGCTTCCGTACATGCTGGCTTGGTGAGAAGGGGACTCTCTAAGCCATCCTGAGCTTCCCTGTAAAGGCTCACCCACAACTTGACTTGGAGAAAGCAAGAGGGACAATCCGTGTGCAGCTATGCCACAAGCTCCTCTGCCCACACTCAGACTACTCCATCCCACGTTTGCTACCCCCCCCCGACGGTTTCCAGGTAGCCTGGTATAGATAGGCCACCAATGACGGGTCTGACGTCAAGGGGCTTCGGACTTTACATAGCATTTGCATTCAAATGAAGGGCCATTTCACTTTCTCAGGAACTTGGTTTCACTGTAGGCTCGCTGTCCCCAGCTCCTGGGCCTTTCCAAATCATTTTTCTGGACTTTGTCAATCTGCTTCCCAGACCACTAGTTTGAGTGCTTCTGGAAGCAGGAGTTACTCCAGGGGTCTTTTGACCCGTTCTCTCCAAAGTAAGGTTAAGATACCTAGTCATGCTTTGTGGGATTTAGCTCTCAACACTCACAGCTCTCTTACCACCAATCTTCTGGAGTCCAACCTGCATACACTTTCTCCCCGCTGCCCTAGCTCCCTGGTAGAGAGTTTTTTCCCCCCAACCAAGCCTATGAAAAGGATTTTCATCAAAAGGATTTTCCTTTCCTGTTCCTCTCTGCTCCTCTAGGCGTTTTCTTACTGAGGGAAGATATCCTGATCATAACTACATACTGAGAATTTACTGTATGCCAGGTGCTATTGTACACACTGGAAACATAGCAGTGAGCAAGCAACAAACTGTTGATTCTATTTTTCTAACTTTATATTCTAGTGGATGGAAGGCTAAATTAATCAGAACTACTATGAAGAGTATATGTTATGAAAAAGGGAGGGAGATGTGGGGGAAGAAGAGACAGACATCATGTGAATTAGTGAATGGTTGTAACTTCATATTAAGTCACTAGTTTCAGGTATCTGTCAAATATGGTGTCTGCCCCAAAAGGTCAGATTTTTTTTCCATTTGGATAAATATTATTTTATCTGATCAGAGGCACAGAGGCAACACATCTAATTATGTTCCTTCCCTAAGACTATCCCCCTTGAGGCCAGAATTTTTACACTCTGGAGTCAGTGGCTAACGCTGCTCACTTGAGATTCCCTTTGAAAACTTCAATTGTTGTAAAAGTCCTAGGATTGCTAGTAGAAATCCCATTGCCTTCTGTGTTCTTCTTGGCCATTCTCTCCCACCAAGACCTACCACAATCTGTAAGTGAGACCCCCCTCTTCTTGGGGGGGTCTCCTCTACAAATTCTCACCCTAGCTGGCACTCTCACTTAGCTAACCCCTCTCTGGTTTCCATTCCCCTCCCCTGTCCCCTACAGAGGAAATAACCTAGGGCCTAGTATGTGCTAGACCTTCCTGAACTAGATCCCCAGTATATTCTCCCCTTTATAAAGACAGAAATCCTAATGTTATATACATTCCAAGGCAGGACTTACTGTGATAATTCATACAAACTGCTTAACTTAGTGCTTGGCACACAGTGTAGGCCACTATATTCATCAACTTAATCAAGGTGCTGTTCTGTGAATGGAGACAGCACTACAGCAATAGTAACCTTATTAGTTTACATCGTGGTGAGGAAAGACCCTAAGTAACCCAAGTCTATGGTAGGTCAGATTGTAATACATGCTCTGAAGAAAAAGAAAGACGAACATGATGGGGGAATGCTGGAGAGGGGCTACAACTTTATACGTACTAGTCCAGGAGACTTCTCTGAGTAATGACAGTAAATTGTGAGACTTGGTACATTGAATCATAAAGGAAGAGGATTCAATTAGAGGGAACATGTGAAAAGAGAATGCCTTCTATTGGAGAAACAGTAAGGAACAAATATGTAGCTAACTAGTAGATAAAGTTGTGTGATGCCAGTTCCCACACCTGTAACCCTAGCTACTCAGGAGGCTGAGATCGGAGGATTATAGTTCAAGGCCAGCTCAGGCAAGAAAGTATTTGAGATTCTGATCTCCAATTAACCAGCAAAAAGTCAGAAATGGTGCTTTGGTTTAAAGTGAAAAAGCTAAGGGGAGGGCTGGGAGTTTGGCCTAGTGGTTAAAGTGCTTGCCTAGCATGCATGAAGACCTGGGTTCGATTCCTTGGTACCACATACATAGAAAACAAAAGCCGGAAGTGGTGCTGAGACTCAAGTGGTAAAGCTCTAGCCTTGAGAAAGTCCAAGGACAGTGCTCAGGCCCTGAGCTCAAGCCCAGGACTGGCAAAATAAAAAAGCTAAGGGGAGAGTGCCCTAGCCCAGAGTTCAAGCCCTAGTACTGGCAGAAATAAGAGAGAGTAAAGTCCAAATGCTGAGGTAGGGTAGGGCATTGTAAACATTCTAGATTTCGCTCTTGCTTTAAATGAGACAAGGAGATATTGTAGGGCTTTGAGCAGATGAGGGACATGATGGATTGCTCTGGCCATTGCATTATGAGATTAAACTAAGCAGACAAAATACAACCAGGAAGGCAATTCAAAGGGCTTTGCAATCTGGTGAATGGCAGTGAAGGTGGTTAGAAGTGGTTGGATTCTGAATGTAGTTTGAAGCCTATTTCACAAAACAGAAGAGAAACAAGTAATTGATCAATAAGACTAATTAAAGCCTTGCTCTGAAGAGAAGAGACTAAGCTGTAGGACAATAACATGTCTGTGGACACTTTTTATGCTTACTCTCATTTAATATTCACAACAGTCCACAAATTATCATTTCTATTTAGAGATGAAGAGATTGATGCTCACAGAGATAACATGAAATATTTAAGCATACATAGCAGATGTGTGGTAATGCTAGATTCCAGTGTATGCTGCCTTGACTGTAAAGATTTTTTTCCAGTCTTGGGCTTGAGCTCAGGGCCTGAGCACTGTCCTTGGACTTTCTCAAGGCTAGAGCTCTACCACTTTTGATACTCAGCATCACTTTTGGCTTTTTTCTATGTATGTAGTACAAAGGAATGGAACCTGGGTCTTCATGCATGCTAGGCAAGCGCTCTACCACTAGGCCAAACTCCCAGCCCTGTAAAGATGTTTTTACATCTGTACCAGACTAATTGTATAGTGTCAGGGCATAGGTCAAGAGTTGGATTCTGTTTTCTTTCTCTGCTCAGGATCTGAGGCCTAGCCTTCAAGACTTTTTACAACATAAACTCAATAACCTCTGGATTATTCTTTCACTTATTTTATCTGGAGGCAAACACTTGGTATTTGAAAAATGATGTCAGGTTAGATGCACACAAGGGATCTTTCAAAGCTATCTCACATAGGGATTTTTTTTTACATAAGGAGACTGAGGGTTTGCCCATACTGTTTATTTCCATAATTTTCCAGTTATGGAGAGAAAAAAAAACTGTTCAAATTCTCCCTGTTCTACTAGACTCAAGTCGAATGCCCCCTGTCTCTAAAGCCTCCTTGTGGTGATTTCTCTCAGAATATACTCAACCTAGGCCTGCAAATGATGTTATAAATATTCAAATGGTTTTTTTTTTGCCAGTCATGGGCTTGGGCTCAGGGCCTGAGCACTGTCCTTGGACTTTCTCAAGGCTAGCACTCTACCACGTGAGCCTCAGCACCACTTCCGGCTTTTTGCTATGTATGTGGTACCAAGGAATCGAACCCGGGTCTGCGTGCATGCTAGGCAAGCAGTCTACCACTAGGCCAAACTCCTGGCCCCTCAAATATGTTTTTGGCACAATAAAGGTTTCCCACCCCTGGATCAGCCCCTTTTTTGCCAGTCCTAGGGTTTCAACTCAGGGCCTGGGCAGTGTCCTTGGGCTTTCTCAAGGTTAGTGCTCTATCACTTGAGCCACAGTACCACTTCCAACTTTTCCTATGTATGTGGTACTGAGGAATCGAACCCAGGGATTCCTGTATGCTAGGCCACTAGGCCACACTTCTGGCCCATCAGCCATTTTTTATAGAGGTGGAAGGGGAGGAATGGAAATGGCAGCTCTGTGAGGTCAAGTAACTGGCCCCCAGAAAAAAAAGAGCCGCTGGTAAATTATTCTCCACCCTTACCACAATGTGGAGCCTGTGGAGCCTGATCCTGTGGATCAGGACTTGGCGAATAATAGGTTGGGTGTTATGCCTATATTCACAGAACACAGGATAAAGGGGAACATTTGTCAGTCTAGAATGGAAGAGAGATTTGTTTTGAAGAATATTCCCACTATCAGGGCCAGAAAGTACAGGAATGGATGAAAAAGTTGATAAAAGTCATGGAGAACCCCTTTCTCTCAATTTCCTCCACTGTCAATGTCCCACATTCCAGTGGTGTATTTCTTGGGATTGTTTATATTTTTTATTGTAATTAATGGAAGGGTTACATTACATTCACCAGATAAGCATTACTTCACAAACACTGATCACCCTTTCTCATGTCTTGATCCCCATTTCCCTCCCCCCACCCCCGAGGATTTGTTTACATTTTTGTGCGGGTCATGGGGCTTGAACTCCAGGCCAGGGTGCTATTCCTGAAGTTTTTTGCTCAAGACTAGTGCTCTACACTTGAGCCACAGCTCTGCTTCTGGTTTTTAGGTGGTTAGTAGAGATAAGAGTCTCATGAACTTCTCTGCTGGGGCTGGCTTTGTAGCTAGGATTGTAATCCTCCACTTTCTCACCAGCATCTTGAGTCTTTAGATTCTGCATTTTCAGTCAGTGTAAGCAGTGGACAATATTAGCTCACAGTTGTTTTGATTTGCAATGCTATAAAGACATATGATGTTGAGTATTTTTTCATAAACCTTTTTTAGTCAGCTGTGTATCTGTTTTGGTGAAGTGTTTCTTTAGGAGTTTTGTTCCTTTTTGCTTTCTGGTTTTTCTTCTTAAATACTGGGGTTTGAACTCAGAGCTTCTTGCTCTACCACTTGAGTAGTGCTTATAGGCCTTTTACCTTGGTTATTATTTTTTGGCAGTACTGTGATTTGGACTCAGGGCTTTGTGCTTGCTCAGCTGGCATTCTACCACTGAGCCATACCTATAGCCTTAATTTTCACATGTTAGTCTTAGAATGGGATGTTTTAAAAAATAGTTTGCTTTATTATCATTATAGAAGTAATGTAAAGAGAGATTACAATTGCATGAGTCAGGTAATGAGTTCATTTCCCTTTCTACAATGTCTTCTGTTCTTTCATTTTCCCCCAGGCCCTCCCTCCCGTCTCCACCAATGAGTGTCCAGTAAGCTCTACTGCTGCACTTTTTCCTTTTTCCCTTGAGTTCTTCCCCCACCCTCTTGAAGATACACATGTGAATACAACATAATAAGGTAAAGAAGACAGAATCATCAAAAACTAAAAAGAAAAGTCTTTTGTCTCCATATCTTGGAGTTCATTTTAGTATGTATATTATTTTATATAAATAGAAAGAGAGACTTAATCATTGCACCTTTGTGTTTCTCTCCTGAGTATCTTCCTTTTGTCTCACTGTGTGTGTGCAGAGTGCTACATAATGTGTTATATTCCAGGGTATTTTAGATCTCACTTCCACATATGAAAGAAAACATGTGCTGTGTGTTCTAAAACATGTGCTGTGTGTTCTATATCCATCCATTTCCGTGCAAATGACGTAATATCATTCTTTCTAAATGGCTATGTAAAATTCCATTGTGTATAGGCACCATAGGTTTTGAGTTCACTCATGTATTGTGGGGCATCTGGGCTGTTTCCATATCTTGGCTCTTGTGAATAGTGCAGCACTGAACATGGGTATGCAGGTGTCTTTATCATATCCTGGCTCATGATGTTCAGGGTAGATGCCTAGGAATAGTATGGCTGGGATGGTAAGGAAGGTCTGTGTTTAGTTGTTTTTTTTTTTTTTTTGAGGAACCTCTACATTCCTGTCCAGAGTGGCTGTACTGGTTTATGGTATAATGGTATAATGGTATAATAGGGCCCTCCCTTTCCCTACATCCTCACCAACATTTGTTGTTGGTTGAATTTACAATGTTGGCCAATCTTACAGGGGTGAGATGGAATCTCTGTTTTGCATTTCCTTTATGGCCACGGATGATGAGCATTTCCTTGAGTCTGTCTGCCCTTTGTTCCTTCCTTCCTTCCTTTCTTCCTTCCTTCCTTCCTTCCTTCCTTCCTTCCTTCCTTCCTTCCTTCTTTCCTTTCTTTTCTTGTGAAACACTTATCACCAAGTAATCACCAGAAAACCAGAAGTGGAGCTGTAGCTCAAGTGGTAGAGTCCTAGCCTTGAGCTGAAGAGCTCAGGGACAGCACTCAGGCCCAGAATTCAAGCCCCACAGCTAATCAAAAAATGTATTATGTGGCTTAGTGATAGAGTGCTTGCGTGAAGCCCTGGGTTCGACTCCTCAGCACCATATAAACAGAAAAAGCCAGAAGTGACACTGTGGCTCAAGTGGTAGAGTGCTGGCCTTGAGCAAAAGAAGCTCAGGGACAGTGCCCAGGCCCTGAGTTCAAGCCCCAGGACTGGCAAAAATATGTATTGTGTACTTGCAATTTGTTAAGAAAGGGGCACTTGACCATTCTCTCCATACCAATAACCACAGTAACTGTATGAGATGGCATATATGTTAATCATTTACATTGTGGTGATCATTTTGGAGTGTATGCATATATAAAAAAATCACATGCACCTGGATCTGGTGACTCACACCTTTAATCGTAGCTATTTAGGAGACTGAGATCTGAGGATTGAGGTTCAAGGACAGGAAAGTCTGTGAGACTTTTATCTCCACTAAAAACGACTCAGAAAAAGCCAGAAGTGGTGCTATGGCTCAAGTGGTAGAGCACTAGAATTGAGCAAAAAAAATTCAGGGACAGAGCCTAGGCCCAGAGTTAAAACCACAGGACCAGCAAAAAAATATATTACATACTTGATATGTATACAGTTTTTGTGATGCTGGGGTTTGAATTCAAGGACTTGAGCTTGCCAGGCAGGTACTCTACCACTTAAGTCACACCACCAACCTGTAAAATTTTTATTTGTAAATAATACCTCCATAAGGCAACAGGGAAAAGAAGTGGAAAAAAGAAACAAATAACAATAGAAAATACTATATATAAAATACATAGACATATACATATAATAAGGAATGCATAATTAACTTCTTCCAAGAACCCAGGTGAGTTTGGAAGCACATTCTTCCTAGATTCTGCAAACAGAAGCTAAGTCTGGCTGACACACTGATTTCTGCCTTAAACATTTAGCAAGTGCAACTTAAAATCACAGATGCTCTTTTATATGTACTTACTAACTTATAAAAGTTGACCACATTAGTGTGGATATGCAGAATAGGTTGAACTCATATATTATTGGGGGATAGGAAAATCACAAATTTTTTCTGAAAGCCAAAAGTCAAAAGTAATCAGTGTGGGGCCAGGAGTTTGGCCTAGTGGTAGAGTGCTTACCTAGCATGCACAAAGACCCAGGTTCAATTCCTCGGTGCCACATGCATAGAAAAAAGCCAGAAATGGTGCTGAGGCTCAAGTGGTAGAGTTCTAGCCTTGAGAAAATCCAAGGACAGTGCTCAGGCCCTGAGCCCAAGCCCAGGACCGGCAAAAAAAAGTAATCAGTGTGATTCACCCATCCCACACCTACTTTTGTAAATGAATGTTTATGGCAGTTGTATTTATAATCATCAAAAACTGAAAGCAACTTAAATAATCTTCAGTGGTGAATGAATACTACTCGTGTAAATGAATGTTTATGGCAGTTGTATTTATAATCATCAAAAACTGAAAGCAGTAGTGAATGAATAAACGAGGTATGATACGACAATAAAATGGAAGGAACTTTTTATATATTACAACAGTACATCTCAAATGCACAGATCTTTTTTCCAAGCTCATACATAGAATTCTATTCTTCAACAAATTTTAGCAGGCTTTTCTTTTTCATTTTTATTCTATTGTTGGGATGATGTACAGACGGGATTACAGTTACATTTATCATGTAGTGGGTACGTTACTTCTTGAACATTGTTACTCCTTCCCATATTTTTCTCCCACTTTCCCTCCTCCTACCCCCTCCCACTCATCTTGTTTTTCCCTTACTTTCCCTTTTTCAAGTAAACAAATAAACAATATACCAGGTGTACAAGCTTTTCTTTGGGTCTGGATCTTACTATTTAGTCTAGGCTAGCCTAGACTACAATCCTCCTGCCTCAACCTCCTGAGAGCTAGGATTATAAGCATGTAAGATCTTATTTATTTTTTGTTGACCCTGAGACTTGAGCTCAGGGCCTGAGTGCTGTCCCTGAGCCTCTTTGTGCTCAAGGCTAGTGCTCAACCACTGGAGCCACAATGCCACTTCCAGTTTTTGAGTGGTTAATTGGAGATCAGTCTCACAGGGACTTTTCTGCCCAGGCTGGCTTTGAACCATGATCCTCACAGGTCAGCTTCCATGAGAAACTGGCGCCCACCCATCCTTATCCAATTGTGTGTGTGTGTGTGTGTGTGTGTGTGTGTGTGCACGTGTGTGTGTGTTATAGCTCAGAAATCCTTATCAAGAGGAGGAGAAGAAATGGACATGTAGTCAGTAAGTGTTATAGACTGTAAGTGCAAACCAATAACTCTATTTTGCAATGAATCATGAACTTAAGTCTCTTCATATAATTTGTTTTCTGGTAAGAATTCTTTCTTGATTTTTCTGGCTGACTAACTACTATAAAACTTACTTTGAACACTATGTTTGGCCAAATATGTCCTGCTTTTTACCATTCTCCATTCTCTTGCACCTTTCTCCTACCAGATAACCATATCACTTCCTACTGCTACACTTTGATCACAACCAATTACCTACTTTACTTCCTTTGATTGACATCCCTGTTATTCCACATCCTCTTATAGCCCTCTCCATCACAGCCATTCTGCTTCCGAATTGTAAATATTTGTTAATTATGCTTGTCTTTCACATTGTGCAATGGCTCCTCAAAAGCACAGGTTGTGAGTCTTTTTATCTCTAGATTCTTGTGAAGAATATAGCTTTAAATGAGATTTCATTCACTGCCACTTAAAAATGATCAGAGAACAAACAGGAATTTACCAAGCAAAGCAATAAAGAGTGAAAGTCCTCTGAGATGTGGTGATTTTTTTAATGCTTTAAACTACATGACTTCATGCCATTTTTTCTAAAATAAAACTGACATAAAATAGAAAAAAGAATATGATGAAGCATAGTCACTGAATAAATACTGGAAAATGAATGACAAAATGAGTCTTGTAAGATGAGCCTAAGTTTTTAAAAAGATACTAACTGCAATTAGGGAAAAACATATGCATGAGCAAAATTAATTTGTCACTATGTAATTAGTTCTTTCTCCTACGGAAGTTTTTTGCTTTTATTTTAAGCAAATAGGAGAGCTGAAATTCCAAAGACCAAAAAGATCTATTTGTTAAGGGTGTTAAAGCTTACTTTGGCTTCAAGGGAGAAATTATTCATAAAAATAGCTGAAGTAGAGTGAGTTTTCATTAATAGGCACCTGATAACAAGGGAATGTTTATGTTACATCCAATAAACCAGGAAAAGCAATATCCAAAGCATGTTTGTATACATCTACTTGAGATATCAATCTACAAAAATGAATGTCTTTGGACTTGAGGTAGCTCAATCTTTTCCAATAAAAATGAATGTAAATGTATATTTACTTTTCCAACATTTTATTGCAGAACACTTACAAATCTTCTTAATGTTTGGCAAACATTTTATTACTTTGGGAAGAAAAGCATGTCTTCACAAAAGAAAGCCTTAGGGGTAAATAATTGTGACTAAGTGCATTATACAGAAGAATAAGAAACCAAATGAAATGTTTTGCTCCTTGAAAGAGCACTTTGTTAATTTTGTAATTGAATACTCAATAGCTTTCACATGTCTGATGTGATTAATGAATGTGTGAGACTGCAACAAACACAGGCAAAAAAAGCTCTCTAACAGAAATGGCAGCATGCAAATAATAAGTGTTTTCAGTACGCATGAAAACTCCAGGGAGCCAGATTTAGAGACTGACATATAAAGATGAATTAAAAGATGAGACTAAAAAATAGTATTGAGCTGAGTGCCAGTGGCTCACACCTGTAGTCCTAGCTACTTGGAAGGCTGAGATCTACGACTGTGGTTCAAAGCCAGTGCGGGCAGGAAAGTCCATGAGACTCTTCAATAAACTACTCAGAAAATGCCAGAAGTGGCACTGTAGCTCAAGTGGTAGAGTGCTAACCATGAGCATAAAGAGGCTCAGGGGCAGGGCCAAGGTTCCGAGTTCAAGCCCCAGGATCAGGAAAAACAATGTTGAGTACGGGCCATGGGCAAAAAAAAAAAAACTGAACAGGAAGTGCACTAGGTTCAGAGTTCAAGTCCCAGTACTAGCACACACACACACACACACACACACACACACACACACACACACAAATAAGAAATAAAAAAAAACTTGATACCATCTTAATATTACTGAGTACCATATACTGAGAAGCTGAAGCAAGGTTTTTTTTTTTTTTGCCAGTTCTGGGCTTGAGCTGAGGGCCTGAGCACTGTCCTTGGACTTTCTCAAGGCTAGAGCTCTACCACTTGAGCCTCAGCACCACTTCTGGCTTTTTTCTATATCTGTGGTACCGAGGAATCGAACCCGGGTCTATCGTGCATGCTAGGGAAGCACTCTACCACTAGGCCAAACTCCCAGCCCCTGAAGCAAGTTTTGAGAGCAAATGAGGGATCTTATTTAAAGATCTCCTTTGAACTTACTCTAATATAACAGCTTTATAACACAATCTCCAGATTTTCCTGGTTTTCTGAGCAATTGACTTTATGGAAAGTATTACTCGATATCAAGACAAATTTTTCCTACCTCTGTTTTTTGTGTGTGTGTATTTTTGTTTTTGTTCTTGTCATGGGGCTTGAAGTCTGGGCCTGGGCGTTGTCCCTGAGCTCTTCAGTTCAGGGATAGCTAGAGCTCTATCACTTTGAGTCACAGCACCACTTCTGGTTTACTGATGGTTAATTGGAGATAAGAGTCTCACAGACTTTCCTCCACCCGGCTAGCTTTGAACCAGCTTTGAACCGTGATCCTCAGCTCTCAGCATCCTGAGGAGCTAGGATTACAGGTGTGAGCCACCAGCTCCTAGCCTACCTCTCTTTATTAATATGAATACTTCCCCAATAAAAGAACAATTGCCAGCACGGTGGCTCATGCATGTAATCCTAGCTTCTCAGGAGGCTGAGGTCTGAGGATAAAGGTTCAAAGCCAGCCTGGGCACAAAAAGACCTAAGACTCTTATCTCAATTAACCTCTAGAAAATGGAAAGTGGGGGCTTGGCTCAAGGGTAGGGTGGTAACCTTGAGCTGAAGAGCTCAAAGTCAGGGCCCAGGCCGAGTTTAAGCCCCATAACTCACACACAAAAAAGGAGAACAATCAACCTTGTAAGAATTCCTATGCTTCCCTGAGTAAGTATAAATGTTTCTGGACAACATACACAGTTCATTGTTGAGCTACAGGAAGAAATCTACCTCATTCCTTTCAAAAATATATACATATGCTAGTTAGGAAGAGGGGAGACAAGGGTAATTTAATTTCTACCAAGCCTGCTACATTTAGTTCATTAGTTCAGAGAAGGACATTATTTCAGAAAATGGATTCCATAGATGATTGGTATGGTATGGAGCTTCTTGGCTACCAGGACTGCTCTTACTTCCCATCAGAAGAGAAGCAGGAAAGTGTAAACGAGGTTAGAAATTACGTGATTCCACACATTAAGTAGCTCTGTGAGAATGCTGGAAACATTCCATCACCTGGTTTGTGGAAGTTGTATTAGTCCTAAATACAGTATTTTTCTTTCACCAGTCCTGAGCTTGAACTCAGGGCCAGGGCACTGTCCTTGAGCTTTCTCAACGTTAAAGCGCTACCACTTGAGCCACAGCACCAGTTCTGGCTTTTTTTTCTACATATGTGGTACTGAGGAATCGAACCCAGGGTTTCATGCATGCTAGACAAGCACTCTACCAGTACGCCATGCTCCCAGTCAGTACTATTTTTTAATCATTATCTAAATGTGAGCTATTGCTTTCACCCTCTCCTTCAAGTATGGACTATTTCTTTCCCATTCTACTTCTTCATGAGAAGCCATAAATCTTCATATGCACAGGATGTTTCGGAGTTCATTTGGCCTGTTCCTGCTCCAGGCAGGGGATTACAAGCCCAGAGGTTGCATACTAGAAAAGTATTAAGAGAAGGCAGGATATTTTGGGAATTCATAAGACACAGATTTTGTCTTATTACTGCCTCCGATTCTCTATAAATTAAAGGGCAAATCAATTCCACTTTTTGCCATTTGTTCCTTCTAAGTTACTAAACAATACAAGTTTGTTTTCCACCTCTCCTTCATGGAATAAGTAAATGTTAGTGGTTAATTTTTTTTAATATTGGTCCACCTATTTCTGTAGCTTTTCCCCAGCCCCATTATACTCTTTCTTAAGATGCTTACTGTTTCTCTCTCTCTCTCTCTCTCTCTCTCTCTCTCTCTCTCTCTCTCTCTCTCTCTCTCTCTCTCTCTCTCTCTCTCTCTCTCTCCTCCCTCCCTCCCTCCCTCCCTCCCTCCCTCCCTCCCTCTCTCTCTCTCTCTCTCTCTCTCTCTCTCTCTCTCTCTCTCTCTCTCTCTTTCTTTCTGGAAGAGTGGAAGGAAGTTACTAGGCTTTTAACTGGGGGCCTGGGTACTGTCCCATAGCTTTTTCTGCTCAAGACTGGCACTTACCACTTGAGCCAAACCTCTACTTCTGCCTTTTGGTGCTTAGCTGGAGATAGGAGTCTCATGGATTTTCCTGACTGTCTGTTTTTTGAAATACAATCTTTATATCTCAGCCTCCTAAGTAGTTAGGATTACAGGCATGAGCCACTAGTGCCAAACAGGTGTGAACTACATTTTTTATAAAGGAAGGGTAATAAGTTTGGCAAGCTGAACAAAGGGCCCATTCTGGAAAGTGAAAAGACCAACATAGAAGAGCACATTAGAAATATAATAACTTGGGCTGGGAGTTTGGCCTAGTAGTAGAGTGCCTGCCTAGCATGTATGAAGGAAGACCCATGTTTGATTCCTCAGTACCACATACATAGAAAAGGCTGGAAATGGCGCTGTGCTTCAAGTGGTAGAGCTCTAGCGTTGAAAAAGTCCAAGGACAGTGCTCAGGCCCTGAGTTCAAGCTCCAGGACTGGCAAAAAATATACATGTATGTATATATATTAGACTTTCAGCTTCTTGTCTAGGATGTATGGTAGGAAGTTGTCCCTCTAACCTAACATGAAAAAGCTTGAGCAAACTAAAAAAACTAAACTAAAATAAAACGTTCTAAGCCAGGTAGCAGGTAGCACACATCTGTAATTCTATCTGCTCAGGAGGCTGAGATTAAGGGTCACAGTTTGAAGCCAACACCAGTAGGAAAGTCTGTGAGGCTTTTATCTTCAATTAACCATAAAAACACCCATAAGTGGAGCTGCAACTCAAGTAGTAGAGCACCAACATTGAGCAAATAGAGCTAAGGACCTGTATGTACCCTAATCCTGAGTTGAATCTCCAGTAATGGGATGTGTGTGTGAACCCATGGGTGGGCACATGTGCACACGCACACACACACACATCAAGAATTCTTAAATTCATTAGAGAAGTGAAATCACAGGAAAAACTACCATCACTAAAATTGAAAGAATAAATGAGTACAGAAAAAGCACAACTTTCTTGGCCAGAAACTCATGAATGCAAAGGTAAGAAAACTGGATGCAATGATGATGCAATGGATGGAAGCCCAGTGTACAGAATTTGGAACGTTAAACATTCCAAAGTAACCCATTCAAAAGGGAAAAAGTTTTACTCTACGAACTCTACTAGATCATTGTACTAATTATCAAAGACAAATACCTTGTTTTCAGCAAGAGTGGAAAAACGGAAGTGTTTTGAAATGTGGCAGGCAATTGTCTTCTTCAAAAGGCCTTCCCTCAGGAAAACTACTTTATCAGAGCCTAACCTGCTGAGATTTTATCAGAAACTACCCTGGGGTAGTCTGTTCTAGCCTTCTGTGTAAAGGAACAGAAATAGGAAAAGTTAGATCTGGTGGTACATATCTGTAAGTGAGCAGTTGGGAGGCAGAAGCAGGGGGAACATGAGTTTGAGGTCACCCTACGCTACACAGTAAGCTCAAAGCCAGCAATATCCTGAGACCCTGTCACAAAACATACAAAAGGGAACAAAAAGTTCTTTGAAAAGAAGAAAATATATATGGATCAGGAATTTTTAATCTATAAAAGAAAGGAAAGGAAGGGGTTACAAAGTTCGGCAAGAACTGTATTCATTTTACTACTTACATAACTGTAATCTTCTGTACAATACCTCTATAATAAAAAATTATTAATTAAAAAATACAAAAAGAGCCGGACGCGGTGGCTCACACCTGTAATCTTAGCTACTCAGGGAGGCATGAGCCACCGGCGCCCAGCTCCCACAAAACATTTTGTGGGGTGGCGGTCATGGGGCTTGAACTCTGGCCTATGTGCTGTCCCTGAGCTCTTCAGATCAAGGCTACCGCCTTACCCTTGAGCCATAGCCCCACTTCCCATTTTCTAGTTGTGAAGTGGGGATAAGAGTCTTACGTTCTTTAGTGTCCAGGCTGGCTTTGAACTGTGATCCTCAGATCTCGGCCTCCTGAGTAGCTAGAATTACAGGTTCAAGTCACCGTGCCCAGTTTCTTCAAAGTTCTTTATTATAGAATTGACTTTTTTTTTGCCAGTCCCGAGTTTGGGCTCAGGGCCTGAGTACTGTCCTTGGGCTTTCTCAAGATTAGAGCTCTACCACTTGAGCCACAGCACCAGTTTCAGCTTTTTTGTATTTATATGGTATCGAGGAATCGAACCCAGGTCTTCGTGCATGCTAGGCAAGCACTCTATCATCAGGCCAAACTCCTGGCCCAGAATTGTTGACTTTTTTGAGGAAACATATTGACTTTTTTCATATTACTTGGTTTCTACTTTGGGATTTACACATCTGAGGCCAAGTTTATGGTTGTAGGTTTTAATCTCCTATGTCCTTTCAGTTGAAGTGTTCGCGATGTATAAGACTGGGAAGTAATCTTGTTGTGGGCATGGACTGTGGCTCAGTAGACACTCACCCACTGGGCTCAATCCCTCAACCCATCTGTAGTTCCCCTCAGTGAGAATATTAACATTCACTATGAGAACATAATACTGCTAGAATATCTTTAGGAGAATAAAGGAGTAAAGATAACATTTCATAAAGGAGCAATACATGAGTTACTAAAGCTAGGAATGGAAGAAGGTAGGAGGGATAATACTAATGGTTACTACAAGATGTATGGTGTAATAGGGATGGAAGGAGTAGCTAATGTAGATAGAAAGAGTCAATGATAAAGAAGAAGGGATAGAAAAAATTCCATTAAAAACATAGTGAGAACAAAAGGATACAGAAAAATAGATCTTGTAATCTAAAAGCCTGCCCAAAACAATGGTAACCAAGGCTTGTCAGTGAGGGAACAGAGAAAGATTACAAAAAGAAAGAATCCAATTTTGGACAGAAGGAAAGTAGAAATGGGAGAGAGCACTAGAAAGGGAGAGAGAAAAGATGAATAAAAATTCAATATTTGAAGGTGGGTATTTTCATTCACGTGTAATAACTGCAAAAAGGGGGAGAGAAAGAACTGGAAAGGCAAAGAATAGAGCAAATGTATCCTTAAAGAAACAAACAAAAACAAACAACTCTCCAAAAACCTAAGACAGTTACAAAACAGTATTTTTTTTTAATTGTTGAGGAAGTGGGTAGTTGCCTTTCTTCTCCAAAGCAGTTTAAAAAAACCTGAAATGACCAGACTGGGAGGGAGTGCCTGGTTTGACTACTTAGCTCAAAGACTAGCCAATTAGGGCCTGTAGGTCTCTGAGTTGAGTCCTCAGTACAGAGAATATGCAGTTATCCATGTTGTCTTCCAAAAGTGGGACTTCAAACTTCTAACTTCTCTGTGATTTCACTCCCCATTTAACCTGTGGTGTCTTCAACATCTCCTGGGCCCCTACCAACTCAAGACTATTCTTTTCTAGGCTGGTGTGATTCCCATATCAGAGATTACCCATCTGGGCTCTAGGGCTGTGGATAGCCTATATGCTCATGCCACTTTGGATCTATGTCAAAATTTCCAAGATGTGCCTGAGGCTCCTAGCAGAATTGTGCTGGTTGGTAGAACTCTATTATTTGTCTCATGGGAGTTTTCTCTGGCATGGTTGGTGTGGTTCTTTTTGTTAGAACGTCTCTGCACCCACTGGGAGATGTTGCTGTAGTCAGGACCAATATACAAAAATTAATGGCGTTTTTATACACCAATAACAAGATTGGTGAGAAAGAAATATGAAAACAAAACCGACTATAATTGCTATAACAAATACCAAGAAATTAAAGTAACTTTGGTCGAATGGCCTTTATAATAGACCTCTACAACAAATAAAAATTTGCTAAGTCACCAGGCACTGGTGGCTCATGCCTATAATCCTAGCTACTCAGGAGATTGAAATCTGAGGGATATGGTTCAAAGCCAACTCTGGGCTGAAAAGTCCATGATTCTCTTTTTTTTGCCAGTCCTGGGCTTGAGCTCAGGGCCTGAGCACTGTCCTTGGACTTTCTCAAGGCTAGAGCTCCACCACTTGAGCTTTAGCACCAGTTCTGGCTTTTTTCTATGTATATGGTACCAAGGAATCGAACCCGGGCCTCCGTGCATGCTAGGTAAGCACTCTACCACTAGGCCAAACTCCGGGCCCAGAAAAGTCCATGATTCTCTTAACTCCAATTAACCACCAGAAAACTGTAGCTGTGGCTCAGGGTGGTAGACCATTAGTCTTGAGAAAAGAGAGCTCAGGGAAAATGCTCTGGCCTTGACTTCAAGCCCCATGACTGATTAAAAAAAAACTTGCAAAATCCCGATGGCAGAAATTAAAGAACAAAGAAACAGAAAGTATTCCCATGTTCAGGGAGTTAAGAAGCCATACTACTCAAAGCAATTTATACATTCATCTCAATCCCCATCAAAATACTATTGCTATGTTCCACAGAACCAGAAAAAATTTCCAAATTTTACATGGAAGCATGAAAGACCCTGAATATTCAAAGTATTGATGTAAAAGAACAAAATTGAAGGTATCACCATATTGATTTGAAGATGTAATATAGAGCCATAGTAACAAAATCAGCATCATCTTGGAATAAAGGTAAATAGAAAAGAAAGATCTGAGAAATAAAATTACCTATCTACAGCCAAGTGATTCTTGTCAAAGAAGCCAAAACAGTTTGGGGAAAGGCCCTTTACATCATTTGATACATGACAGGAAAGTTATGTATGCTTCTTGCATACTTCTCATTGGTTGCCCTGTATTGATGATTTTTTTTCCAGTCCTTGGGCTTGAACTCAGGGCCTGGGCACTGTTGTTGAACTTTCTCAAGGCTACTACTCTACTTGAGTTACAGCACCACTTCTAGCTTTTCTGTGTATGTGGCACCAAGGAATTGAACCCAGGGCTTCATGCATGCAAGGCGAGTACTCCACCACTAGGCCACATTTCAGGCCCTGTATTAATAATTTTGTATGATCCAAAAATGCTATAAATATCAAAATGGCCCTTGGTGGAAAAATGTTTCTCAACCCTGATAAAACAATCGTGTTTTGTATATGGTCTCAAAGGTATAGGCCAACAAACAAAATAGACAAATATGATTCTATCAAACTAGCTAATTTCTGTACAGCAAGAGAAATAAACAGCATAGTAAGGACACCCTTATGCAACATGGATAGAACTGGACATCATGTTTTGTGAACTAAGCCAAGAATAGAAAGCTAAATACTGTAGAATGTTTTTCATAGGGATTAATCCCTCCATTTATCACAGAACTAATTCACAAAATTGTCATAATTTCAGGAAACTAACAACATCATTATAGCACATTATAGCATTTTGGAGGATGCATCTCTAATATTATTTGAGCTATACAGAATGAAATTGCTCTCTTTTGCAGCCAAATAGATGGAACTGAAGGATATACGAAAGAAGCTCAACAAAGACAAACAGGCATCCCAAGTTCTTTCTAATATGTTGAAGCTAAAAAGATCAACATCAGTGTCCCATACTGATTATTAGAGGAAAGGTGGAGAAGGGAAAGTGATTTGGTCAGTGTAAGGCTCTATTCTTGTGCTAGAATGCACTGATTTCCATTGATACATAAAATGAATAAAAATTAAATGTAAGCTAAATTTAAAAATACACATGGGAGTATAGATGGGTAACCTGATGATTTCATGTCATTTGGATACATATACCCAGCAGTGGGATAGGTGGGTCATAGGGCAGTCCTTTTTAAAATTTTAAGGGACTTCCATGTTCCCATAATGGCTGTACTAATTTACCTTCCCACTACTTGTGTTTAAGGATTGTCTTTTCTCTGTATCCTTGAATCTGTCACCTTTTGACTTTATTGGTAGTAGGCACTCTGACACAAATGAAGTACTATCTCATTAGGGTTCAATTTGCATTTCTTGTTGTGTAATGGTGCTGAGTATTTTTCCAAATGTTTTTTTGAGCAATGATTGTTTAGATCTTTGCCTACTTTTAATATATAATTTTTCTTGCCTATTGAAATTTTGCATTTCTTATATATTTTGGATTTTAACTCCCTCTCAGATGTTTAGGTGTCAAATATTTCTCTAGTCCTGTACATTGACTTTTTTTTTAGCCCATCCTGGGGCTTGAACTCAGGGCCTGGGCACTGTCCTTGGACATTTTTTGCTCAAGGCTAGCACTCTGCCACTTGAGCCACAGCACAGCTTCTGGCTTTTTCTGTGTATGTGGTACCGAGGAATCAAACCTAGGGCTTCGTGCATGCTAGTCAAGCACTCTACCACTAGGCTGTACTCCTGGCTCCTACAATGACTTTTTATGCTGTTTATTCTTCCTTTGTTGTGCAGAAATTTGATTTAAAAAACTATTATAAAACAATATTTCGACAAATAGTTTATATCTATTTAAGATACAATAAATGATAGTTATTATTATAATAATTACAAATAACTTCCCACCTACTATGGAATTACATACAAGTATTTGATAATAAATTCATTATTTTGTTTTATTTTAAAATATACTTTTATTTTCTTTAAGAAGTTGTACAAAGGGGTTGCCATTCCACATGTTACCCATTTTAACATTCTCACTCAACCCTCCCACCCAACCCCTTCCCTTACTTTTCTTAATTTTTAGATTATGAATTGAGTTTTTTTGCAAGTTAGCAAGGAAGTGTATGTGTACAATACGTCTTGATCTATGTCATCCCTTCAACGTCTTCATCCCTCTTTGATCCACCCTTTCCTTTATTTTTCTCAGCTCTGTGGTGTATACAATACATTCTTGCCTGCATTGTACTCATTTTTCCCATTTATTTTTCTACCCCCCCTCCTCCTATCACATTCAATGCCCCCTTATTTCAAGTATCCATTTCCTGGTACTTATTTTGTTAGGCTCTGACTTGGTCTTTCTAAGGAATTGTGCTATTTGTGCATTCTTTTTCTTGTGCATTCTTAAACTCTAGCGTCTATCACCATCAGTTTAGTGACATGTTTCCTATAGAGTTCTCATTATGTTGGATTTAAAAAATATTCTACAGACCCAAGAGTCTGTGAAAACTTTCTTGAGCTCATAGAGAATTTGGAACAGTTTAAAGTCTCTGAATATATTGAAGATTGTAGCTACTGTGCTGGCCTTCCAATGATAGAGCCCAGTTAATATTAGATTTAGTAGAATTGGACACTCATCTCAATTCTTACTATCTGGTCATATCTATTTCTTAGTATTTCAGCATCCTGAGCTGCAAAATTGCTGTTCTCTTTAAATCTTCCCGGAGACTATTCATCACCATGTGGCCCCCTGGTGGGAAGAAGGTGCATTCTCCACTGGGATGTTATTTCATTACCCTGCCCCTCTTATTTCCTCATTTCATCCATCTGAAGGTGACACTCTTACCCAGGCCCAGTAAAGAGATCTGAAAGACAAGATCAAGACAGAGCTGCTCTTGAATGCTGATGTTTTTCTCTTTGTCCAGGAATTATGAGGTCTAAGAAAATAGCTTCCTACTCTGTCTAGGAGTTTGAATCTTATCTTGTCATATTGAAGCAACAGACCCTTTAAACATTTCACCTAGCTTTGATATGCAGCAGGGTTCCTCCTCAGCTCTCCTTTCTTCAAGGGTTATATTGCAAGAAAAGGTGAGGATTTTCACAGCAAATAAAAAGGGCTATCCTAGACTTTATTGTTTTCAGGGGGGAAAAACCTGTTAGAAGGGAGGTGTTTATGACCCATTGGTTACACTGGAATAAACACTACCAGTTCCTTTCTCTCATCAATTTGCGACTGGCCTCCGGTGGACCGATAATTGAGGAAGGTCTAATGATCTTTTGGGGAGAAGTGGATTCTCCTCTTTTTATCGGAAAAGTAGAGAGGAGAGGAAAGGTCAATTGTTTAGAAGAACGCTCTTCCGATTGGTGAGGAGAAGAACTGCAGAGCAATGCTTTCCCAGCTGTCATCCCCACGTTGCCTCTTTGTGAAGAGACGTTTGATAGTGAAGGGCTATGCCTGTGCAAAAGAATTTTGGGTGTCCCTGACTAGTTTTCTGACCTTGCTTGTCTACACTTTAAAGGTATACATACATACTAAAACTGGGAGACAACATGAGAGACATGGGGGAAGAGCAGGGATTTAAACTCATTTTTTAAAAATGTTTTTCCACCTAGATCAAAAGATTGGGAGAAATCCAAGCAGCAATACAATAACCCCAGTGATGATATGATAAACGCTTCATATTTTCTAACGAAAAACATGCAAATCCTGACAGTTCAGCCTGGAAACTTGAAACTTCACACTGTGGGGTTTTTGCATATCATTTATTAATGTGACAGAAACTTGCATGTAAATGACTTAGAAAGAAAAAACATAGTAGGAGTTGATGACTTTCCAACATCATAATCCCTTTTAGCGTTTTAGCTTTTCCCTTCCTATCTCCTAGTGTTTTGCTTACTTCTCCAATGTTTCTAGTCTTTCCTCCTCTTTTATACGCAATTCTACATTAGGTACATTGTTCAGTTTTCTGAACTTCAATCTGGTCCTTCCAGGAGAAAAGTACAGTCCAATTCTACCACTTGGGTAATTCCATTTTCCCTGAAACATCTCAGTCTCCTAATATTTAAAACAAGGAAGCTGAATTACAAGGGACCCTGGGTTAGGACTATGTGAATCAATGATCCTAATTAAGGCACCCTGTAAGTGAAGAAAAGGGAAAAATCAGGGTGAATAAAAATAGAATATGTTAGCTGGGCTCTAGTGGCTCACGCCTATAATCATAGACATTTAGAAAGCTGAGAGTTGAGGATCTGAGTCTCAAAGCCAGACCCAGCAAGAAAATCCATGACACCCTTATCTCCAATTTACCATCAAAAAAGCTGAAAATGGAGCTGTGTCTCAAGTGGTAGAGTGCTAGCCTTAAGCAAGAAAACTCAGGGATAGTACCTAGGCTCTGATTTCAAGCCCAAGTACTAGCACAAAAATATGTAGATGGCCAGGAGCGTGGCCTAGTGGTAGAGTGCTTGCCCAGCATGCACAAAGCCCTAGGTTTCATTCCTCAGTACCACATACACAGAAAAAAAAGCTGGAAGTGGTGCTGTGGCTCAAAGGGTTAGAGCTCTAGCCTTGAGAAAGCCCAAGGAAAGTACTCAGGCCCTGAGTTCTGGCAAAAAAGTGCAGTTACCACAGCAACATGAGTTATATTTCTATATACTATTATGTATGTGCATATTGTGTTGGATTTCTTCAAATAGGTTGTACAATATACTAGAAGTATATTCAGATAAAGGATCTTTCTCTTCTTCTTCTTCTTCCTCCTCCTCCTCCTCCTCCTCCTCCTGCTCCTCCTCCTCCTGTTCCTCCTCCTTCTTCTTCTTCTTTTGTTGTTGTTGTTGAACTCAGGCACTGAGTTCAAGCCCCATGACTGGTAAATAGGATGTACCACAAGGGAGTTAGCAGAAAACTGATACTGGGGGAAGATGTTAGTATCTTTAAATATGTAAAGAGTAGCCAGGAGCTGGTGGCTCACACCTGAAATCCTACCTACTCAGGAGGTTCAAGTCAGTCTGAGGATCATGATATGAAGCCAGTCTGGGCAGTAAAGTTAGTGAGACTCGAATCTCCCTTAAACTACCAAAAATAAAAAGCAATGCTGTGGCTCAAGTGGTAGAGTGCTAGCCATGAGCTAAAGAAGTCCAGGGACAATGCCCAGGATCTGAGTTTAAGCCCCAGGACTAGCACAAAAAATATGTAGAGTTACCACAGCAGCATGAGTTGTTGTATTTCTATTTTTTTGTCAGTGGTGGGGCTTGAACTCTAGGCCTAGGCACTCTCCCTGAGCTCTTCAGCTCAAGGCTACTGCTCTACCACTTGAGCCACAGCATCACTTACAGGCACTTGATCCTCAGATCTCAGCCTCTTGATCAAGTAGTTAGTATTACAGGTGCAAGCCACTGGCACCCGGCCATCTATTTTTGTATATATACTTTTTTGTATGTGCATATTGTGTTGAATTTCTTCATAGTGAATGATACTTATATATTTTCATATATTCCTGACTACTTGTAGATGCTCCTTTTAAAGGGAATGCCCAAATCTTAAATGAGTTGTCAGTTTTGACTTTGATTTGTATGAGTTTATGTATAAACTACATATACATATATATGTAGATATATCCCCTTTGTGGAGGAGAGAGAACATAATTGTACTCTATGGTTTCATTGTTCACTTTTAAAATAGTAACTTTTAGGGGTGGGGGGGAGGGAAATGGGGACCAAGACATGTGAAAGGGTATCAATGTATGGGAATCAATGCACCATCTATCTGGCAAATATCAGGTAACCCTTCTATTAATTACAATAAAAATATATGAAAAATAAAATAGTAACTTTTGAAGAAATAGATTTTTAGAGCTAGTATTGGGACTTGAACTCAGGGCCTGGGTGCTATTCCTTAGCATTTTTGTTCCAGCCGGCACTCTATCACTTGAGCCACGGTTCCACTTTCATCTTTTGCTAGTTAGTTGGAGATAAGAATCTCTCAAATTTTCCTGCCTGAGCTGACTTTGGACTGTAATTTTCAGATCTCAGCCTCCTGAGTTGTACTGCTTTTGAAAAGTGTCTTGTCATATCGTCCCCTCCTCCCCACCACTCTTTTTGTGGCTTAAGGTTTTGAACTCACAGCCTCATGCATGCTAGTCTGGCATGGTATTGCTGAACCTTTCCCCTGCCCCCCCCCAATTTTTAGGATAGGGTCTTGCTTCCTGTCTAGGAGTGTGCTATAGCTACAATTTGCTTACTTTTAAGCTTCCTGTTCTGGTGTAATCACAGGTGCCAGACACTGCATCTAGCTTCTCTCTATGGAGACAGAGTTTTAATAACTTATCCTTTCAGGCTGGCCAGGAACCACAGTCTTTCAATTGCAGCCTCCTGTGTAGCTTGAAATGTGAAGCATATGTTACTGTATGGATTGAAAAGGGGTCTCACAAACTTTTATTTTCCAGTCCTAGGAACTGAACTTGGAGACTGAGCACTGTCCTTGGGCTTTCTCAAAACTAGTGCTCTATCACTTGAGCCACAGCACCACCTCTGGCTTTTCTTTTTCTCATATATTTTATTGAAATTAATAGAAGGGTTATATTATATTCACCAGATAGAGGGTGCATTACTTCACATACATTGATACCCTTTCTCATGTCTTGGTCCCCATTTCCCTTCCACCATCCCTACCCCTCATCTTGTTTTCCCCCTTCCCTATCCGATTTCAAATAACCAAATAAGCATATATACAATATATCAGATAACAAGGTAAAATGCTGTGACAATATGAGATAGCCAAGAGACAGCAAAAGAGATGAGAGATAACATAGTACATTAAGGACAACAATCACTCGTGATAGGGCTTTTGTTTCTATATCCTGGAGATCCTTTCATTTAGCCTCATCCTATATGGCCTTATGTATCTAAGTTTTGTTCTATTGCAAATCTCTGCTAGGAGAGCCCAAGGTTTCTACTGATTATGACAAATGAGGGAAACCATTGAGCCTATGTTCCTTTGAGTCTGCCTTACTTCACTTAATATGATTTTTTCTAAGTCTTTCCATTTCCTAACAAATGGGGCAATCTCGTTCTTCCTGACTGCAGCATAGAATTCCATTGTGTATAAATACCACATCTTGTTGATCCATTCATCAACTGAGGGGCATCTGGGTTGGTTCCATATCTTTGCTATAGTAAATAGCACTGCAATGGACATCATTGTGTTAGTCAGCCTCTGGTTTTAGCAGGGCACAGGAGAAAGAAAAAAGTTCTCCCCTTTAAAAATGCATAATACAAAGTGATGCCAGTCAGCACACTTTCCCCTTGGTGCTGAAGGGAGGAGCAGAATATACAGCCTGACCCAGTGGTAATGAGGTGTCAAAGATACAACCATGGGGCTGGGCAAAGCAGTGTGAAGGGAATTGTCCTTTTGTGGGGGTGAAGTCACCTAGACCCAACAGAAAACTCAACTTCTACCCTTATCTGGCAGTAATGAAGTTCGGTAAAGTGATGCTAGTTAATACTTTATTTTTCTACACACCTGAGGTTAGAAAAGGCAAGTTGGAAGATGTCATCGATCATCTTATTTCCCAAGAAAGATGATATAAGGCATGCTTCTCTATTTAGCAGCATCAAGGCAGAAGGAGGTGGTATGAAGTCATCCGATCAAAGTACTGTTAGCAAAGACAAGTAAGGAAATAAAACAACCCTGGTAGGAAACAGTAAGTCAAAACAAGATCTAATCCACACTGCGTTTTGTCTTAATTCTGATGCCTAGCAAAAAGCTAAACTTCTACCTCCAGGGGTTAGCAATGAAACACAGAACTTCCATTGTCAATTTGGTGATAGTATAAATCAGAGATATTCCAGGGTAGTATATGTGGAGCTAAACAAAAAGCAACAGACATGGTATATCTTCCTAGCTGCTGGTATGGCCCACATACCTGCAACACTTAATTCAAGGAGATTTTGAGGGAAGGGACTAGGTAGGAACTAGGGTCATATAACAAACCAAAAAGTTCAAGATACAATACAAAATTACTTCCAATCACTTAAGACTCCATGTAATTACTTTTGGAAGAGAGAGAGTGTGTGTGTGTGTGTGTGTGTGTGTGTGTGTGTGTGTGTGTTATTAGATGTCTTGGCCAGATAAAGCACACCACATGACCTGGGCTGTTGGAAGGTCAGTCCTTACAGAATGACTTCAACCCAACACACACACACACACACACACACACACACACACACACATTTGGTTTTGGGGCCAGTTATGGGCTTGAACTGTCCTTGAGCTTTTGTGCTCAAGG
Source organism: Megascapheus bottae (assembly GCF_031878675.1). NCBI lineage: Eukaryota > Metazoa > Chordata > Mammalia > Rodentia > Geomyidae > Megascapheus > Megascapheus bottae. The sequence continues at coordinate 48,736,424 of NC_143547.1, forward strand.
CTAGTGCTCTACCACTTGAACCATGACACCACATCTGGCTTTTTAGTGATTCAACAAAGATAAAAGTCTTACTGACTTGGGCCAGGAGTTTGGCCTAGTGGTAAGAGTGCTTGCCTGGCATGCGCGAAGACCCAGGTTCAATTCCTTAGTATCACATACATGGAAAAATCCAGAAAAAAAATCTTACCGACTTCCCTGCCTGGTTTGACAGATCTCAGCTCCCATAAGTAACTAGAATTGTAGGCATGAACCACTGGCACCCAGCAATTTCTGATAATTTTTAAAAATCAAAGCTATTGAAATTTAAATATGAACAGATAACATATATAAAATTGAATTTATATTTATGAATAAATCTTTTGATAAGAATTTTATTTTTAAAATATTATTAGTATATGTTAATTGTACAAGGATTTCCATTGTCAAATTTCAATATATGTGTATATTGTATCAGTACCATGTTGTTTTTGTTACTATGACTGTATTATGATTTGAAGTCAAGCATACTTCCAGCGTTGTTCTTTTTATTCTTTTTTGGATTTTGGAGTCTTTATGCTTTCATATGGAGTTTAGGATTGATTTTTCTATTTCTGTGAGGAATGACATAGATTTTGATAGGAATTTCATTCAATCTGTAGATTGCATTAGGTACTTATCCATTCTACAGTATTTATTGTGTTCACCCATGAGCATAAGAGGTATTTCCATTTTCTGGTATCTTCTATAATCTTTCTTTACTCATAGTTTTCATTGCAGAGATCTTTTACCTCCTTAGTTGAGTTTACTTACAGGTAAATTTATTTTGATATTGCTTATCCAATTTCTTTCTCATCCTGTTGCTGATATATAGAAACCTGTAGATACTTTAGTGTTAATTTTATTTCCTGCCACTTTGCCAAAAGCATTCATCAGATCTGATTGGTTGTGTGTGTGTGTTTGTGTATGTTTGTCCAAATTTATGGGCCATCCTTAGGGTTGAGCTATTTTGGTCAAGGTTATCAATCTACCTACCATTTGAGCCCCACTCCACTTCTGATTCTTTTTAAGTGCTGGAACTAGGGCTTGGAATCAGGGTCTGGGTTCTTTCCCTGACCAACGTTGCTCAAGGTTAGCATTCTCCAACTTGAGCCACATTTCCACTTCAAATTTTTCTAAGTGCTTATCCTAAAGCTTGAACTCTGGCAATGGGTGCTTTCCCTGAACTATTTGCTCAAGCCTAGCATTCTACCAGATGAGCCACAACTCTATTCCTCACTTTTTTTTTCTGCTGGTCCTAGAGCTTGAACTCAGGGCCTGGGTGCTTTCCCTGAGTTGTTTTGCATAAGGTTAGAATTCTACCACTTGACCCAAAGCTCAACTTCCAATATATTTATTTAGTGCTGGAGTGCCTGAGAGTGCCTGGGTGCTTTCCCTGAGCTATTTTGCTCAAAGTTAGCTTTCTACCACTTGAGCCAAAGCTCCTCTTCTACATTTTTTTCTTAGTGTCATTTCTATGGCTTAAACTCAGGGTCTGTCTTTGATCCATTTGGAGCTGATTCTGGTGCAGGGTGACAAATAAGGATCCAACCTTAGTTTTCTACAGGTGTTTAGCCAGTTCTGCCAGCACCATTTGTTGAAGAGGCTGGCTTTTTTCCAGCCAGTATTTTTGGCTCCCTTATCAAAGGTGGCCATAGGTCTGTGGGTTCATTTCTGGGTCTTTAGTTCTATTCTATTGGTCCTCAGGCCTGTTCTTGTGCCAGTAGCAAGCTGTTTTTATTACTATACAACGCTTTACTTTCAACTTTTTGTTTTATGCCATTTCTAGGACTTGCACTTAGGGTCTGGATGATTTCCCTGTGCTATTTTGCTCTAGGTTAGAATTGTAGCACTTGAGCTAGATTTCTCTCTTTTTTTTTTGGGTCATGGAGCTTGAACTCAGCTTAGGTACTGTCCCTGAGTTCGTCAGCCCAAGGCTACCACCCTACCCTTGAGCCAAGCCCCAGTTTCCGTTTTCTAGAGGTTAATTGGAGATAAGAGTTGCAGATTCTTTTGTCCCTGGCTGGAGCCAGAGCTCTCTTTACACTTAGGTTTGTTTTTGGGTCTAGGGCTTGAACTTAGGGCCTGGGTGCTTTCTCTGAGGTGTTTGTGCCAGGAAAGAATTCTACCACTTGAGCCACAGTTCTACTTGTAATTTTTTTTTCTGCTGGGCCTAAGGCTTAAACTGAGGGCTTGGATGCTTTCCTGGAATTAATTTACACAAGGTTAGGAATCTAAAACATGAGCCACAGCTCCACTTCCAACTTTTTGTTGTGTGTCATGCCTAGGATTAAACTCAGGTCCTTAGTGCATTCTCTGAGCTTTTTCCCTCAAGATTAACAGTCTAAAACTTGAGCTGTAGCTACTCCACTTCCAACATTTTTTTTTCGTGAATGCCCAAAGGCTTGAAGTCAGTGAATGATTGTTTTCACTGAGATACTTTGCTCAAGGTTAGTATTCTAACCACCTGACCCACAGCTCTACTTCCAAAGTTTTTTTTTTGTGCTGTGCCTATGGCTTTTTCTCACAGTCTGGGTGCTTTCCCTGTGGCATTTTGCTCACAGTGAGTATTTTACCACTTAAACCACAGCTCAACTTCCAACTTTTTTGTTTCTGTGCTGGGCCTAAGGCTTGAAATAAATCAAGGCCTAAGTGCTTTCCCAGAACTATTTTCACAAGGTTAATATTATTCCACTTAAACTAAAGCTCCACTTCAACTTTTTGTTGCCTCCCCAGCCTTGGGAATGACCTCAAGGCCTGAGTGCTTCCCTTGAGGTATTTGCCCAAGGTTACCATTGTACCACTTGATCTACAATTCCACTTCCATTTTCTTCATTCCTGTCCTAGGGCTTTAACTCAGGACCTGGGTACTTTGCCTGACCTAATTTGCCCAAGATTAGTATTCTAACATTTGACCCACACTTCATTTACAGCTTTTTATTTGGTGCTGAGCTAAGGCTTGAACTCAGAGTCTGGGTTCTTTTCCTGAGTCATTTTGCTCACCAGCTCCCCTTCCAACTTTTCTTTTTGTGTTGGGTCTAGAGCATGAACTGGGACCTGGGTACTTTTTCTGAGATAATTTGCTCAAGGTTAGGATTTTACTACTTGAGCCACAGTGCCACAGCCATTTTTTTTATTTGTGCCAGTACTAAAGCTTGATCTCAGTGCCTGGATGCTTTCACTGAGCTATTTTGCTCAAGGTTAGCATTCTACCACTTGAGCCACAGTTATGCTTCCAAGTTTGTGTGTGTGTGTGTGTGTGTGTGTGTGTGTGTTGGTACTAGTGCTCAAGATCTCAGTGCTTTCCCTGAGCTATTTTGTTAAGGTTAGAATTCCACCAGGGCCTTGGTGCTATCACTGAGTTATTTTGCTCACAGTTGTCTTTCTACCACTTGAGCCACACCTCCTCTTCTAAGGTTGTTTGTTTATTTTTGCTTGTTTTGTTTTTTGTTTGTGGGGCTTGAACTCTGGGCCCGAACGCTGTCCCCGAACTCTTCGGCTCAAGGCCACCTCTCTATACCTTGACCCCTAGCACCACTTCCAGTTTTCTGGTGGTTAATTGGAGATAAGAATCTCACAGACTTTCCTGCCTGGGCTGGCTTTGAATCTCGGTCTTTAGATCGCAGCCTCCTGAGTAGCTAGGATTACAGGTGTGAGACACCAGCGCCCAGCTTTTTTTTTTTTTTTTTTTTTTTACATGCTGGTACTAGTGCTTGAACTCAGGGCCTTGATACTTTTCCTGAAGCATTTTTGCTCAAGGTTAGCAGTCTCCTACTCTCCACTTTTTTTTTCCATGCCAGTCCTAGGGTTTGGAATCAGGGCCTTATCGCTTTCCCTGAGCAATATTTTGCTCAACATTGGGCTTCTACCATTTGAGTCACATCTTCAGTTCCAAGTCATTTTTTGTGTCTGTCCTAGTGTTTGAACTCTGCATCTACATGCTTTCTCTGTGCTGTGTTGCTCAAGTTTAACATTCTACCATTTGAACCACAGTTCTTCTAAATTTTTTATTCATGTTAGGTCTAGTACTTGATCTCAGTGTCTGGGTACTTTCCTTGAACTATTAATGAAGGTTAGCATTCTGCTACTTGAGCTAAAGCATTGCTTACTTTTTTTGGGGGGGGGGTGCTGTGTTAGGGGTTGAATTCAGGGCTTAAGTGCTTTCCTGGGGCTATTTTGCTTAAACTTAGCATTCTACCACTTCAGTCACAGCTCCACATGTAATATATTTTTTCTGGCAGTACTGAATATTTGAACTCAGGTCCTTGGTCCTTTCCCTGACATATTTTGCTTGAGGTTAGCGTTTTATTACTTGAGCCATAGCCATTTGAAGTAATTTACTCAAGGTTAACATACTACCATTGAGCCAAGGCTCCACTTCCAAACAATTTTTTATGCTCACACTAGAACTTGAACTCAGGATGCTTGTCCTGGCTATTTATCTCAAGTCAGCATTCTATCACATGAGGCAGTGCCTCAAAAGGCTAAACATAGAGCTCCCCTATGACCCAGCAATTCCACTACTTGGCATTTACCCAATCGTCCAGAAACAAGGGCATACTAAATCCACTAGCACAGCGATGTTCATTGCAGCACTATTTACCATAGCAAAGATATGGAACCAACCCAGATGCCCCTCAGTTGATGAGTGGATCAACAAGATGTAGTATTTATACACAATGGAATTCTATGCTGCAGTCAGGAAGAACGAGATTGCCCCATTTGTTAGGAAATGGAAAGACTTAGAAAAAATCATATTAAGTGAAGTAAGCTAGACTCAAAGGAAATTAGGCTCAATGGTTCCCCTCATTTGTCATAATCAGTAGAAACCTTGGGCTCTCCTAGCAGAGATCTGCAATAGAGCAAAATCTTGATACATAAGACCATATAGTATGAAGCTAATTGAAAGGACCTCCAGGATATTGAAACAAAAGCCATATAACGAATGATTGTTGTCCTTAATGTACTATGTTGTCTCTCATCTCCTTTGCTGTCCCTTGGTTATCTCATATTGTTACAGTATCTCACTTTGTTATCTGATATATTGGATTTATTTGTATTTGGTTATTTGAAATTGGATAGGGAAGGGGGGAAAACCAAGACGGGGGGGGGGAGGGTAATGGGGACCAAGACGTGAAAGGGTATCAATATATGTGAATTAATGCACCTTCTATCTGGCAAATATCATGTAACCCTTTTATTGATTACAATAAAAATAAATTAAAAATAAAAAAAAGAATGTTAACCTTGAGCAAGTACTTTTGGGAAAACATCCAGGCCCTGAGTTCAAGCCCTAAGTCTGGCACTTAGAAGAAGTTGTGAGTAGAGTTGTGACTCAAGTGGCAAAATTCTAATCTTGAGCAAAAGAGCTCAGGCATCAGGCCATCAGTTGAAGACCTAGGCTGGGAATGAAAAAGTAAAGTTGTGGCTCAAGTGGTAGAATGCTAACCTTGAGCAAAACAGTTCAGTGAAAACACCCACACCACAGTTGAAGCCACAGATCCAGCACGCACACAAAAAAAGAGCTGGAAGTGGAGCTGTGGCTCAAGTGATAGAATGCTATCCCTGAGCAATTACCTCAGGGAAAGCACCCAGGGCATGAGTTCAAGCCCTAGGCCCACCACAAAAATAAAGTTGGAAGTGGTGTTGCAGGTCGAGTGGTAGGAAAGCATCTAGGCCCTGAGTTCAAGCCCTAGGCCAGCCAAAAAAAATATTTGGAAATGGAGCAGTGGCTCAAGTAATTGAATACAAATTTTGAGTTAAATAGCCACCCGGTCTCTGAGTTCAAATCCTAGGCCAAGCAGGAAATGAGACAGATGGAGACAGAGACACAGTGAGAAGCTTTTAGAGCCCAAACAATCACAGCTGCATATCTTCTTTTTTAAAAGTTTAAATAAAAAAATTTGTCTTGGCAATGAGTTTCACTGCCCTGAGTCAACAGTGTGAATGTATCCTAATTTTCAACTCTAAAATGTAGATGTGACCCTTCTCGACTACGTTCTGTTACAGCAAGAAATTGATTAAAATTGAGAACCTAATTTTTTTTCTGTTGCTAAAAGGATCGAGTGTGTGAGCCAGGCCTTCCAAAACTTGAAGTGTAAAATATAGTGGGCTTTCATGTCTGTTTCTGTTTAAATGTTGCTGAAGGCAAAGTTCAAATATTTATCTGGAAATCACCTGTACCAGTTGGTCTCCAGAAGCCCCAGTGTCTATCACGTGGTGCCTTTTAACAGATGGTGTTGATGCCTCGGCCTAGTCTCCTACCACGAGCCCAGCTCTGAGAACTGTGTGTGCCTTGCAGAACGCTGTGTACAAAGCAGCTGTGATAGGACAGACACAAACATGTTTGAGAAGGATATGTATTCATGCGCTCTCAAATTTGAAACTGTCCATTGTTGCTTTATTAAGTTGGTGCTGGAACAAAGTTATATACATAACTTTAATTCTACAGAGAATTTTTGATGCTTGCAGCTGGAAGTTGAGATACAATCAGCATTGTACCATGGGCTACATGCCCATATTACGTGTTTACAAGTCACATTCTTCCCCATTCCATCTCTGATATGTGGTCCCTGTTTCCTATATGCCTTTCTTTCTTTCTTTCTCTCTTTCTTTCTTTCTTTCTTTCTTTCTTTCTTTCTTTCTTTCTTTCTTTCTTTTCTTTCTTTCTTTCTTTCTTTCTTTCTTTCTTTCTTTCTTTCTCTCTTTTTCCTTCCTTCCTTCCTTCCTTCCTTCCTTCCTTCCTTCCTTCCTTCCTTCCTTCCTTCCTTCCTTCCTTTCCTTCCTTTCCTTCCTTCCTTTCTCTCTTCCTTTCTTTCTTTCTTGGCAACATATTGTACAGAGGTGCCATCTAGTGTCCTGAAACAGTATTACCACTATTGGAATAAATTGGAGAGTATGTGATTTTGTGTCTCCCAGGAACAGATACTAATGGGATTTATTAAAATGCTGAGCCATAGGCCCACCATTGGTTGAATATAATGAATCACAATACTTAAGGCTGTCTATCAACTCCTGTGGGATACTATGTATCACTTTATCCCTTTTCTTTTTACAGAACATCCACAATGTTAATTTGAGAGATTTTTCCAAATGAAAATGTTTCAAAAATCCCTATACTTCAGCAAGACAATCAAAATTCCTAGAGTCCAGGTGTCAATGGCTCACACCTATAACCCTAGCTACTAAGAAGGCTGAGACCCAGAGGAATGAGGTGTTTAAAGCTAGCCTAGACAGAAAAGTCCATCTGTAATTAACAAGCAAAATGCCTGATTGGGGATATGGATCAAGTGGTATAGTACTAGCTGAACAAAAGTGTGAGCTCCTGAGTAAGTTTTGTGTACACACACAGCCAATAATACTTAAAAGGCCTGGGGGAAGGGGAGGCAGCTAGAACCACTCCTCTGCACAAAACACCACCTGTTTAGTGGTTCCTGGGGTGTGCTAATCTAATTGCTCAAATTAGCTAAATAAACCCCTGTTAAGAATTCCCCTAAAAGCCCTGCTGCAACCAGACCCAGGATAGCCTCTCTGGTCCCCGTCAGAAGGTTTGCCCGGGAGCATGCTCTAATAAATTTTCCTTTGCCTCTACTTACCCTTGTGTCTCTCCTTTTTTTCAAAGTCTTACATTTACTTTAGATTCTTTTGTTTCACTTATAAATCTGAATTTAAATCTGAATTTCTGTATTTATCACAATACCCATCCCCTGAAGTTTAGGATGTCCTATGACTTTGAGTCAAATCACTCAGCTGGGTTGAACAAATGGGGTTGATGAGTCAACTACCTCCAATCTAGCACAGTAGAATGCCTATAGTTATCACAGAAATGGGAATAGGTGGTCTTTTCTGAGATCCAAATTCAGATAATGGCTCCCTTCTCAAGATAGTTTCTGTCTATAGCACCTTGAGGGTTCACTGAGAGAAGCTGTGATATCCTTTTCCAAAGGGACCCCTTTCTAGATTTCCCCCTAAAATATAGAGACCCCTTTGAGGCCCCTTTTCCATCCCCATAGGCATTTCCCTTCCTCATAACAAATGAGTACATGACTTGCCAAATGCCAGCTGGGAGCTGTAAATTCCCTGATAACAGAGCTCAGATTACAGGAGCAGCCTGACCAGGTGGAGCTACCAGAGCTCCTCCCCCACCTCACCCCCTGTGCCTGCCAGGGTAAGGAAACCCCTCCTCTCCTTCCTTTGTCATCAGAGCAGTGCGCAGGAAGCTCAAACAGCAAAGGTGTCAGTGGTCACCCCAGCAGTCAATCAAGTATGTTGAGATTCCATTGGCCACCTGTGTTTGGCCAGCCCAACCACATGGCTGGTGGACTGTAAAAATTGTCTATGAGATTAATAGTAGTCGCTCTCTCACTCACATCTTAGACAGTCCTGACCTGTCAGTATGATTCTCCATGCTAGGCCTCAGAATAAAGCTCTGTCTAACCTCCGCTTTTGTGTCAGACTCCTTTCTTTGATCCTGGACCCTAATATTTGGGGGCTTAGGCCCTAATAATTTTAGGTTACTTATTGTAATGGGATAAAAGCAGGAAGAATAACATTTTTTTTCCATCTATGCTGGTCTCTTTTATCCTGAGTTGCCTGCCTAATGAATTCATTGAAATATTTTTCTCCTTAAGCTCTTTATTGAAGGATTGAGTCCTTCCTTTGTCAACAAGATAAAGCAAAGCACCAGGTGCATGATCACATGCTTGTCCTTGGTCCCCAGGGGACAGTGGCCCCCACACCCAAGGTGGAGCATTCCATTGTGGGCCTGGCCAAAGACTCCACCCTGGCCCCCCAGGAGACCATAACCCTTTTTTGTGGGTCGTGGGGCTTCAACTCTGGGCCTTGGTGCTGTCCCTGAGCTCTTCAGATCAAGGCTACCGCTCTACCCCTGGATCTGGGCATTGCCCCTGAGCTCTTCAGCTCAAGGCTACTGCCCTATCCTAGAGCCAAGCCCCACTTCTCGTTTTCTAGTGGTTCATTGGAGGTAGAAGTCCCAGGTCCTTTTGTGCCTGGGCTCTCGCTTTGAACCTTAATCCTCAGATCTCAGCCTCCTGGGTAGCTAGGATTAGAGATATGAGCCACCAAACCTGGCTAACTTTTTTTTTTGTGGGTCATAGGACTTGAACTCCACCTGGGTGCTGTCCTTGAGCTCTTTAGCTCAAGGCTACCTCTCTACCATTCAGCCAAGCCTCACTTCCCGTTTTCTAGAGGTTAATTGGAGATAAGAGTCTCAGGTCCTTTTGTGCCTGGGCTGGCTTTGAACCTTGATCCTCAGATCTCAGCCTCCTGAGTAGCTAGGATTACAGGCATGAGCCACCTCGCCTGGCCTATAACTCATTTTTTATTTTATTTTTGCTTCTTTGTTAAGCCCTATATAAGCCTACCCACAAATCCAGTCCCTAGCACAACCTCCAATCACACGGGAAGCTCTGTGACCCTCGCTATTCCTCAATAAACAGTCCTTGTCTATTGACAATTGAGTCTGGCCTATTCCTTTTCCATTCTCCTCCATTTTCCTTACATTTACAGATTATGACATTCATTAATTCATCATCCTACTATACAGATTAAACTTTCACATATATATTAGACTCCTGTTCACTGATTGTGTTTTTCCTTACTATTTATTTCATGGTCTATGAATCACATTTGTTTACTAATCAATTTCTATCAATTGGAATATGAAATAAATTGACAAAATAGGGCTAGAGTTATACTTAAGGTAGCAACAATAAGGCAAGAAAATAAGAAAAAGGCATAAATATTTGACAAGAAGAAGTAAAACTGCCCTATTTGCAGATGGTATGATGGTCTATGTACAAAATTGCAAAAGTCGGAAGTATGCTTCAAGTGGTAGAAGATCAAGCACAAGGTCCTGAATTCAAACCTCAATACTACTAAAAAAAAAAAAAGGAGGCCGGGAGTTTGGCCTAGTGGTTAAAGTGCTTGCCTAGCATGCATGAAGACCCGGGTTCGATTCCTCAGTACCACATACATAGAAAAAAGCCAGAAGTGGTGCTGAGGCTCAAGTGGTAGAGCTCTAGCCTTGAGAAAGTCCAAGGACAGTGCTCAGGCCCTGAGCTCAAGCCCAGGACTGGCAAAAAAAAAAAAGGAAATAATCTGCCTAGTGCCTAGTGTAGGTAATCCTGGCTACTCAAGAGGCTGAGATCTGGAGCTTCATAGTTTGGAGGCAGCCTAGGCAGAAAATTCTATAAGACTTCACCTCCAAAATATAAAATAAAGCAAGGCCAGAGGCATGGATTAAGTGGTAGAGCATTAGCTGAGCAAGCAAGCTGAGTGAGCTCAAAGCCCTGAGTTTAATCCCCAGCACCATCAAAAATAAATAAAATAAAATTCTAAGTAAAAAAATGAATTAACAACGAATACATGCATAATTGTTCTTCATATCACTTCTTAGGATGCTAGTGTGAACTGAGGGTGGAGTTTTCAGCTCTTTGATATAAAGAGGTGATCCATCAGAAAATTGTACTGGCCCAATGAAGAGTTGAGAGAGACAAATGTGGCTTCTAGGGTCTGGAAGAGCAATTTAGGCAAACAGTATCATGACCCATATGTCAGAGGTGTTTTCTGCAGCAAAGCTGGTGATATTAACTTATTACTTAATGACATGATTTCTATACTTGATTTTTTTGACAGTCCTGCAGCTTGAACTCAGGGCCTAAGCACTGTCCTTGGGCTAAACTCAAGGCTAGAGCTCTACCACTTGAGCCACAGCACCATTTCTTGCTTTTCTATGTATGTAGTCCTGAGGAATCAAATCTGGGTCTTCGTGCATGCTAGGCAAGCACTTTACCACCTGGCCAAACTCCCAGCCCTGTTATTATTTTTACGACATATAAAAAGCCCCACAACCACCAAAACAAGAAAAACATATCATAATGAACTGGAAGCAGCAGCTCAGGACAAGCAGGAGAGCAGTGAGCTCAAAGTCCCTGATTCTACCATACCCCAATTTGAATGTCACTAGAGTGGCTGCAACTTATTCTAATAGAACTCAGAAACTCTGGTAGGGCTCAGGACATGTGTAAACCAGTCTAACACCTTTCAGATACAGATGTTTTAGCTGGCAGATGCTCAGCTCGACAGATACTTCAAATTCGATTCTTCAAGTTGGCAGTGATTTCTTGATGGATGTCTTCAGAAATCTGAGTACTTGGTACAAGCAGCCTTGGAGGTAATAGGAACCATACATATAGACCTGCTAAAGGTGGTTAAGTTTGCCCAACTTACAAGTGAATTTGACAAGCTGCTCCTGCTGCTTTGGAGAAATAGATTCAAGCATGTGGATTTGAAAGAGGAAGTCTGTGCAAATTTCTCATCTAGCTCAAGTGAGTTGCAAACATGGCTAGGGTGAATAGACCCCAGAGTCAATTTACTTCCACTTCCTGCATATACACCAGCTCTGTCCAACAGAGCTGTTGTGGGCGCCTGAGTGCTGGTACTACAGATTCACAGTCCCTGATTTGCATCATCCTACAGCATTTTCTGTTCTGGGTCTACTCAAACAAGTATTTTAGTTTTGTGCCTGAACTCAGGTCCTTGCCCTCTTTGCTGGGCTTTATCACTCAAGACTGGTGCTTTACCACTTGAGCCACAATTCCATTTCTGGTTTTTTTTCATGGTAATAAGAGATAAGCATCTCATGGACTTTTCTACACAGGCTGGCTTTAAAATGAGCCCCTCAGATCTCAGCCTCCGAAGGCAGTAGGATTACAAGCAAGAGTCATCAACACTAGGCTGAAACAAAATTTTTAAAGGTCTTTGGAGACAAAGACTTACCATCACTTCAAGGAGTGATGCTCCTGCATCCTTGAATAAATTTTCACTGTTTGATTCCTTTCCTTGTGCTGAGGTGAGCAGTCACTGGCCATGGCTCCTAAGCGGGTGCCCCAAGTTCTGGTGTACATTCCACAATCCAGTACTTGGAGTTTCTACTTCCTGGACCAAACCTTCTGGGCAAGCAGCCTTTCAAGCCCCTTTGTACAGTGTTTAGGTCTTATCTTTTCTTCAGTGTCTTCAGGGAGAGGCAAGGGAAGAATCAGACCTGTACCATGGACTTTGAGACCTGTGTGTTTCTCCTGTCTAAGACCTGTATGAACAGTGAAGGGAAAAGCTCCATGGGCAATCCCTTCAAAACAAAGCTGGTGCCAGGAGTTTGGCCTAGTGGTTAAAGTGCTTGCCTAGCATGCATGAAGACCCGGGTTCGATTCCTCGGTACCCCACATACATAGCTAAAAGCCAGAAGTGGTGCTGAGGCTCAAGTGGTAGAGCTCTATGCTCAGGCCCTGAGCTCAAGCCCAGGACTGGCAAAAAAAAAAAAAGAATGGGGCTGGGAGTTTGGCCTAGTGGTTAAAGTGCTTGCCTAGCATGCATGAAGACCCGGGTTCGATTCCTCGGTACCACATACATAGAAAAAAGCCAGAAGTGGTGCTGAGGCTCAAGTGGCAGAGCTCTAGCCTTGAGAAAGTCCAAGGACAGTGCTCAGGCCCTGAGTTCAAGCCCAGGACTGGCAAAAAAAAAAACAACAAAAAAAACAAAGCTGGCCAATATCTTGGCCTGAAGCAGACTCTTCCCTGCCAGCTGCAGGGGTGGAAGTGTGGGTAGGGCCTAGATGTTTATCCTGATGAACTAGAAGTAGACCAGATGGGCAAGTCTCTCTGAATCTCAGCACATCTAGATCTAGGCACTGTGTTCCCTGCTCTTGGATGCTGCTTCTCTCCTTTGGCCCTTCTGAAGGTTTATGTTCTTTTTTTTTTTTTTGGTGAAGGTGATAGGAAAGTTTATTAGGAAAAGGACCACATTCCCAGTAGACTGAAAGCTGGCCATCTCTAGGGAGAGAATGACTTAAGCAACCTTTTAAATTTTTGTGCTGGTTTTGGGGCTTGAACTCAGGGCCCAAGCATTATCCCTTATCTTTTTCACTCAGGGCTAGTGCTGTACCACTTGAACCACAGCTTCACTCCTACTTTTGCTGAGTAATTAATTAGAGATAAAGGGTATCATATACTTTCCTGTCTGGCCTGGCTTTAAACCACGATCCTCAGGTCTCAATCTTCTTAGTAGCTAGGCTTATTGGTGTAAACCACTAGGGTCCAGCTCACACCAATCTTTTGATAATGTGATAAGAAAGGAAGTCAGGGGCCGGGAGTTTGGCCTAGTGGTTAAAGTGCTTGCCTAGCATGCATGAAGACCCGGTTTCGATTCCTCGGTACCCCACATACATAGCTAAAAGCCAGAAGTGGTGCTGAGGCTCAAGTGGTAGAGCTCTACCCTTGAGAAAGTCCAAGGACAGTGCTCAAGCCCTGAGCTCAAGCCCAGGACTGGCAAAAAAAAAGAAAGGAAGTCAGACAGTATCCATTAAGATAATGTTAGAATGACCTGGAAGGCTTTCTGGAGACCTTTGAGGTTTTCATACTCATCAAAACCAGAGACTTTAGGGAAGAATGGTTTCAAGGGAGGAACCTAGAACAAAGTTCTTTAGAATCTTCTAGTGCACTGCCCAGGGATTGCCTCATATCTCAGCTACTCTTACTCTACATTCTTACTCTTTCTTTTTTTGCCAGTCCCAGGGCTTGAACTCAGAGCCTGGGCACTGTCCCTAAGCTTCTTTTGCTCAAGGCTAGCACTCTATCATTTGAGCCACAGTGCTACATCTCACTTTTTCTTCTTATGTGGTACTGAGAAATAGAACTCAGGGCTTCATGCATGCTGGGCAAGCACTCTATCACTAAGCCACATTCCCAGCCCTCACATTCTTACATATGTCCAGGTACAGCTTCACACATCATAGACCCTGGCAGCCTCATATGGTGTTAACTCTGCAGATATACAGAATGCATTGAGTTAGGCATGGTCACTTTCAAAAATACCTCACAGATCACTAAGGCACAAAGAATGCTATGCGTATGGGGTCAAATCCAGAGAGTTCCCATTAGGACAATTCCCAAGGGAGACATTGGGTCAAGGCCATCACAGAGGGAATGCATGGGCATTCAATCATGAGAAATAGAGAAGCCACATTTTGAGAAGTTGAATTGGGAGTGTTTATTACAAAGCTGGCGACTGCAGGTAGACTCCTGTCCCAAAGGCCTGCAGCCCCTCCAATACAGTTAACACTGTCAGAAAACTGAGCCACGAGAGTAGGAGAGGAAAGAAAGAGAAGAAAACAATACCAACAAACTAGATCAGCTCCATTGGAGAGCTGAAGTGAGAGCTATGGTGTCCAGAGGAGAGCTAGGAGACATTAGACATTAGCACTTGAGCTGATCCATGCCTAAATAGGGTCCTAGTCAGGGGGGAGGGTAACAGGGAGCTTGATAGTTCCTGATCCAAGAATGGAAGGTCCAGGAATCCAGTGTCCAAATCCCTGCCTCTGCCCCTGTCTTTACAAATTCAGGCATATCCATCACTTGGGAGGTGGAACTTCACTTTTCTTCACCATAAAGACAAAATGGCACCAGTTAAATCCAATTCCCTATCAATCACCATGTGGCCAAGATGGTGCCAGTTAGACCTAGTATCCTTATTTCAAGAGCATTCAAGAACAGTGCCTAGTAAGGTCAGGAGATGAAAACTGTCCCAAACACCTCACAGATTCACCACTGTAAAAACCACAATTGGATTGCTACAAAAATTAGACTACAACCTGTGAGATCTGAGGCAAATATGAAGTGAAGAGACTGAATCTAACTAATGTCCCCTTGTTCTCACAAACATCCTGGTGCCTTGTTGGGTGGAGGGAACTCTTCACCCAGTTCCAAAAAGCCTAGAGGTGAAGAGGCCATTCCTTGATTTTTCAAATGCCTATCTCAGGGTGAGCTAGAAGAGCTCAGCCTCAGAGAAATGAAGGTGTCATAGCCTCAGGAAAATTTTGCTTCAAAAATTGCTGGCTTTGGTTTCCCCTAAATGGCTTGATTCACAGCAAGTGAATCTAATATTTCCCTAAATGGCAAATCTCAGGGGTGGCCCCTAGACAGACATTTTTTCTTGTACCTGAGATACTGCCCTAATAAGATCTGCTTTTGTTCAGCTTGAGGGCTCTACCCAAACATGTCATTTTTGTCCTTAAAAGCTTTGTGGGGAGCTGGGTGCTGTGGCTCACGCCTGTAATCTTAGCTACTCAGGAGGCTGAGATCTGAGGATCTCAGTTCAAAGCCACCCCGGGTACTAAAGAACGTGAGACTCCAATTAACCACTAGAAAATGGGAAGTGGGGCTTGGTTCAAGGGGTAGGGTGGTAGCCTTGGGCTGAAATGCTCAGAGACAATGCCCAGGCCCAGGGATAGGGCTGTAGCCTTGAGCTGAAAAACTCAGGGACAGTGCCCAGGCCAAGTTCAAGACCCATGACCCCCCCCACACACAAAGCTTTGTGGGGGTTAGGAGTTTGGCCTAATGATAGAGTGCTTGCCTAGCATGCACGAAGACCTGAGTTTGATTCCTCTGTACCACATGCATAGAAAAAAGCTGGAAGTGGTGCTGTGGCTCAAGTGGCAGAGCTCTGTCCATGAAAAAGTCCAAGGACAGTGCTCAGGCCCTGAGTTCGAGCCCCAGGACTGGCAAAAAAAAAGCTTTGCACAAGCTCTGTTCTAGGCTGCTGGTCTTTGAGACAGAAGTCCACCTAATAAAGACCCCCAGTTCTACCTCTTAAAATGTTGCTTATCTGTTTCTTACTGACAGAGATACCTTACAAGTGTATCCAAAATATGGGACATGGAGCCAATGAAATTTTAATGTTTGCTCTGTTGGGTTTTGGAGTTAATTAGGAATCTGTTATGCCATATTTTCTATTGCTTCTTTTTGAAATAGGAATGTCTATCCACAACACCTGTCTCATCATTTTATTTTGGAAGTATGTAATTTATGCTTTCACAGATGAAGGATAATTTCACTGAGAACGTAACTTGACTTTCATCTCCGTCTGATTCAGATATTTAGATGAGTCCTTGAACCTTAAAATTAAAAGTTGATGTTGAGGGCTGGGAGTTTGGCCTAGTGTGCTTGCCTAGCATGCACGAAGACCTGGGTTCAATTCCTCAGTAGCACATACAGAGAAAAAAGCTGGAAGTGGTGTTGTGGCTCAAGTGGTAAAGTTCTAGCCTTGAGAAAGCCCAAGGACAGTGCTCAGGCCCTGAGCTCAAGCCCAAGACTGGCAAAAAACAAAAACAAAAAACCAAAAGTTGATGTTGGAATAAGTAAAGACTTGTTGGAGCTACAGAGATGGAATAAATGTGCTAGTTTATGTGAGAAGGACATGACTTTTCAGGAATCCAGAGTTGATATAATGCTTTGGCTTGAATGCTGGTGTCCCTTCCGAATTTGATGTTGAAACTTTACCTCAATGCAACAATGTTAAGAAGTGTGGCCATTGGGAAATAATTAACTCAAGAGACCTCTGCCATAATAAATGTGGTTAACATCTTTTTTTTCCTGACAATTCTGAACTCAGGGCCTGGGTATTGTCCATGAGTTTTTTTTGTTGTTGTTGGTCAAAGCTAGTGTTCTACCACTTGAGCCACAGGACCACTTCTGGCTTTCTCTGTGTATGTGATAATGAGTAATTGAACCCAGGGCTTCGTGAATTGTAGGCAAGCACTCTACCACTGAGCCATACCTCCTGCCCAATTAATGTCCTTAAAAAAAGGGTTAGCTTATTTAAATGTAGCACTCTATCCTTACTCTTCTGTTATGTAATAACACAACACTTATCCCTTTGCCTTTCCCTCCTTTCTGCCATGGCAGAGTACCTAGATAATGCCATCTATGAGCAATGAGTTTCAGCAGACATTGAACTTGCTGTCACAATGATCTTGAGCCTCCCAGCTTCTATGAGAAATAAGTTTCTGGCTTGATGCCAGTGGCTCACATCTGTAATCCTAGTGACTCTAGAGGCAGAGATCTGAGGATCATGGTTTAAAGCTAGCCCAGGCAGGAAAAGTCTGTGAGATTCTTATCTCCAATTAACTACCAAAAAAGCTGGAAGTGGAGCTGTGGCTCAAGTGGTAGAGCACTAGCCTTGATTACAAAAGCTCAGAGACAGTACCCAGGCCCTGAGTTCAAACTCCAGGACTGTAACAAAATGAAAAAGAAATACAATTTTATTCTCTATATTCAGTCAATGGTATTTGGGGGGAGGGTCAGGGAGCTTGAATTCTGGGCCTGGGCAATGTCCCTGAGCTCTTCAGCTCAAGGCAACCACCCTGCCCTTTAGCCATAGCTGCACTTCCCATTTTCTAGTGATTAATTGAAGACAAGAGTCTCATAGCTTTGTATTGCCTGCTGGCTTTGAACTGTGATCCTCAGATCTCAGCCTCCTGAGTAGGTAGGATTACAAGCATAAGCCACCATGCGCGTCTATGGTATTTTACTATAGTAGCCTGAATGAACTAAGACAATATGCAAATGATTTTTAAATTTTTAATTTTGGGGCTGGGAAGGTGGCCTAATGGTAGAATGCTTGCCTGCCATATATGAGGCCCTGGGTTCAATTCCTCCATAGAACATAAACATAAAATTAATAAAATAAGTGGAAAATGACATTTTTAAAATTTTGAAGTAAGTGTATACTCACAATAAGTGATGTCATAGTTCTTATATTAAGTTAATTCAGCCCCAATAATAAAATCTCGCATAACTATAGGATAACATCAAACCAGTCCATTGGCTTTAGTACAGTACATAGTTTATTTAGCTGTCACTACATTATGTGCACTTGTTTCTGTAATTGTGTGTGGTTCTATGTTTACCAGATATGTAGATTATTATAACCACTAAAGTATAAAATTTAGCACTGTATATTTCCCCTCTCTATTATTCTATCATAGGAATGTTCTTCCTTTTTGACACCGCTTCCTTCCCTAAACCAGGGAAATTACTAATTTGTTCATCTCTATCAAATTTTCAGGAATGTTACACAAATGGAATAATAATATAATATCATTTGAGTCTTTCCACTTAGCATCAGTCCCTCACGAATCATTACAATGGCTGAAATTATTCATAATGTTTTTTTTCTTAAGTAATATTCTAGAGCATCAAGATTGTTAAAATTGGGGGCCGGGAATTTGGCCTAGTGGTAGAGTGCTTGCCTAGCATGCACAAATGCCCACGCTTTATTCCTCGGTACCACAAACATAGAAAAAAAGCCAGAAATGGTGCTGTGGCTCAAGTGGTAGAGCTCTAGCCTTGAGAAAGCCCAAGGACAGTGCTCAGGCCCTGAGTTCAAGGCCCAGGACTGGCAAAAAAAAGATTGTTAAAATTGGATCTTATTAATGAAGTCTCTAAGGTGGCTCATGCCTGTAATCCTAGCTACTCAGGAGGCTGAGATCTGAGGATCACAATTCAAAGCCAGCCTGGGCACAAAAGGACCTGAGACTGTTATCTTTAATTAACTGGGAGAAAACAGGAAATGGGGCTTGGCTCAATGGTAGGGCAGTAGCCTTGAGCTGAAGAGTTCAGGGACAGCACCCAGGCTGAGTTCAAGCCCCATGACCCACCAAAAAATAAAAATCTCTAGAACTAGTGAGAATAGAAAAATGAATGTTCTCCAAGGGAAGGGGAGACATGATTCAAAAGGAAGTATACTCATTCTATTCATGAAACAGCAACTCCTCTGTACATCACCTTTATAATAACAATAAAAATGAAATAATATTAAAAATGAATATTCTTTCCTCAATACTAACCAGATAATGAAATAGTGAGTATATGTGGCCAAATTACTTGAGATATGTTAATATATAAACCATGATAAAAATGTGCAAGATAAACATATAAACAAAAGGTACAGGAATAAAAATCTGTGACAAAAGGGAAGAAACAAGTGGAGTAAATAACTGCAAACAGTACCAAGAAACCCTCTTTCCATTTCTTGAAGTTCATTTTGACAAACATCATTTTATATAATCATATACACATAGCTACTGAGCCCCTGTGATACTCTTCTAAGAATATTTTGTGAATGTTCTGCATATCAGTTTATCGGATTAGGCAGGGAAATATGAAGCACAGAAATGCTGAGACAAAGGGTGAACAAATTCAGCAGAAATGAACTATACAACCTGGGAGTGGAGGGGGGTTGGGAGTTGATACTCTAGGAGAAAATGAGGGAGGAATAACACTGTTCAAAAAGAAATGTACGGGGCCAGGAGTTTGGACTAGTGGTTAAAGTGCTTGCCTAGCATGCATGAAGACCCGGGTTCGATTCCTTGGTACCACATACACAGAAAAAAGCCAGAAGTGGTGCTGAGGCTCAAGTGGTAGAGCTCTAGCCTTGAGAAAGTCCAAGGACAGTGCTCAGGCCCTGAGCTCAAGCCCAGGACTGGCAAAAAAAAGAAATGTACTTATCACCTGACTTATGTAACTGTAACCCTTCTGTACATCACCTTTACAATAACATTTAAATTAACAAATATGAAAGAAGTGAAAAGCACTGTGTGCCAGTGGTTTACTCTTCTAATTCTAGTTACTCAGGAGTCTGGTATCTGAGGATCGCATTCAAAATCAGGTCCAGAAGGAAAGTTTGTGAGACTCCTTTTAAAAAATCTGTCACAGGGGGCCGGGAGTTTGGCCTAGTGGTAGAGTGCTTGCCTAGCATGCACGAAGACCCGGGTTCGATTCCTCAGTACCACATACGTAGCAAAAAGCCAGAAGTGGTGCTGAGGCTCAAGTGGTAGAGCTCTAGCCTTCAGAAAATCCAGGGACCGTGCTCAGGCCCTGAGCTCAAGCCCAGGACTGGCAAAAAAAATCTGTCACAGGGCTAGAACTCGGGACATGGGCACTGTCCCTGAACTCCTTTGCTCAAAGGTAGAATTTTACCACTTTGAGCCACAGTGCCTTGTTCAGTTTTCCAATGATCAATTGGAAATAAGAGTCTCACAGGTGTGAGCCACCAGTGCCTGGCTTCTGTATAACTGTATCACCACTAAACTACCAAAAAAGTGTCAGAAGTGAAGCTGTGGCTCAAGTGATAAAGCAATAGCCTTGAGTTAAAGAAGCTCAGGGACAGAGCTCAGGCCCTGAGTTCAAGCCTCAGGACTATCATGGAAAAAGAAAAGGCTCAGGAAAGCTGAGCGCCAGTGGCTTATGCCTGTAATCTTAGCTACTCAGAAGGCCGATGGATCTCTGAGGATCATGGTTTAAAGCCAGCCCTAGGCAGAAAGACTTTTATCTCCAATTAACCCCTAGAAAACTGGAAGTGGTGCTATGGCTTTAAGTGGTAGAGTGCTAGCCTTGAACACAAAAGGGCAGGGATAATGCCCAGGCTTGAGTTTAAGCCCCTGGATTGGAGCACACACACACACACACACACACACACACACACACACACACACACACACACACACACACACACACACACACACACACACAGCTCAAGAACAGTGCCAGTGCCTTGATTTCAAAGCCCAGGACTGTTAAAAAACAAAAAACCCAACAACAATAAAAAACGAAGTGAAAAGCATCTATAGAAAGTACTTGATTTTAAATGAAGTGATTAGGTTAAGGCACACAAAAGTAGTAATGATGTGTTAACAGCCTAGTCGTTGTAATGGATGGAAGAGCATCTTACAACTGGCTGAAACCTATGTAACCTTTCCTCTGCCTAAAGAATATGTTAAAGACTTAAATGTTATAATGTTTCATTTTAAACTATGTTGCTGAGTGCAATTGAAGAGGAAGACATGTTTCAAAAAGAATTGTACTAGGGAGGGAGCATAACCTAGTGGTAGAATGCTCTCCTAGCATGCATGAAGCCCCGGGTTCGATTCCTCAGTACCACATACTCAGAGAAAACCAGAAGTGGTGCTGTGGCTCAAGTGGCAGGGGGTGCTAGCCTTGAGCAAAAAGTGTCCAAGGACAGTGCCCAGGCCGTGAGTTCAAGCCTCAGGACTGGCAAAAAAAATTGTACTCATTATCAGATTTATGCAACTATAACCCTTCTGTATATCAACTCTACAATAACAAAAATATTTCCTCTAGATAAAAAAAATCTATGCTGAAAAAAAAATCTATGCTGCTATGCCAACTCCCTCACCTCCAGCAGCACTAAGGTAACTGGGAAAGAGGAAGTGATGTCACAACAGCCTTTATTATGTCATATATTCTTATTTCCTATGAATTCTGTCTCTAAGCCAGTAGAGCTGCTGGTGCCCCAGGAATACTCAGTCTCTTACTTCTGGAGCCAGTATGGAGACTCTACTTCGTCTCTACTATGTTTTATTTCTTCTGCCTTACTGCTTTGTCGGTAAGTCACAGGAATGTAAACAGGTATCAGACTTTCTTTTCCCCTTTGATGTCTTAAGTCCCACCTTCTGTTGCCCAATCTCCCTTCTGTTACTTTCTATTCCTCTCTAGATTATTTCACATACATCTCTTCTCCAGTGGCTGTTTCTCTTCTCACCCTATTCTGATTTTATATTTCCCTTTCTTCTTCACTTCCTTCCTCTACTTTCTACTGGTTTTTAATTGCCCTGGGTTAGATGGAACATTTGGGGAGTACTATCATTTATTCAAATTCTAGATTTTCTTTAATAAATGCTCAGGAAAGAAGAGACAAACCAAAGTATCAGGTTGTGGTAATGGATAGAATATTACATTCACATTCACTCACACATAAGTAATAATACAATAAGCAATGTGGAAATCAGGCCATAGTGAGTAGGGAACTGAAACTTTCTAGTTGAGGCCATCCAAACTGAGTAGGCTAATTCTAAAACTAGAAATATGATAGCATTAAAAAAAAGAAATGGTTTTTTTTTTAATTTTTTTCCTTCTCATTTTTTTCTAGTCCTAGGGCTTGAACTCAGGGCCTGGGCACTGTCCTTGGACTTTATCAAGGATAGCACTCTACCACTTAAGCCACAGCACCACTTTCAGATTTTTTCTATGTATGTGGTACTGAGGAATCAAATCCAGGGTTTTTGGGCATACTAGTCAAGCACTCTACCACCAGGCCAAACTCCTGGTCCCTTTCCCTTCTCATTCTTACCATGCATGCTTTTTAAAATTTTTCCTTAACAGTGCCTAAAGATTCAACATTGGGCGAGAGCTCAATGATTCTAAGCACAGCGTCTCTGGATAGCCTAAGTGAAATACCATGGATGGTTTCAATATCTGGAACTTGTCAAGGAATTGTTATGAATCGATGGTGGATCCTGTCTACTGCGAATTGTGTCAGGAAGAAGTAAGTAGGGGAAGAAGCAGTGTTCTAAGGGCCAGAGGGGAGGGGATTAGATGAGTTTTCTTTCCCTGACTCCTACTGGTAGATCCTTTCAGAGAAACAGAATTTTTGGTACTGAAATCAAATAATGGGCTTGTTACTATCCCTTTGTTAGCCTCTTTAGTTACTCATGCACTTTATCTATTACTCCCTCAATCTCACTATAATTCATTCTCTTAAAAACTGTAAAGTGCTCTTTGTCAGACTCAAAACTAAGTCTTGCAGAGCCACACTTGAAAGACATATTCTCTTTCTTGCTAGTCTTAATGAGAATCATAGTATATTTAATCAAAGATAATGGAAAGTCTCTGCCATCTAAAGAAACTGCATTTTATCACAAATATGAGAACTACAAACTCTTCTGACTTTAATCAATACCATCTTCTATATCACAAAGATTTTAAAGCATAATTCTTCCATTATTATCTAATCTTAAACCAAATCAGTTGCAAGCTCCTGCTGATTTATTTCCCTCTGATGTCTTTACTTTTATTCCTTACTACTGGGTTCTGTTATTTTCATATATTTTTATTGTAATTAATAGAAGGGTTACATTATATTCACCAGATAGAAGGTGTATTACTTCACAAACATTGATACCCTTTCTCATGACATGGTCCCCATTTCCCTCCCCTCTTCCCCTCCCCCGTGCATCTTGATTTCCCCCTTCCATATCCAATTTCAAATAACCAATTAAGCATATATAAAATATATCAGATAACAAGGTGAAATATTGTAACAATATGAAATAATCAAGGGACAGCAAAAAGAGATGAGAGATAACATAGTACATTAAGGGCAACAATCACTCATTATATGGCTTTTGTTTCTATATCCTGGAGGTCCTTTCATTTAGCATCATTCTATATGGCCTTATGTATCTAGGTTTTGTTCTATTGTAAATCTCTGCTAGGAGAGCTCAAGGTTTCTACTGATTATGACAAATGAGGGAAACCATTGAGCCTGTGAGTCTGGCTTCCTTCATTTAATATGATTTTTTCTAAGTCTTTCCATTTCCTTACAAATGGGGCGATGTCGTTTTTTCTGACAGCAGCATAGAATTCCATTGTGTATAAATACCACATCTTGTTGATCCACTCATCAACTGAGGGGCATCTGGGTTGGTTCCATATCTTTGCTATGGTAAATAGTGCTGCAATGAACATTGTTGTGCTAGTGGATTTAGTATGTCCTTGTTTCTGGACGATTGGGTAAATGCCAAGTAGTGGAATTGCTGGGTCATAGGGGAGCTCTATGTTACTACCGTGGTTCTTAATTCAGATATTTATGGTGCTAATTTTAGGATAGCTTGTCACTTTCCTAACTTTGTTGTATAACTTTTGAAACTAAATAAGCACTTTCCCTTGTCTGACATTCCAGAATTTTTAATAATTTACTTTCCAAATTGCATATTGCCATCAACTGCAACTGTACAGGTGTTAGCATTTCTTTTTCATGCAATATTGTATTTAACATTTTAGTCTGGAAAATATCAAACTCCCAACTAAAGAGAATTTCTTTTTAATCATCACTATGTTAATAAGTGTCAGTATTTTAGTCTTACTTCCACTATACCCTTACTCATAGAAATCTCTGTTTTTATTGATTGTGAGGCTTGAATTCTGGGGCCTGGCCACTGTCCCTGAGCTCTTCAGCTTAAGGCTAGTGTTCTAGCACTTTGAGCCATAGCACCACTTCCGGTTTTCTGGTGGTTAATTGGAGAAGAGTCATGGACTTTAGTGCCTGGGCTGGCTTTGCACTGTGACCCTCAGATCTCAGCCTCCTGAGTAGCTATGATTACAGGCATGAGTCACCAGCTACCAATCTGCTTTGATCCTTTAACTCTTTGGAATTACTTTTCAATTTAGAAAACGTTAAATCAGACATACAGTTTCAATTGAGTACCACTCATCTTGAGATCACTAAGATGAAACATACAATATGACCTCAGCACTGTTACCTAACTTTTTCACTCAAGGCTTATACACTAACACTTGCAACAGCTCCACTTGTGGCTTTTTGCTTCTTGATTGTTCATGAAAGTCTCACTGACATTCCTACCCTGGCTGGCTTCAAACTGAAATCCTCAGATTTTAGTCTCCTAAGTAGCTAGGATTACAAGTGTGAGCCACCAGTGCCTGGCACAACACAACTTTCTTAGAATCAGTTTGTGGGGGAAGCAGTGAAAATGTGAAGGAGTCAGAACTCAGTATAATGCCATGCACAAGTACAGTATAGCATGTATGACAGTTTAATAATAGATTCGTGAATTAAGATAATCTGTTGCTTATTCAGCAAGGTAAAAATTGGGTCATTTATACTTTTGACATGTACTTACACATGAGAAAGTGTACTGGAGAATTTTCCTTTTTTTGCCAGACCTGGAGCTTGAACTCGGGGCCCGGGTAATGTCCTTGAACTTTTCACAAGGCTAGCACTCTACCATTTGAGCCACAGCACCAGTTCTAGCTTTTTCTGTATATGTGGTACTAAGGAATCAAACCCAGGGCTTTGTACATGGTAGGCAAGCACACTACCACTAGGCCACACTTCCCAGCCCAGAATTTTCATTTGCATTGTGAATCTTTTCTTTAGGAAAATGTCTCACATGGATATTTCAGGAATCAATGATCCAGAGAATATCCAACATGGGCAGCGTGTATGTATACATCCTAAATTTGATCCTGAAGGTGGCAAAGATCCAGTGAGAGCAGATATTGGCCTGATTCTTCTTGATGAGCCCCTCGAATCTGATGCTATATCACTGTCTCAGGCTCCAAACGTGTCCTTGAAGAGCTGTGCTAAATGCCAATATGACAATTGCCAGGTGTATCAATTTAAGAGTAAGTAAAAGGAAGGAACTTATTTTGTAAGTTTAGCTTCAGTAATTACTTTTACAAGGAAATAATATTTTGAAGAGAAAAATCTGGAAGAAATATTGGAGATCTTAAGTCCAGGACTCCCCAATTCATTAGAGATTAAACCAGCGTAAGGGAGGAACAGACTATCCCTGAGTATAAATATTTTAACCAGCTGGGAATAGTAGCTCATGCCTGTGGTGCTAGCTACTCAGGAGGCTGAGATCTGAGGCTCAAGGTTCAAAGCCAGCCCAGGGAACAAAAAGACCTGAGACTCTTATCTCTGGGCGGGAACCTCTAGAAAACGGGAAGTGGGGTTTGGCCCAGGGGTAGGGCAGTAGTCTTGAGCTGAAGAGCTCAGGGACAGCGCCCAGGCCCAGGCTGAGTTCAAGCCTCGTGACCCACAAAAAAAGTATTTCAACCAATAAGTATAAAGCAGATGAAAACAGGCAGGAAAGGCTCAGAAAGCACAAGGAAAAAATATATGGTGTGAAAGGAGAGGAAGAAAAAAGAGATGAAAGGGAAAATGTCTTGTGAAGACTAAGATTTGCATTTTAAGTGAGTGATGGAAAATCAAGCCAGAGATTGGGTGGCCTGTATCTCAATATCATTACCATTCATTACCTCAGGTGGCAAAGATTTTGTATCTGCCCGAGTGAAGAAAGTACCAGTTCATCTTCTGGATCTATCGGTGTGCCACCATGAACAATCTGACCTGAAGAAGAATGAAGGATTTTGTGTTCAAGGCCAACTACTCCAGGACTGTTGGGTATTTATACCACTAGAACAATAGGAAGAATGGGAGGAAAATGTAAAAATATAGAATTCTATAAATGTAAGGGTGAATTGTAGATAACAGGTCACTGGGCAGTTTGACTAAGGCAAGTGGGAAGTTTCATTGGATATTTGAGAGGCATAGATTTTTACCACAAAGAACACTTTTGAAGCTAGTGATTCAACACAGAAAAAAGTAGTTGAATGCTATTTAGGAAGTGGAAATGGGGTAAATTTTACTGTTAAAGGCAAGCCTAGGCAAAAACTTAGTGAGGCTTCATTGCAGCCAATAAGCTGAGTGGGGTGACATACGTGTGTCGTTTCATCTACATAGAAGACATAAGTAGGCCAGTCAGCAAAACGTGAGCAGGGGCTCATGGATCAAGAGCTAGATGCCTGCTTAGATGAAGGCCTGAGTTCAAAGTCTCAGTAGTGCAAAAAAAGACATGAAAATGGGGGCCGGGAGTTTGGCCTAGTGGTAGAGTGCTTGCCTAGCATGCATGAAGACCCGAGTTCAATTCCTTGGTACCACATACATAGAAAAAAGCCAGAAGTGGTGCTGAGGCTCAAGTGGTAGAGCTGTAGCCTTGAGAAAGTCCAAGGACAGTGCTCAGGCTCTGAGCTCAAGCCCAGGACTGGCAAAAAAAAAAAGACATGAAAATGGGGCTGGGAGTTTGGCCTAGTGGTACGAAGACCCTCAGTACCATATACATAGAAAAAAAGCTGGAAATGGTGCTGTAGCTCAAGTGGTAGAGCTCTGTCCTTGAGAAAGCCCAAGGACAGTGCTCAGGCCCTGAGTTCAAGGACCAGGACTGGCAAAAAAGAAAAAGAAAAAGAAAAAAAGACATGAAAATATATTAGATGTTTTAAATAATATTGCTGCCTCTTTGTAAGCACTATACTAAATAGAGGATGGTTCAAACTTATGTGTGGGCATATAAAACTTCGTAAGATATCCTGGATAAGTTGAAAGCATGTACACACATAATGAAATATTTCAAGATAGACTTGAACTTAAATGGAGGAGATCGTTAACTGCATTAGTGAGGGATGTGATGTTACTGAGAGATTAGGACTTAGGTAAACTTGAATGGAATCTTATCTCATGGAGAGGTAAGCAGTGAACACAAAATTAAGGAGGTAATAGCTAGGACTCCTGAACAATCAATCGCAAGAGATAAAGTGTTGATATTATTTCTATAGATATACTGAATATCAGTCCTGTGCTAATCTGCAGCACAGCTGACTACATAAGTGATACATATATATATATATATATACATGTATACATGTACTTAATACTATATACTCATATATATATATATATATTGTTTTTTCTTGGTTTCCTTTCTCAGGTACAGCAATCTAGTCCCATTCTATGTTTTCTAAAGAACCACTTGGAACTGGTGGGCCTGGTACATAGGGCCTCAAATATATGTCATTTTCCTGCCATCATTGTCAGGACAGCTCCCTACTTTACGTGGATGAAACGATTTATTAAGGCATCCAAGAAACAACTGAATCCCACTTCAACAAATTTCCGTTGTAAGGCAGAGAATGATTATATTCCCCCAATCTTGCACGGCCCAGAATATACCCCAACCATGGCTTCAAGTCAGAATCCGATAGATTCCTCGGATATTGCTGTACCAACGAAACCATTAAAAGATTCCTCTGGAATGTTCACTTTGAAAGAGGCAGAAACTTCCACTGAAAGTCCTCAACATACTCTTGGAAGAAGCCAGGTTTCAAAATTAGGCAAATTTCTAGTTGAACCAATGCGGACTGTCCCTATTGTCAGATTTTCAGAAAGTGACAGAAATAATTCATTCCAATATCATCGAGCCACCCCTCCACCTATTAAGGGCACTCCAAGGGATTCTGTAGTAGCTTCCACAGCCAAATCTTCTTTAACTCAGCTTATTTCTGATACATCTGCACCATATGATTCCAATAGGCCTGACACAGGAAAATCTTTGAGTGCCTCTGAGGAAACTTGGAACCGAGTCATGGCCGAAATAATCAAACAGTGGAGTCCACCCTTAGATGAAGTGGTTGAATCCACAAATGCCCATGGTCCTAGAACTCCCGCACCTTGGGTTCAATCTAGTGACAGCACAAGTCAATATGCTACAGACACTACAGAAAATTTGGAGCGGTACATGGATTCCTTAATGTCTTATACGGCTAAGTCTTGGAGTGAAACTACTACGGTAAAACCACCAAAAGTTCCTTCAGAGGTGCCCTGGGATTCTTTGACAGCAGATGAAACCATGAAGAGAGCTAAAACTTGGCATACTGTTTTTAAAGGGGAAAGTGCGGATTCACAAATTGCTGGTAGCACATGGATTCCTCCAACTGGAACAGTTGAACCATGGAGAATCTCTTCTCAATACCGTCAGAGGATGAGGGCCCACACTCATACCCCAGTTGATTCAGTAAGATTCCAATATCGTCCTCTAACGCAAAAGGAGAGATTCCACCTGCTACCAATAGCCAAAGTGTATGCATCTAAAATCTCTCCGAAAATAGTTACATATGGGCCTGTCGATGAGGATTTTGAAGAGAAGCATAACCAATACCATGTTCAATCTACTATAACCTCATCACAAGGCCAGTCTTCCATCAGGCCTAGGATTCGTCCTATGACTGACTTTGAACCGGACTTGGTCCAATAATGGAAACAAATCAAAAGCTCTTGTTTGGACTTAAATCAAGTCCCTTATGGAAATAATTATCTTTACTCCCACTACATTGAAAATATTGTTTTAATGGAAAATCTATGTAAAATGTATAACCTCGTAAAAATGAAAATAACCAGCCGAAAAGAGTTGTTGGTTTTTGTGAATTAGCCATTTTTCCTGTTGTGCTTTTTCATCTCTAAAGAGGGTTAATGGTTTGTTTTGTTTTGCTTTTCAGCAAAAATGTTACATGTAAGCTGGGTGCGGTGGCTCATGCCTGTAACCCTAGCTACTCAGGAGGCTGAAATCTAAGGATTGAGGTTCAAAGCCAGCCTGGGCACTAAAGAATATGAGACTCATCTCCAGTTAATCACTAGGAAACGGGAAGTGGGGCTGTGGCTCAAGGTGTAGGTCGGTAGCCTTAAGCTGAAGAGCTCAAGGACAACGCCCAGGCCCACAGTCCAAGCCCCATGACCCACAAAAAGCAACCACATCAGCAAAATTACATGTAGATCAACTTCCTATTTTAAAAGCTTATGTTTAAAAATGTTATTGTGAGATAATTGTAGAGTCATTTACCTTTTAAAGAATTATGTAGAGAAGTTCCATGTCTATTGACTTCCTTAAGAAATCATGGCACAGAAATGGACAAAGGATGAACAAGTGCAGCAGTGGCACTCAGTAAACACTATGTTGAATGTATTTGGAGCAGGAATGGGAGGGAGAATTAGGAGACAATGAAGAAAGGGGTGACATTGAATTGTACTCATTACCTGACTTACGAAATAGTAACCCTTTTGTCTACCATCTTAATAACAAATTTAAAAAAATCCTAGAACACAATTTTATAAGTCCAACATTCCAATTAGAATATCAATGTAGATACAAGTCATCCACCTTATTTATATTTCCTAATAACAAAAAATTAGGGCAAGGAGTTTGGCATAGTCAGAGTGCTTGCCTACCATGCACAAAGATCTGGATTCGATTCCTTGGTACCACATACGTAGAAAAAAGCCAGAAATGGTGCTGAGGCTCAAGTAGTAGAGCTCTGGCCTTGAGAAAAAGAACCCAAGGACAGTGCTCAGGCCCTGAGTCCAAGCCCACGACTGGCAAAAAAAAAAAAATTAAAAAATCTTGGAACACAATTTTATAAGTACAGTATTGCAATTAGAATATGAATGTAAATACAAGTCATCCATCTTATTTACATTTCCTATGTTTTATTAGGTACCTGTGTGTGTGTGTGTGTGTGTGTGTGTGTGTGTGTGTGTGCTTTTTTTCGGTGCAATTTTATCTTGAATGTTGATTCTTGTATATACCTTCACCATCAGGATACAGAAAAGTTCTATCACCACAAAGCCTCCCCCCATATTTTAGCATTTTCATATCCCCTGCCTTCCCATGTGAACCTTATCTCTCTGTCCCTAGCATCCATTAATCAATTAATCAATCCATTAATCAATCTGTTCTCCATCTGAGTCATTTAGTTACTTTGAGAATGTTAAAAATGGAGTCATATGGTACTTGATCTTTTGTAGTCTTTGACTTTTTTACTCAGTATACCTCAAGATTCATTTATGTTATTGCATGTATCAGTCAATTTTCTCAATTGTTCAGCTATCTTCCAAAGAGTGAATGGACCACCTCAACCAATCATACACTGAAGGCTATCTGGATTGTTTCTTTTCTTTTTTCTTTTTTTTTCATGTGGGTCATGGGGCTTGAATTTGGCCTGGGTGCTGTCCCTGAGCTCTTCAGCTCAAGGCTAGTGCCTTATCCCTGGGCCTGGGTGTTGTCTCTGAGCGCTTCAGCTCTAGGCTTCAGCGCTACCCGCCCTACCAATTTTCTAGAGTTAACTGGAGATAGGAGTCTCAGGTCCTTTTGTGCCTGGGCTGGCTTTGAACCTTGATACTCATATCTTCGCCACCTGAGTAGCTAGGATTACAGGCATGAGCCACTGGCGCCCAGCTTGGATTGTTTCTAATTGTAATGTTATAAGTAATATTTTCTATGACACGGATATGCAAGTAGTGGTTCTCAGATTTCAGCCTCTTGAATAGCTAGGATTATAGGCACGAGCCACCAGTGCCTGGTCATGTTAAAATTTTTATTGTTCTAATTACAGATTTAAATGCAGTTGGCTGAGATCTGAGGATTGAGGTTCAGAGCCAGCTCTGGCAAGAAAGTCCATGAGATTCTTATCTCTAACCATCAAAAAGCCAGAAGGGAAGCTTGTGGCTCAAGCTACAGAACCTTGAGAAAATAAAATACTCATGGACAACTAGCCCCAGGACAGAGAGCTTCCATGAATACTTGTTTCAGTTTTTATTACTAGTATTATTTTGTAAAACTATAGTATTATATCACAACCAAAACATGGATGTGGACAAATATACCCTTAAACTTCCCAATTTTTATTTGTACTTATTTTGTGCATATGTCTCAGATTTTATAGAATGAAATCATTTGTTTCAGTTATTTCAGGTGTATTAGATATCCAAGACTGAGCAGTCTCGTGATCACATCTACCTCCTTCCTATCAACTTACCCTTCACCTCTGGGGCTGATAATCTGCCTTAGAGTTCTGTGACTTGATCACTTAAATGTGTGGATGATATTTTTCATTATGTAAATTTTGGGAATAACTTGGTTTTTTTTTCTGCTAAGCATATTATTCTGGTAATTCAATCAAGAAAATACATTCAAGGGGGTTTAATTTTTTTCAGTAAGTAATAATACATATACTATAGTGTGTAATAATACATATACTATAGTGTGTTGAAGAGATAAGTGTTGCAGCCAGTTTGGGACTTATTGTTTTAAGCTGTCAGGTTTAGCTATCTAATTCTGTTTTTGTTTTGTTTTGTTGTAAGAATACTTAAGCTGCTTGACCACCTGCCTGTGGTATTTTCCTGGGGAACAGGACCACCTGTGTGTGGTACTCTCCTTTGAAAGCTCAGCCCCACTGAAGGTTGGGGCTGCTCTCTATCAGCCCGGAGGTGGAGAGTAGCCACTGTGCTATGAAATTGAGTCCTAGCTCCCTCCACTGAGTGCTGTGACTCTATTGTTGGGAGGGTTCCGTCCCTCCCCAAATAGTTAAGTTTTTAAGGAGGCCCTAGTGAGAGCCCAGCCTCAGGCCTTGATTTAGAGAAGTCCAGGATGAGTGAGCCCCGACCATTCAAAGAGTGTGTCCATGGAGAGAAA
The DNA here is from genome assembly GCF_031878675.1 of Megascapheus bottae. NCBI lineage: Eukaryota > Metazoa > Chordata > Mammalia > Rodentia > Geomyidae > Megascapheus > Megascapheus bottae. The sequence goes on from NC_143547.1 coordinate 48,768,192, forward strand.
TTCCTCCCAGCCCCAGAGAAGGGTGATAGCTTTTCCCGGCCAGATACTTCCCGTGGTCAATGTTAAGCAGGAGTCTGTCTAAAATCCTCTGGAGGTGAGCAATTTGTATAGTGACTGAAATTGTTGAGTGCTCTGTATTTTATGTACTGACAGACTGCTGAACATCTAGTGTCCTGTTCACAGGTTGAAACAGACTGGTGAGTGTTTTGTATAGTGGCTGAAACAGGCCGGTGTGTGCCAGCCTTGGATAGGTTCATGGGTGAGCTGGACGTGACTGTACACCCCAACCTGAGGTGGTAGTGGGACCTTGCCCCACTGTTATGTAATATCACAGCCATTTTGGGGTCCCCAAGTATCTTTTTACCAACCTCCCAACCTAGATAATTCTGACAGGTTACTTACTGCAGTCAGACTAAGTTGAACCTAATTGGCACTGGTTGAAACAGACTGGTGAAGTGTCTATAGAGTTGGAACTGAAACAGGTTGGTAGCAGTTACATTGAGTGTTTTCTGTTCTGCATACAAAATGAACCTGAACTGGACCAGGAAAGCTGATTTTGGGTGGGTTTGAGTCCCACCTGAAGCTTGTCTGTGTGGTCACTTTTGTTCCTTGTCTCTATGTACAGCTTTTTTTTAAAAAAATCATTTTATCAATGAGGGAGCATGGGCCAATTGACATCAGTCCCTACCCTGGTGGAATTAATGCTTGAATGTTTGATTTCAACAGTACATCCAGTGCTCATGGGCCATCTCTGGGCTTTCTGGTGAGCTTGAATGGCAGGAATTCAATGTAAACTGGCCACATAAGGGTTCTTTTAATCTGCCCCTTCTTTATACAGTTCATAGGTTCATCTTCAGAAGCCTGGTTATCCATGCCAGGTCCCCCAGGTATTCAGGAGTACAGGAACTTGGAGGATGACTTACCCCAGGCTTTAACTCCTAGATTTTCTTTACTCATTAACCTACTTGGAATGATTGACACCAGGTTTTTCAGAACTTTATCTTCAAGCAGTGGAATCGGGAGCCATCTGGTGGCTTCAAAGCTTCCTGCCTTCAAGCCCCAAAACTGACAAAAAAAAAAAGGTGCATGCCATTATCGCCTTCCAGGAGACAAACCATCCAGAGGACAAACAAAACAGCATGACATCTGCCCTTGGCAAAAGCCCTTCAGTTCATCTTTACATTTGAATGGACAGACCAAGGAGGTGGCTTCCCCTGAACCAGGTGCTTCTACGAGGTGTTTTTGGTTTTTTTTTTTTTTAACATTTTTGCCAGTCCTGGGGTTGAGCTCAGGGCCTGAGCAGAGATTTGGGCTTTCTCAAGGCCAGAGCTCTACCACTTGAGCCTCAGTACCACTTCTGGCTCTTTTTGTTATGTTTCTATGTATGTGGCACTGAGGAATCAAACCTGGGTATTCATGCATGCTAGGCTAGCACTCTACCACTACGCTAAACTCCCAGCCCTTCTGCAAGGTTTTAAGAACTCTCTCCCTTTGAAATCCCAAATCTAGTCTGTAGTAACCTGTCAGGATAAGTGTCTAATCTTGTTTTTTGTTAAAGTACTTAAGCTGCTGGACCACCTGTGTGGTATTTTCCTGGTGAATAGGACCACCTGTGCATACCAGGCACAGGTGGTATTAGTTGGTGGGCTATTAGTTGGAGGAACTTTGAACCCTGTCCAAAGAGAATTGAAGCCATTCTAAAGATCCTCCCAATTCAACCAGGATTCCATGAAGTAGCTAAGCCTTTTGTGTTTGACTACAACTGAAGGAAATACACTCAAATTGGAGGAGTAGTTAGGAGCAACGACAGCCTTTGACTCTAATATTAAAGCAGCCCTAATATTGGCACAAGCCTTGGCCCTTCCCAATTTGCAAAAACCTTTTCCAGCTTTCTGTCTCTGAGCAAAAGGGAATGGCTAAAGGGGTGCTGGCTCAGGACTTGGGTCTCTCTCTGTCTCTGTCTCTGTCTGTCTGTCTGTCTCTCTCTCTCTCTGTATCTCTCTCTCTCTCTCCCTCCCCCCCATCTTAGAGATGGCCCTGACCGGTCAGTATGATTCTCGATGCTAGGTGAGGAATAAAATTGTTTAACTTCCTTTTTTGTGCCAGACTGTTTCCTTTGATCACGGACCCTAATATTGGGGGGCTGTACCCTAATAGAGGTAAAGACTATCGATGTTTTAGTCGTGACCCCTCTTCCCAGAACTCTCCCAAAGCCTGCTTACTTAGATGAGGTCTTACAGCTGGAACAACAAATGCTTCTAAATACTTTGCCTTCGGGTTGAAGATTTGAGAAGACCAAAGAATTTAAATTTTTTGTGCATTTGGAAAACTTGTGCATCAAGCACATCAAAACAACACACGGGGGAAACAGCTTTACCCAATTGTAACCCTAGCTACTCAAGAGGCTGAGCTGTGAGGATCCTGGTTTAAAGCCAGCCAGGGCACAAAAGGACCTGAGACACCACCAGAAAATGGGAAGTAGGGCTTGACTCAAAGGTAGGGTGGTAGCCTTGAGGTGAAGAGCTCAGGGACAATGCCCAGGCCCAGAGTTCAAGCCCCATGACCCACAAAAAAATGTGAAGGTCTATTAGTATCAGAAACGTAGTCTGTTCTGAGTATCTTCAGTACTGAGAGAAAGGAACAGACCCTAGAAGTCCACACATGTTGGAAGAGAATAAGCTGACATGAAGACAGTTCAGCTAAACCTAGTCAGATGGCCTGAGTGGACCAACTTAATACTCTTTTCCTTGCACACTAACACTGGAAATGTGATGTGAATGTTTCTAAAAATTGCCCCTTAGGAAAATTTAAAAAGAGGGATCAAAATGGTTTAAGAGATGGCCAAAAAGCTTCTGTGTGATGTAATTTGGTCTCAACACTTATAATTTGGTCCCAATACTATTTTTGTAATTGGTTCATTTTTTTGTTAGTTTGATATGTATTTTATTTTTTTTAAGAATTTATTAGCGTTGATATTTACATTATATTTCAAATGTCATGTTTAACAAACAAGTATTCAAGAAGGGAATCTCTATATATGATCACTGGCACATAGATTATAGAATATAATTAAAATTAAGCTGAGGTTTTGTATGCCATAGATATATATTAATCTATGTAATTTCTTTTTTTAATGCCAGTTCTGGGGCTTGAGCTCAGGGCCTGAGTGCTGTCCTTGGGCTTTCTCAAGGCTAGACCTCTACCACTTAAGCCATAGCACCATTTCCAGTGTTTTTGTATATATGTGGTACTGAGGAATTGAACCCTGATCTTTGTGCATGCTAGGCAAGCACTCTACTACTAGGCCAAACTCCTGGCCCTTGAATGAATTTCTTTTAAAAGAGGCATATGCTAGTCTGGAATTCTTAGTACCGTGATGGTGCTTCTAATTCTTACATTAAGGAAAAACCATCATTTGAGTTCAATGGTTCTCTCAAGATTTAAACTCAAAAATAAAAGACTGGAAAAAATGGCCTATTTTAAAAAGGTGAATGAAGGCAATGTGCTGTTTCTAGTGCTTCAAGGCTTCAAATGAAAACAAATGCTGAAGTGTAAAAAGTATTAAAACAACCATTAGCAAAATAGACTAAGGCTATAGGTTTTTGGGTAGGGAGGGTAAAAGCCCCTGTGTCAGCTTGAAGAAGTTACAGAAGATGAGAATCTTCACCCATCAATTCAACAAACGAGTCATTTTTTTTTTAATGAGGCAGGACAGAGAAAAAATGAGACAGGAGAATGACAATTGGCATGAGTCTTTATTTTTGTGGAAGCCTTGAGTCACTGTAGCTTTGACCTGGCCTATTGTCTTCTATCAAAGACTTGATTATATACAAAAAAGGATTTAGGTACGTAGTAACCTGTCAGGATTAGCTGTCTAATGCTGTTTTCGCTTTTGAAAAAATACGTAAACTGTTTGATCACCTGTGTGTGGTGTTTTCCTAGTGAACAGGACCACCTGTGTGTGGTACTCTCCTTTAAAAACTCAGCCCCAGGGAAGGTCCGGACTTCTCTCAGCCCAAGGGTTGCGAGTTGCTGCTGTGCTGCTAGAATTGACTTCTAGCTCTGTTCACTGAGTGCTGGTGACTCTATTGCTAGGGATTTCAGGGCCCTCCAAAATAGCTGGGATATTACACTTATGCTTGTAAAGCTGTAAAAAAAATTCCACTCAGTATTTTGTGTAAAATATAGATATTAAATTTCTAGGAATGTGCAAGACCAGATTCTGGGTCACATAATTCAGTTTTATAAGAAGCTTCCCTGGCTGGGAATGTTGCTTAGTGGTAGAGAGCTTGCCTAGCATGCATGAAGCCCTGGGTTCAGTTTCTCAGTACCACATAAAACAGAAAAAGCCAGAAATGGTGCTGTGGATCAAGTGGTAGAGTGCTAGCCTTGAGCAAAAGAAGCTCAGGGTCTGCCCAGGCCCTGAGTTCAAGTCCCAGGACTGGCAAAAGAAGAGAAACTGCCTAACTAGTAAGAAAAAAATATACTGAAAGCAATGGTAAGGACATTAAATTGGTAAAGCAGAAAATATCTTAGAAGAATACTGTAGAAAATATCTTAAAAGAGGGCAGTAATGTCAAAAATGAGGAATTTAAACTACCAATGACAACTTTAAGTTCTCACTTATAAGTAATACATGAATAAGTAATACATGAAATGAAATGGAAAAAAATCAACTAATTCTGGTACCGGTGACTCAGACCTGTAGTCCTACCTACTCAGGAGGTTGAGATCTTGAGGATCATGGCAGCAAAGTCCATAAGAACTCTTCAATGATCTACTGAGAAAAAAGCCAGAAGTGGTGCTGTGGCTTAAGTGGTAAGAGCACTGGCATTGAGCAAAAGAAGCTTAGGGACAGCGACCAGGCCCAGATTTCAAGCTCCAGGACTGGCAAAATAAAGCCAATTAGTATTTCCAGATGTCATAGCTCATTCCTGTAATCCTAGCTACTCAGGAGGCTAAGATCTGAGAATTCATTTTTTGTTTTTGTTTGTTTGTTTTGTGTTTTGCCAGTCCCAGGCCTGGAACTCAGGGCCTGAGCACTGTCCTTGGACTTTCTCAAGGCTAGAGCTCTACCACTTGAGCCACAGGACCATTTCTGGCTTTTTCTATGTATATGTGGTACCAAGGAATCTATCCCAGGTCTTCATGAATGCTAGGCAAGCACTCTACCACTTGGCCAAACTCCCGGCCCCTGATAATTAGTTTTTGAAACCAGCCCAGGCAGAAGTCCATGAAGACTTTTATTTCCAATTAATCAATTAACCACCAAAAAAGAAAAAAAAACCCGAAGTGGAGCTGTGGCTCAAGTTACAGAACATTAGCCTTGAGCAAAAAAGAAAAAAATTCGTGTATAGGCCCAGGCTCTGACTTCAAACCCCACAACCAGCGCATAAAGAATCAGAAGTTGGGGCTGAGTTTGGCCTGGTGGTAGAGTGCTTGCCTCAAATGCACGACACTCTGGGTTTGATTCCTTGATACCGTATACACTGAAAAAAGCCAAAAGTGGTACTGTGGCTCAAGGTTAGAGCACTGGCCTTGAGGAAAGCCCAAGGATGGTGCTCAGGCCCTGAGTTCAAGGCCCAGGACTGGCAAAAAAAATCAGAGATTAGAAGTTATTAAAAGGAAAATAAGAATATCAATAGGTGAAATACAAATAGGTGAAAGATGACACATGTAACCTCAACAGAACATGAGTGTCTACAGTAACATCCCATAAAGATTCTAATAGAAAATTATATTATCTCTAGACAAGATTTCGTCAGGAAGATACACATACAGCCTCTTAAATGCAAAATCAAACTTCATATAGAAATAGTATGTTAAATCACATACACAGCTTTCTGGTATTAGGGTTAGAACTCAGGGTCTTGTACTTGCAAGCCAGGTATTCTACCAGTTTTGCCTTTGTTATTTATTTTTTTGCCAGTCCTGGGGCTTGAACTCAGGGCCTGGGCGCTGTCCCTGAGCTTCTTTTGCTCAAGGCTAGCACTCTACCACTTGAGCCACTGCGTCACTTCTGGCTTTTTCTATGTATGTGGTATCAAGGAATCGAACCTGGATCTTTGTGCATGCTAGGCAAGCACTCCACCACTAGGCCAAACTCCAGGCCCTGCCTTTGTTATTTTTCAAGTGGGGTCTTGTATTCATGCATGGGCTGGCCTAGAATTCTTTTATTTTTGGGGTGGGTCATGGGGCTTGAACTCAGCTGGGCATTGTCCCTGAGCTCTTCAGCCCAAGGCTACAGGCCTACCCTAGGGCCAAGCCCCACTTCCTGTTTTCTAGAGGTTAATTGGAGATAAGAGTCTCTGGGTAAGAGTATCTGGTCCTTTTGTGCCTGGGTTGGCTTTGAACCTTGACCCTCAGATCTCAACCTCCTGGGTAGCTAGGATTACAGGCATGAGCTATGGCATCGAGCCACCATACCCAGCAGCTGACCTAGAATTCTAAATATCCCAACCTAAACCTCCAGTGTCCCTGGAATTGTATATATCACTGTACCCATTTATTAGATGAGATATGAAGTCTCATGAATTTTTTTTGTCCTGGACTAGCCTCAAATTGACCCTTCTCATCTTTGCTTCCCAAGTTGTTAAGCCTTTCCTCTGTGTGTGTGTGTGTGTGTGTGTGTGTGTGTGTGTGTGTGTGTGTGTGTGTGTGTGCTGGTTGTTGGGACTGAACAACCTAGACACTGTCTCTGAGCTTTTTGCTCAAGGTTAGTACTCTACCACTTGAACCACAGCTCCACTTCTGGGTATTTTGGTGACTGATTGGAACTAAGAGTCTCAGATTTTCATGTCTGGGCTGGCTTTGAACTGTGACCCTCAGATCTCAGCCTCCTGAATAGCCAAGATTGTAGGCATGAGCCCCCAGGTCCCAGCAAACTTTTCCTCTTCATATGTTATTTCAATAATTTTGTCACTTCAATAAAAAGCTGACTAGCACAGCTCCTGTCAGATAGGCAATTCATTTGTACCACTTTAACAACAGCTATGCATTTTTATCACTGAAAATGTAAATTGTGGAAAAAGGCAAAACATAAAATTAGCCCCTAACTGGTGATTAAATGCATTCACATAATTGCATAATATATTTCTATACTTTTTCATCTTCCAACACCAAGTCTCATTGTAGCAGGAGGAAGAAAGAACATTGCTTATTATTTCTGCTCAGATACCTATTTCCCAATTTATGTAGACACAGATGAATAGAGAGCTATCAAAATGTATCCAGAAATCCAGAGACCAGACCCAAAGCCCACATGATGGCTTTTTTTTGAACTCTGGACCTAGGCATTGTCTTTGAGCTCTTCAGCTCAAGGCTAGTGCTCGACTATTTGAGCCACAGTGCCACTTTGAGTTTTCTGGTGGTTAATTGGTGGTGAGTGTCAAGGTGGGTACGGTGGCTCATGCCTGTATTCCTAGCTACTCAGGAGGCTGATATCTGAGGATTACGTTCAAAGCCAGCCCCTGCACTAAAGAACAAGAGAATCTGATCTCCAATTAATCACTAGAAAAGAGGAAGTAGGGCTGTGGCTCAAGGGGTAGGGCTGAAGAGCACAGGGACAAAGCCCACAGTTCAAGTCCCATAACCCCCCCCACACAAATAAAAGCTGAGGAGTCTCAGAAACTTTTGTGCCCAGGCTGGCTTTGAACTGATCCTCAGATCTCAGCCTCCTGAGTAGCTAGGATTATAGGTGTGAGCTACCGCCACCTGGTGTCCACAAGATGTTTGACAACAGATAACAATTTGCTTCTTCTCCAGACTAGTAGGCAAGTTTTGTATTTAGATCTGCTCAGCTTCAGCCTGGAGCCTCAGTGGGAAAGGAGCCGCCAAGTAGATGAGACATTTGAGAGCTTCGTAAATGGAGAGGCAAGCAGATTCCCTCTTGGTAAGATCACTGACTTAGTTCTTACTGGGAAATAAAGGAGTATCAGTTCCACATTGAAAGTCAGAGTTGGGGTCTGGAGTTTGGCCTGGTGGTAGAGTGATTGCCCAGCATGCATAAAGACCCAGGTTCAATTCCTCACTACCTCATTCACAGAAAAAGCCAGAAGTGATGCTGTGGCTCAAGTGGTAGAGCTCTAGCCTTGAAAAAGCCCAAGGACAGTGCTCAGGCCTTGAGTTCAAGTCCCAGGACTGACACTAAAGAAGTTTACATTTCTTTCCTCTACTGTAAAATATATTTTTTTCTAAGAGTTGAATTAGTTTCCCCAAGATCCAATTAAATATACACATATCAAGACATATATAAGCATATGGTTCAACAAATGTGTATGTAAACACATGTATATTAAGGCCTGAGAATTCAAGGACTAATTTGTAAGGCTAGTGGACATTGTAAATGGGAATACTTTGTAGTTCAATAACCTTTGAACATATTTCAAAATTAAGAACTCAAAAATATTGAGGGTCTGGGAGTTTGGCCTAGTGGTAGAGTGCTTGCCTAGCATGCACAAAGACCCAGTTTGATTCCTATGTATCACATACATAGAAAAAATCTGGAAGTGGTGCTGTGTCTCAAGTAGTAGAACTCTAACCTTCGGAAAGCCCAAGGACAATATTCAGGCCCTGAGTTCAAGCCAGGACTGGCCAAAAACAAACAAACAAAAACAAAAAACAAACCAGACACTTGACACATTAACATCTCCCCATTTCCTACCCATCCTCTGGTCTTGACCACATTAGATACAATACTGTATAGAAGTGAGATCATGTTGCATTTATCTTCTTGAGACTTCATCACTTTATGAAACATTTCCAGGATGTCATGCATGCTACACGAGCATTCTACCACTAGGCCACACTCCCAGCCCTGTAGGTCTCTTTAGTTAGTGCAGCTATTATTAAGTATGGCACTCTGCATGAACATAGAATACTTTTCTATTCATTTGCGCTTTATTTAAATTGTTTTATCAGTCTATTGTAGTTTCCAGTATACAGGGATTTTTTTTTTGTCATCAACCGTGAGACTTGAACTCTGGGCCTGGGAACTGTCCCTGAGCTCTTTAGCTCAAGGCTACTACCCTACTCCTTAAGCCACAGTGCCACTTCTGATTTTTCTGGTGGTTAATTGAAGATAAGAGTCTTACAGACATTTTAGTGCCTGGGCTGGCTTTGAACTGCAATCCTCAGATCTCAGCCTCCTGAGTATTTAGGATTAGAGGTGTGAGCCACGGCGCCTGGCAGTATACAGGTCTTTTACATCCTTGATGGACTTAAACATTTTTTTATGTTAAACAGATTATTTTCTTAATTTTCTTTTTGGGCAATTCTGGTTCAGTATAGAGAAATACAACAATTTTGTATGATGACTTTGTATTCTGCAACTATACTGACTTGTGCATTAAAAGCTTGCTGTTTTTAAAAGGTGGGCTAAAGACTTGAAGAGAGACTTCTCTGCAGAGGAAATAAGAATGGCCAATAGACACATAAAGAAATGCTCAACATCTCTGGCCATAAAAGAAATGCAAATCAAAACAACTTTGAGATTTTCCCTCATCCCAGTTAGAATGGCCATTATCAAGAAATCTAATAACAGAAGCTTGTGGGGATGTGGCCAGAAGGGATCACTACTACACTGTTGGTGGGAGTGTAAGAACATTCAACTACTCTGGAAAGCAGTCTGGCAGTTCCTCGAAAGACTAAACATAGAGCTCCTCTATGACCCAGTAATTCTACTCCTTGGCATTTACCCAAATGTCCAGAAACAAGGTCATACTAAGCCACAACCACTGCAGCATTATTTACCATAGCTAAGATATGGAATCAACCCAGATGCCCCTCAGTAGATGAATGGATCAAGAAGGTGTGGTGTTTATACACAATGGAATTCTACGCTGTCATCAGAAAGAATGCTATCACCTCATTCATAAGGAAATGGAAAGACTTAGAAAACATATTAAGTAAGCCAGACTCAAAGAAACATACACTCCATGGTTTCCCTCATTTGTAACAATTAGTATACGTCTAGGATTCTCCTAGCACAGGATCTCAGTAGCTCAAAGCTATGTATATACGGCTGTATAGTATGAAGCTAAGGGAAATGCACTCCAGGATAGAGAAACAAGAGGTTTATCTTTGTGATTTTTGTTCTTAAGGTACTATGTGGTTATTTTTTTCCTCTTTTATTTCCCCTTATGGTTTATCTTATGTACTTACTGTATCTCACTTTGGTACCTGATGTATTGCACATACATTTATTTGTTTATTTGAAATAGGGAAGAGAAGGAAAAAGCCAAGATGAGTGGGAGGGGTTGGAGAAAGGGGGAGTGGAAGAAAAACATGAGAATGTTTTTCAAGAAGTAATGTACCCACCACCTGACAAATATAACTAACTCCTCTACACATCACCCCAACTATAAAATTAAAAAATAAAAAGCTTGCTATCCTTTCTTTTCTTTTCTGTCTTTGCTTTGGTTACTTGTGCTTTTGAGGTCATTCCTATTGAATCAGTGCCAACACCAACATCATAAAACATTCTTTAACTTTTCTTCTAAGAAAAAAGGTAGAAGGGTCTTATGCTTAGATCCTTATTAGTAACATATATCAATTGTACAAATTCATGACATTCCCTGGGACATTTGCACACATGTGTATATGAGCATGGTCGATATCCACTCTTCTATCAGCCCGCTACTTAATGGTACTACCTTTGTATTGTGGTTTCCAGATATGAGAACATGAGGGTTGTTTTTGTGTATTTGGCTTATTCCAATTAACAAATTATCTTTCATTTCCAACCATTGCATTTGAAATGATTGAACTTAATTCTTCTTATGGCTATGCATATTATATTTTCTTTATCTGTCAGTTGATAGGTTATTAGGTACCTGCTATACGCCTCTTATCATTTATACCTTAGCTACTGTGGACTAGACAATAAACAAGAATGTGATTAGCCCTTTTTGCATGCTAGCATATAGCTGGACCATACAGTAGCTCTACTTTTTTTTGTTCCAGTCCTGGGGCTTGAACTTAGGGCCTGGGCACTGTCCCTGAGCTTCTTTTGCTCAAGGATAGCACTCTGTCACTTGAGCCACAGCACCACTTCTGGCTTTTTCTGTTTATATGGTACTGAGGAATCAAACCTAGAGCCTCATGCATGCTAAACAAGCACTTTACTACTAAGTTGCATTTCCAATCCCTTTTAGTTTTTTTTTTACAAGTATCCGTACTAATTTCTATAATGATTGTACTCATTCACTATCTCACCACCAGTAGTTTTTGCCAAGCCCCACTTCCCGTTTTCTAGAGGCTAATTGGAGATAAGAATCTCAGGTCCTTTTGTACCCAGGTTGGATTTGAGCCTTGATCCTGAGTAGGTGTGAGCCACCGCGCCCAGCAACAGTAGATTTTTTAAAGAGTTCTTTTTCTCTGCATCCTCACCAACATTTGTTATTTGTGTTCTGCATCTAATTTATAGAGGTGATCAACAACTTAGTAAATGTAATTTAAAAAAATATTGACTTGTGTATTACATGTCACACAAGAGTATATTACATGTCAGAAAAAAATATACCTTTAATGGAGTTATTTTTAAAACAAAGGTGATAAGAACACTTGTAGTATAACTAAATCGGAAAATTTTCAGTTCTAGAGGAGTCATGTGTTCAGACTTAGTTCATACTGTCAAATAGTGTTTTAATGACTTTAAAACAGTTTATGCTCCCACTAACAATACCTAAGAGTCTTAGCCAGGTATAGTGGTATATGCATGTAATCAGGAGGTAAAGACCTAAAGTAACCAAGTTTGAGGGCAGTCTAGGCAAAATGTTAATGAGACTCTCATTTCAATAAACAAGCTGGGCATGGTAGTATGCACTAATATTCCCATCTCAACTATGCAAATAGTAGAGGACTGTCCCTGGGGAAACATAAGACCTATCTAAAAAATTTAAAGGAGCCACCTGGTACAGTGGCTCACACCTGTAATCCTAGCTACTCAGGAGGCTGATATCTTAGGATCGCTGTTCAAAGCCAGCCTGGGCACTAAAGTCCGTGAGAGTCTTATCTCCTATTAACCACGAGAAAACCAGAAGTGGCACTGTGGCTCAAGAGATAGGGTGGTAGCCTTGAGTTGAAGAGCTTAAGGACAGCGCCCAGGCCCAGAGTTCAAGCCCCATGACCGACCAAGAAAAAATTTAAAGCAGCCGGATGCTAGTCGCTAATCTATAATTATAGCTACCCCGGAGGTTGGGACATGAGAAATCCAATTCAAAGCCAGACCAGGTAGAAAAGTTCTTAAGACTTCATCAACAATTAACTAGCAAAAAAAAAATCAGGCCGGAGATGTGGCTCAAGTTGTAGAATATAAACTATAAACAAACAGACCACCCAAGCATGAGCTCCCTGAACTCAAGTCATAGAACAAGTAAAATTACCACCACTACCACCAATAACTGCTGGGGATATGGTTCAAATGGTAGGTTAGTTATTAATCAAGTACATGGTCCTGAGTTTAAACCTCCAGTACCACCAAAATATAATGTGTTATATATATATATATATATATACACACACATGTACTTATTTGTTGCGTATACATATATATAGGTTGTATATATACAGTATACATGTATACTACATATATCTTATTTTTTCTATACCTTTGCAAAAATTTGGTATTATTAAACTTTACATTTTTCATGCTCTGGAATTGAACTGTGGGCCTTGCCCATGCTAGGCAGCCATTCTCCCAATGCAGCCAGTGGCCCAGCTCCTTTTGCATTCATTCATTCATTCATTCATTCATTTATTTATTTTTGCCAGTCCTTGGCCTTGAGCTCAGGGCCTGAGCACTGTCCTTAGGCTTTCTCAAGGCTAGAACTATACCACTTAAGACACAGCACCACTTCCGGCTATGTATGTGGTACTGAGGAATCAAATCTGGGTCTTCGTGCATACTAGGCCAGCACTGAACCACTAGGCCAAACTCCCGGCCCTGCACTTTATTTTTGATCTAGGGGTCACTAGCTGCTTTGAACTCATAATCCTTTTGCTTCTGCTTCATGAGTAAGGATAATAAAATGTGTGCTACCACTAAAAGCTTGGAATTTACTATTAATTCAGCCATGACATTTACTTAGAGTAAGCAGTTATTTGCTTTGCATAATTATGTATATAAGAATATTATTACTCATTTCTGTTTATTCATTTATTTTTATTATCTTTAAGTGGTTGTACAAATGGGTTTCAATGTAACAGGTCAGTTTTTTTTTCTTCACATCCAATTTTGCAGATTTTAATTGCTTTGTAAAATATTTCACAAAAATATCAAGTTAATTCATGTTTTTTTTTGTTTGCTTGTTTGCTTTTTGTGGATCATGGGGCTTGAACTCGGCCCAGGCACTTCAGCTCAACACTATCTCCCTACCCCTGGGCCTGGGCGTTGTCCCTGAGCTCTTCAGCTCAAGGCTACCACCCTACCCTTGAGCCAAGCCCCACTTCCCATTTTCTAGAGGTTAATTGGAGATAAGGGTCTCAAGTCCTTTTGTGCCAGGGCTGGCTTTGAACCTTGATCCTCAGATCTCAGCCTCCTGAGTAGCTGGGATTACAGGCATGAACCACAGTGCCAGCAATTCAGGATTTTTCATTGCTGTTTGTTTTGGTTCCATGTACAACAGTTATGCAATTGGTTTGAAGGAAAGTGGAAGTACCACTTTGTCCAACCTGTAAAGCAGTCTTTTGACCCAATTCAACTTTTCTTCCACTTTGTTCTTCTAATCTCTTTTTCTTTTTCTTTTTTTTTTTTTGCCAGTCCTGGGCTTGAGCTCAGGGCCTGAGCACTGTCCTTGGACTTTCTCAAGGCTAGAGCTCTACCACTTGAGCCTCAGCACCACTTCCGGCTTTTTTTTCTATGTATGTGGTACCGAGGAATCGAACCCAGGTCTTCATGCATGCTAGGCAAGCACTTTAACCACTAGGCCAAACTCCCGGCCCCTAATCTCTTTTTCTTTTCCTTTACTTTTTTTCCAGTCCTGAGGCTTGAACTCAGGAACTGAACACTGTCCTTGGGCTTTCTCAAGATTAGAGCTCTACCACTTGAGTCACAGCACCACGTCCATCTTTTTCTATGTATGTAGTACCAAGGAATCAAACCTGGATCTTTGTGCATGTGTGGTGAGCACTATGCCAGTAGGCCAAACTCCTGGCCCCCTGTTTCTTACATTTTTAGGTGCTTTCCCTTAACTTTCTTTGGAGAGAACTCATCATTTGAGTCCCTCTTGTATGCTGTTTGTTCATGCATGCTGTGGCAACAGGTCAATTTGTGAGTAAAATGCATGTTGATCAATGTCACCCTTACTTGGCATTTTCATCATACTGTTTTGTCTTTTGTTGTTTCATTATGGTAAAAATATACATTAAAAACTGGTCATTTCAGGGCTGGGAGCATAGCCTAGTGGTAAAGTGCTTGCATTGCATTCATGAAGCCTTGGGTTCGATTCCTCGGTACCACATACACAGAAAAAACTGGAAGTGGAACTGTGGTTCAAGTGGTAGAGCACTAGCCTTGAGAAAGCCCAAGGATAATGCTCAGGCCCTGAATTCAAGCCCTATGACTGGCTAAAAAAACTTGCTATTTCAGGACTGGGAATGTAGCTCACTGGGAGGTGTGCTTATCATGCACAATAGTCTGGGTTCACTACTCAGTTCTGAGGGAATAAAGCAGAGAAAATAAATCAAAATCTTTTGTCTTTATTTTTTATAGCATATTTACTCTAACTACACAAAATGTTTAAGTAGCAATGAATTTTTTTAACATTTGCAGAACTAAATTTTCTGTTTACTAGAAATTAACAAGTACAAATATTTGCCATTTTATTTTAAAAATGGTTTATTTTCACTAAGAACAATAAACTTTATCACACTTAAATTCCCTACCCCACTGCAGCCTTGAAAACAGGACTTGCAACTAGAGTAGTATGAAAACCAGATGTTTAGGAAGTACTGGGACAAGACAGGTTTGGTTGCTTCCTTGAAATCCCAGTGCTTTAGAATTGCAGGTCTGTTGTTTTTGTTTTTGTTGTTGTTGTTGGTGGTGGTGGTCCTAGGGCTTGAACTCCAGGCCTGGGCAACTGTCCCTGATTTCCTTTTATTTAAGGCTTTACCACTTTGAGACACAGCTCTACGTCTGGCCTTTTTGGTGGTTAATTGGAGATAAGAGTCTCATGACATTTCCCGCTAGACTGGTTTTGAACCATGACCTCAAATCTCAGCCTCCTGGGTAGTTAGGATGACAGGCATAAGCCACAGGTACAGCACAATAGTAGCAATGAATTTTATTTAAAATTATATTGTTAGAAAGTATTTAAGGACATTAAGATGTACTAATAAACCAGTCTATCTCAGTTTTGCTCATGCGTGTAATCCTATCTACTCAGGAGGCTGAGATCTGAGGATCTAGGTTCAAAGCCAGCCAGGGCACAAAAGCACCTGAGACCCTTATCTCCAATTAACCTCTAGAAAATGAGAAATGGGGCTTGGCTCAAGGGTAGTGCAGTAGCCTTGAACTGAAGAGCTCTAGGACAGCGCCCACGCTGAGTTCAAGCCCCATGACCTAGAAAAAATAAATTTTCAGACTAAAAACAAACATGCTAAAAAAGAAAGAAAAGGATCCTACTGTCCACATTATTCAGGGAATGTTACAACAAGAAAAATAGAAAGGGAAACTTTGTAGAACAAGATTCGTAACTATAGAAATACTAGATTGCTAATGGCATATGAAAATAAATTGAGGAATGTATCTCTAATGTGACATAGTCTAGAATAAATATAGTGCTTAACAGTTGATGTTTGTGATAGAACAATAAAAACTAAGTCTGAAAAACAAAAATACAGCCTTAAAAGTATAAACCTTGCATAATTCATAAATGTCCAGTAGCCCAGCAGTGGTGGCTTATGCCTATTTTCCTGGTTACTCGGGACACTAAGATTTGATGATTGCCATTTGAAACCAGCCTGGGTAGGAAAGTTTATGAGACTGTTATAAACCACTACAAAGCTGGAAGTGGAGGTATGGCTCCAGTTGTGGAGTACTAGCTTTGAGTGGAAAAACTAAAGGATCATGCTCAGACCTTGAGTTACAGCTGTAGTACCAGCATAAAAATGTATGCATGCATGCATACAGAGATACACACATACATACATACATACATACATACATACATACATACATGATCACAATGGGAAATATGAAGAAAATAAACATAACCAATGATTTCCATTTAGCAAAATAATACTACTTAAAATATTAGTTGATATTTTGGACTTTTCTTTAAAAAATTCCTCGTGAGTTTTAGAGTAAGTATGAACAAAGAGGAAATACAGTCAGTTTAACACTGTGATTATTTATTGATCAGTCAGGCAACTTGTTGCCTCTCTTAGGGGCTCACCAGTCACTTGGGTGGAGACATTATATTTGTTTTTACTCGGGCTGGTCACCTTCATTTTTTCCTCACATCCTCCTTCTCTTATTGTAAATGAAAAATTTCCTATTTTAAATCATATACCTTGTAGAAAATACAGAAAAATGGAATACAGACTATGTAAATCACTAGGAGTTACATCATCCACAATGGCTAATTTGTTTGATGTTTGTAAATGTCCTTGGATTGTTTTGTAAGTTTGCCTCTGGGTTAATAATCAAAGGGATAGAGAACAGGTGGGTGCTTTATTTTCTTCCACTTTCTAGCAGGCTTTTAATGACTATTTTCTTAGAAAAGTATGTCATTTGGAAGACTGGAATGACTATTAAACACTGGATTTCTAGAAAACGCTATAGGGAGATGGAATGGAGGATGGTGGGCGCGGGGTGTGTGTGGAGTGAATCAGCCATATTAGAGAACCTGGGAAGGTGAGCAGAGCTGGCAGTTTGATAGAGCTCATAATTTACTGGCTCTACGGCTGCCAATCATAGCATCCTGGCAAATGAGATTAGAGCAGAGTTGTGGGGAGGGGGAAAGGGGTGACGCAGCAGGCTAGATGCACCAAGAAAATTCAGCCCAGAGACAGCTGCGCCATCATATTGCGGCACTGGGGGTTTCTTATTGGCTTTTCTTTTGCTCTCCTGTCTGCAGCATCTGCTCGCCTAGGAACTGCCCACTGCGGCTCTCTGCAGTCGTTGACGCACTCCTTCAGGACCATCACAGCAGCCATCGCCATCGCCATCTCCATCCCCGCCCAGGCCACTGCTGCTCCGGTTCCCAGCTCTCTCTCTCTCTCCCTGCCTCAGCACTGCGGGTTTGTCCCCACGGCAACCGACTCCCAAGCTCTGCTGCGGATATTTTGGTGAGTGTCAGATTTCCTGATCTCAGGGATCCTCACCTTAGGCGAGTGCGGTTGGGGGAAAAAATGGCTGAGTTAGCCGAACCCAAAGAACTGCCCGAATGCAGTCCAGAAGAGGTTGACAGCAGCGTAATGATGGAGGAATGTGGGGAACAAATGGAGGGCAGTGAAGATGCTGCCGCTGGGCCTGCAGATGACGGGGAGCGCAGTGAAAATGCTGCCGCTGGGCCTGCAGATGATAGGGAGCCGCAGGCTGAAGGAGCCACTGCTGGGCTCGGGGAAGAAGGGGAGAAAAATGAAGGCGCTGCTGTCGCATCCTGCTCTGACAAAGATGAGGCGGAGAAGGCAGAAGCAGATCGCCCCAAAGCGATCATGGGTTATCTTTTAGATACTGACTTTGTTGAAAGTCTCCCTGTGAAAGTGAAGTACCGGGTGTTAGCCCTTAAAAAGCTGCAAACTCGAGCGGCCAATTTAGAATCGAAATTCCTGAGGGAATTTCATCACATTGAAAGAAAGTTTGCGGAAATGTATCAACCTTTATTAGAAAAGAGACGTCAGATCATCAATGCAATCTATGAGCCTACAGAAGAGGAATGCAGATATAAATTAGAGCCCGAAGATGAGGAGGAGGAGGAAGAAGAAGAAATGGATGACAGCGAAGACATCCCTTATCATGAGGAGGCCATGGTACATGAGTTTGTAAATGAAGAGGAGGATTATGAGGACTATTATTATGACTATGCCATTGAAGAGGAGGAGGAGGAGGTGGAGGAGGAGGAGGAAGCTGGAGGCGCTGCGGCCCCTGCAGGAGAAGAGAATAAGGAGGATCCTAAGGGGATTCCAGATTTTTGGCTGACTGTTTTAAAAAACGTTGAAGTCCTCACTCCCTTGATCAAGAAACATGACGAGCCAATTCTCAAGCTCCTGACCGATATTAAAGTCAAGCTTTCGGAACCCGGCGAGCCGCTCAGTTTCACCCTGGAATTCCACTTCAAGCCCAATGAATATTTTAAAAATGAGCTGCTGACCAAAACCTACGTGCTGAAGTCGAGGCTGGATTGCTACGATCCCCATCCCTACAGGGGAACCGCAATCGAGTATTCCAAAGGCTGTGACATAGATTGGAATGAAGGGAAGAATGTCACCATCAAAACCATCACGAAGAAGCAGAAACATCGCATCTGGGGAACAATCCGTACTGTGACTGAGGATTTCCCCAAGCACTCATTCTTCAATTTCTTCTCTCCTCGTGGCATCAACTTGAAGGGAGGAAATAGACATGAAGATTTTCTGCTTGGTCACAATCTGCGTACCTACATAATTCCAAGATCAGTGTTATTTTTTTCCGGTGATGCACTTGAGTCTCAGCAGGAGGGTGTAATTAGGGAAGTTAATGATGCAATTTATGATAAAATTATTTATGATAATTGGATGGCTGCCATTGAGGAGGTTAAAGCCTGCTGCAAAAATCTTGAGGCGTTGGTGGAAGATATTGATCGTTAAAGCCTAGTGCATACAGATGCCCTGAAATTATCTAGCTACTCAAGATACAAAAAATCAATTGCAGTCTTGTGTTCTGTATTTCTCTTGTACTGTAAGAATGTATATGTCTCAGAAATATTAAAAACTCAAATTTTAATGAATTTGGCCTTGCATTATAGTAGAAGAATGTGTTTAAGGCATGTAGACTGTGATACATGATTTAAGACATTAACACAGTGCTATGTAGTTTAATCCTCCTGAAGTCCTGTTGTCATGTAACTATTAATCTGTGCCTGTAAATATTATTGAAAATGCTAAATGAAATCAATATTCGTTTGGACAGAAAAATCTTGGGAACTAACCCAAAAGGTTTTACTGCTGATTAGGGATTTTTGTTTGGTTTTATTTTTCTTAGTCCTTTAGCTAGTGGGTTTCATTTTGTTGTGATTGCTTCCTTTTTTTTCTGCAGTAGAAATTTAGTGCAATTTTAAGCTTGAATGCTTAAGAAGAGATCTGTATATGGTTAAGAATTTCAGGTAAAAACCACATTTATTGTTATTAATAGCTTGTAAACAGACTTGTATTTTATGTGACTGTGATAAATAATAAAACCTAGCTGTATTGAGATTCCTGTTCACTAAGGAAGTGTTAGTAACAATATTTTCCCAAAGTTTGCAAATACTGTTCTGTGTAACTGTATAAACTGTGATTCCAATGTATAACACTTTTTCTGCATTAGATTCAATCATCCACTGAAAGTGGACATTTTATCATGTTGGAAAGATATTTATTTCATGTTTCTTCACTGCAAAATAAAATGAATAAAAATTTCAGGGCATTTCATGCTTTAAAATTGATTTTTTCAGTTAAAAATAGCATGCTTATTGGAGGGAATATGCAAAATATTAAACATTTATATTAATTAAAACTACAAGTCAAGGACTGGAGGCATGGCTCCAGTGGTACAGAGTTTGACTGGTAAACATGGGACCCTGATTTCAAATCCCTACATTCCTCCTCCCCCAAAGCCATGTAATACTTCACCAAAGATAAGCACTGTTTATATTTTTATTTCTCACAATTATTTTGGTATGTGCTTATATACATATGCACTAAATATATGTATATATATCAGCACTATACTAAGATGTACAAGGAAGCATATCTTCTGTTATTTATAACTGATGTCATTCTAATCTCAAGTCCATTTCCATGCCACAGGATTGTAAGGAAACAAAAACTTCAATTTTAACTTCCCCAAACTCCTCCCACAAAGGTAGGCCCTTTTAAATTAGGAATATTGTTAATATGCATTAAAAATATTAGGAACAGGGGCTGGGACCATGGCCTAGTGGTAGAGTGTTTGCCTACCATACATGAAGACCCAGGTTCAATTCCTTGGTACCACATACATAGAAAAAGCCAGAAGTGGTGTTGTTGCTCAAGTGTTAGAGCTCTAGCCTTGAGAAAGCCCAAGGACAGTACTTAGGCCCTAAGTCCAAGCCCCAGGACTGGCAAAATACAATCATCAGAAACAGTGATAGGGCCATGGATCCAGGGATAGAGTGCCTGCCTAGTAAAGGTGAATCCCTGAGTTCAAACCCCAGTAAGACCCCGCAGCACCCCCCCCTCCTATTTCACAGCGGTCACTGCAGTTTCTCTTGTCCATGAACTACAATGGTAAAGGTGTTCCTTCTCCATTTTCATGGAGGACAGCCCAGGATACATTAGTGATAGTTCTTCTGCCACACGTCTCCAGCCAAAGGCAGGCACATGTATGGTTGAACAGGTTTTCTATTTTTTTTTTTGCCAGTCCCGGACTTGAGCTCAGGGCCTGAGCACTGTCCTTCAGCTTTCTCAAGGCTAGAGCTCTACCACTTGAGCCGCAGCACCATTTCCAGCTTTTTTCAATGTATGTGGTACCGAGGAATCAAACCCAGGACTTTGTGCATGCTAGGCAAACACTCTACCTCTAGGCTACATTCCCAAATGTTTTCTTTATTACTCACTGCAGCACTGAAGAACACCTATGGAATGAATCAGGAAGTGTGGATTAAGGAGGACATATTTCAGAATTTGGTCTTTGGTTGTGGGATTTAGAAGTGTCTTAAGAGGATGGGAGCATAGCCTAATGGTAGAGTGCTCACCTAGCATGCACGAAGTCCTGGGGTCAATTCCTTGGTACCACACACAGAGAAAAAGCCAGAAGTGGTGCTGTGGCTCAAGTGGCAGAGCTCTACCCTTGAGCAAAAAGTGCCCAAGGACAGTGCCCAAGCCCTTAATTCAAGCCCCAGGACTGGAAAATAAAAGTGTCTTAAAAAGTAGGGGCTCGGGGGCTGGGACTTTGGCCTAGTGGTAGAGTGTTTGCCTAGCATGCACAAAGATCTGGGTTCTATTCCTTGGTACCACACATATAGGAAAAGGCCAGAAATGGTGCTATGGCTCAACTGGTAGAGCTCTAGCCTTGAGAAAACCAAAGGAGATTGCTGAAGCCCTGAGCTCAAGCCCAGGACTGGTGGAAAAAAAAAAAAGTAGGGGCCCCGGCCAGGAGTTTGGCCTATTGGTACAGTACTTGCCTAGCACACATGAAGTCCTGTGTTGGATTCCTTGGTACCATATACACAGAAAAAGACAGAAATGGTGCTGTGGTTCAGGAGGTAGAGCACTTGCTTTGAGAAACCTCAAGGAGAGTGCCTAGCCTAGGAGTTCAAGCCCTATGACTGACAAAAAAAGTAGGAGCTTGCTCTTGAGGGAATACTAACAGATAATTGAGGCTGTTTTATTATGAATAGATGAGTGAATTTTAAGCATAGAGAGGATAAGCAAGAACAAAGATAAAACTATGCTTTATAAAGGAATTGTATCTACTCATTTTAACATACATTGTTTTGGGTGGGGGTTTGTATGTGGGTTGCCCAGTGACTTGTTTTCTCCATGCTAAGACAAAATGAAGACAAGACACCTTGCTATATCTCCATTTGTTATTCTGCAGAAACTTTGTTTGACATTAGTATTCTATGAAATGTTTTCTGTGTCACGGGAGAATAACATAACCTAGCTAACCAGGTTAGGTTAGCTTCTTGATATTAGGACTGCTTCTGATTTTCCTTTGAGGCTGTCATTACTCCTATAACATTTGGGACTAGTGTAAGGGTCCTTTAAGATATAAGGGTAGGCCACCAGCCACAGGATACCAGACAGTACTTTTTCCTAGAGTTTAGAACCAAAATGTGTCTACAAATTAAAAATTTAGAACCTGGAGTTTGGCCTAGTGGTAGAGTGCTTGCCTAGCATGCATGAAGACCTGGGTTCCATTCCTTCGTACCACATACATAGAAAAAAAGTCAGAAGTGTTGCTGTGGCTCAAGAAGTAGAGCATTAGCCTTGAGGAAAGCCCAACGACAGTGCTCAGGCCCTGAGTTCAAGCCTCAGGACTGGCAAAAAATAAAAATAAAAATAATGAAAAAATAATAAAATTTACTTTATTTTAAAATTATCTTTTCTAACTGACTTTTTTGGGGGAGCTGGTCCTGGGTCCTGAACTCAGGGCTTAGGCATTGTTCCTGAGCTTTTATGCTCAAGACTATACTCTGTCACTTGATCTACAGTTCCATTTCAAGCTTTATTATTCTGCCATTCCCTGGCCTTAAACTCAGGGCCTGAGCACTGTCCTTGGACTTTCTCAAGGCTAGAGCTCTACCACTTGAGCCTCAGCACCACTTCTGGCTTTTTTTTTAATGTATGTGGTACCGAGGAATCGAACCCGGGTCTTCATGCATGCTAGGCAAGCACTTTAACCACCAGGCCAAACTCCCAGCCCCGTGTCCTTGGGCTTTCTCAAGTCTAGAGCTCTACCACTTGTGCCACAGCACCATTTCTGGCTTTTTTCTATGTATGTGGTACCAAAGAATTGAACCCAGGACTTTGTGCATGCTAGGCAAGCACTCTACCACTAGGCCAAACTTCCAGCCTCCTGGCTTCTTTTTATGTATGTGGTACCAAGGAATTGAACCCCGGTCTTTGTTCATGCTAGCCAAGTACTCTACCATGAGGCCAAACTCCCAGCTGCCATTTCAAGCTTTTTGATGGTTTATTAGAGGTAAGAGTCTTATGGATTTTCCTGCCTGGGCTAGCTTTGAACAGTGATCCTCAGATCTTAGCCTCTTTTGTAGCTAGAATTTGTAGGTGTTAGCCACTAGCACCTGGCTTAAAATGCATTTTTGTTTTTAGCATTGTCCTGGAAAGTGTGTTGAGATACCTTGTTAGAATTTTTGTATTCCTGGCTGGGAGTGTGTGCTTGCCTAGTATGCACAGAGACCCAGGTTTGATTCCTCGGTACCACATACATAGAAAAAAGCCAGAAATGGTGCTGTGGCTCAAGTGGTAGAGCTCTAGACTTGAGAAAGCCCAAGGACAGTGCTCAGGCCCTAAGTTCAAGCCCCAGAACTGGCAAAAAAATTTTTTTATATTCCCAGGACATACTGTGAAACATATAAACCCAATACAATTCAATTTCTGGACCGGGTGTCCTAGTGGTAGAGTGCTTGTCTAGCATGCACGAAGAGCTGGGTTCAATTCCTTGGTACCACATACATAGAAAAAGCCATAAATGGTGGTGTGGCTCTAGCCCTGAGAAAGCCCAAGGGCAGTGCTTAGACTCTGAATTTCAAGCCCTAGGACTGGCAAAAAAATTTCTGGGTAAATAAAAGCAGCATAAATTATGATCTTCAGTATTGTACAGCAGAATGCTTAGGCTTTGAAGCCAGGCTGCCTAGATTTCAGTTCTAACCCTATATACAATTCCATTGATGAGTGACCTTGTCAATGTCATTTTGAATACCTGTGTGTTCACGTCTGTAAAAAGAATATACTAAGTGTAAATTTATCTCATAAAGTTTATCATGTATAGTGCTAGAAAGTATGCATAGCACATAATGCTACTATATAGGTCTTTATTGTTTTATAAGTAAACATATTCAAATTATAGGGCCGGGAGTCTGGCCTAGAGGTAGAGTGCTTGCCTAGTATGCAGGAAGACCAGGGTTTGATTCGTCAGTACCATATACATAGAAAAAAAAGCCGGAAGTGGTGCTGTGGCTCAAGTGGTAGAGCTCTAGCCTTGAGAAAGCCCAAGGACAGTGCTCTGGCCCTGAACTCAAGGCCCAGGACTGGCAAAAGGAAAAAAAAGATATTCAAATTATATACAGTAGTGGGCAAAAAAAAATTAAGAAAATTTTTGTCAGTCGTGGGGCTTGAACTCAGGTTCTCAAGGCTGTTTCTGAGCTTTGGTGCTCAAGGCTACCTCTTTACCACTTTATGCCACAATTCCATTTCCAGTTTTCTAGTGGTTAATGGAAGATGAGTCTCATTTCCTTTCCCAATGGGGCTTGCTTCGAACTGTAATCCTCAGAGCTCAGCTTCTTGAGTATTATTAATAATGGTTCCATACGGCTCAAATGATCATCTGGTTTTGGCAAAAATAATATCACTTCATTCTGTGTCTAATTTAAATAAAAATGAAAGACGGTCTGGGAATGTGGCCAAGTGGTAGAGTGCTTGCCTAGCACGCCCAAAGCCCTGGGTTTATTCCTCGATACCACATACACAGAGAAAAACCAGAAGTGGTGCTGAGGCTCAAGTGGTAGAGCTCTGGCCTTGAGAAAGTCCAAGGTCAGTGCTTAGGCCCTGAGCTCAAGCCCAGGATTGGCAAGAAAAAAAGAAAGAAAAGGAATTGTTCTTCTGAAGTGAAGCCTACTTTTCTACTCATTTGTATCATTATTCCCACAAGAATATGTCACCGACTCTCCCAGAAAGTTTTTTTGCACATGTTTCTCATGCCAGTAAAATTAATTTAGCTTTGATAAAGAAGAGTAGAAACTTTATTCTTTGGTCAAAGAATAGAGAAGGAAGAGGTCATGTTGTAAAGACACCTTCTCCCAGAGGTTGGGCAAGAGAATTTTGCTTTTATAGCAAAAGAGGGTAGATGCCATGGGACCAGGTAGGAAAAAATTGTGTACCGGTCTGCTTCTTTTATAATTACCATCTTTTTGCACAGTCTATCACCACCTTGGATTTTTCTGATTCTGGCTGGTTTTATGGTTAGTTATTTATCTGGACTTCTGCCTTGATTTTTATTGGACAAGCACAGTTCTAAGAGCAATTATCCATGGCAGCAACTAGAGTTTTACACCTCAGGCTGAAACTCTAGGGGTTCCACATTTCACCCATATGCCAAATAAAGAGATGTGATGAATGGCAGGATGTGGTTTGCTATGTGGCAGCGATGCAAAGGCTTAGCTATACACGTTTAGCTATCTTCAGACAACTTCAGTGATATGTTAAACAGGGAGAATTGACTGGGAGGGCAGAAAGTGTGAAATGTATGTATGATTAACACAGACCACGTCACAGGCCTGTTTGGAGGTGGTCAGAGGTGGCCTCAGAAGGAGCCTTGTTACAACAATCCATTGATGACTGGGAGGTGTCTCAGTCCAGCCTTGATTGCAAAATATCTATAAAGGGCTGCAGAAGAGAATGGCTCAGGATAAAGGACATAGATTTAAAAATAAGTTGTCTAAGCTGCCTAGATTTTAGCCTGTTCTGTGTCAATTTATGTGTCTCAGTAAGAAGTCAATGTTTCTCAGAAAAAAGTAGTCTTAAAGCATCTCTTAAAAAAATAAGAAGTACTAGGGGTCAGTGGCTCATGCCTGTAATATTAGCTACTCAGGAGACTGAGAAACCAGCCTGGGAAGGTAAATTCAATAAACTCTTACCTCCAATTGACTACCATAAAGCCAGAAGTGCACTGTGATTCAAATGGTAGAATACTGGCCTTGAGCATAAAGAGACTCTGAGACAGAGCCCAGTCCCTGAGTTCAAGCCCCAGGACCAGCAAGAAAAACAAACAAAAAAACACCAAGAAGTAAAGTTACTGGGGACTGTTTGACAATTTCCCTCCTCCATCTATGTTCTACTCTTCCTTCTTGAGGAATACCAAGGAAAGATGGGCCTGGCTTTTTACATTCATATATATATATATATGTATGTATATTTCCTTGAACTCAGGGCCTGAGCACTGTCCTTGGGCTTTCTCAAGGTTAGCACTCTACCACTTGAGCCACAGCACAAGTTCCAGTTTTTTCACATATTTTTTTATTATAATTAATAGAAGGGTTATATTATATTCACCAGATAGAAGGTGCATTTCTTCACATACATTGATGCCCTTTCTCATGTCTTGGTCCTCATTTCCCTCCCCCACCCCTGCCCCTCATCTTGTTTTCTTCCCTTCCCTATCCAACTTCAAACAACCAAATATGCATATATACGATATATCAGATAACCAGGTGAAATACAGTAACAATATGAGATAACCAAGGGACAGAAAAAGAGATGAGAGATAACATAGTACATTAAGGCCAACTCACTCATTATATGGCTTTTGTTTCTATATCCTGGAGGTCCTTTCATTTAGCATCATACTACATGGCCTTATGTATCTAGGTTTTGTTCTATTGCAAATCTCTGCTAGGAGAGCCCAAGGTTTCTACTGATTATGACAAATGAGGGAAACCATTGAGCCTATGTTCCTTTGAGTCTGGCTTACTTCACTTAATATTATTTTTTTCTAAGTCATTCCATTTCCTTACAAATACTTCCAGCTTTTTCTGGGTTTGTGGTACCAAGGAATTGAACCCAGAGCTTCATGCATGCTAGGCAAGCACTCTACAACTAGGCCAAACTCCCAGACCCCTGGTCTGGCTTCTATAGATCCTACTGATGATGATGTACACGATCATAGGGCCTATAAAAGAGTGGACCCTTTTACTAGATAGCTTAAGATAAAGGCACTTTCTACTAGGTTGAAATCCCAGTTGCTCTTATCCCTCAGCCACAACCATCTGGAGTTTAATAGATTTAAGCCTTTTGCTTACATGGTTCAAAATTTAATAAGAATATTAGCCAAAGTGGTCACAGAGGGCCAAGAGTGTGGCCTAGTGGTAGAATGCTTGCCTAGCAGGCTCAAAGCCCTGGGGTTGATTCTTGGTACCATATACACAGAAAAAGCCAGAAGTGGTGCTGTGGCTCAAGTGGTACAGCTCTAGCCTTGAGAAAGCCCATGGACAGTGCCCAGGCCCTGAGTTCAAGCCCCAGGAATGGCAAAAAATAAAGTGGTCACGGAGGTGAAAAATCCCAGATTCTTACGTGTCAAACAAAGAACTGAATGAAGACACCTACAAAAGTAGTGTGACAATACCAGGAATTTTGTAGAGAAAGATCACTGGTAAGAGAAACAGCTAGCTGGAGCTAGAAGCTCCAGTTCAGTTCTAATTCAGCTTTCTAGGACTGTAAGAGTGTGGGAAGAACTCATAGTAATTATAGTGGGCTGATCTTAGTGAAATTTCATATTTCACGTAGTGAAAATTCCATGTTTTTGGAAACAATTGATATACGTACACAGTTGCTATCTCATATTTTTTTTTGGTGGCTCATGGAACTTGAACTTGGCCTGGGCGCTGTCGCTGAGCTCTTCAGCTCAAGGCTACAGCCTTAATATGTAGTTGCAGTAGACATGGTCCAAAGTGGAGGAAAATAAGCAGGAGGATTAATTAGTGATTGATAGTCATGGCTATTTTAGGAGCCGGTCCTTATAAGAGCCCTACCATCCATATACAGTGATAACTTTGTGTACTAGATAAGAGGCCTAGTTTACATAATCTATGATGTTTCCCGAGATAGTAACATAAAAACATTTCCCCCAGATGTTAACAAATCTGGGACTATTAGTTTGTCAAACAATACCTATCAACAAATCTACTAGTGGGTCAGTATAGAAGCCTAGAACTCATTAGATCATTCACTGAGTGTCTTGGCAAGTTGTACTGACATATATACAGATGCACGTTTCATGGTTGTTCAGCCAGTCACCCAATTTCAGTAATTAGGGGTACCAGCACCAGAACTATCGAGAGAAAGAAAAGACAGTACTCAAGAGGGTAACACCAAAAGAAGGTAGTGATAGTAATCCTCAAATACTGGATAAAGGACTGATTATGTTCTTTTTCCTCTGTGATCTCTGACAGTGGGGCTCTGATTTTTGCTGGACATCCCCAACCACAGGTTTTCTCTCTTCAATAAAACCTGGCTGATAACGAGTCTTTTTTCATCTACTTCTGCCTTACTTCTCTAATAGGGACTACTGTTACTAACGGAGTGGTGGGTCTCTGGAGATCAGGTGTTTCGGTGGAACACTCAGAACCTAAGGGCATGGAGGATCCCCTTGTTAGATTTCACACATCTCTGAGTAGGAGGAGGTGTAGAACTCCTATTGCAAATGGGTGCACCACTGGCCAAGCAGTATGCTCTAAAATCTATTTCCTATTTAAATTGGTCTATTTGGGAGACTACCTTGGTTGCTAGCATAAAGGAGGCTATTATAACATTCCAGCCTCAGAGAGCATAGGGGAACATGGCGTAGAGATATCAAAAAAAGCCCAAACTATTTAGAGGAATCAAGTGCTTTAGTGGATATCAGAGAAACCTAGTTCACAAGAGAAATCTGAAAACAGACCAACAGAGAAGGCCCAAAGTATCAGGGTACAAGCAAGAAAAGACAAAAAGGAGCAGGATTTCCATTTGTCATAATCAGTATAAACCTTGGACTCTCCTAGGACTCTCCTAGAGGTTTACAAAAGGGCAAAACCTAGATACATAAGGTCATACAGGATGAGGCTAAATGAAAGGACCTCCAAGATATAGAAACAAGAGCCATATAAGGTGTGACTGTTATTCTTTAATTAAAGAATTTATTAACGGGCCGGGAGTTTGGCCTAGTGGTAGAGTGCTTGTCTAGCATGCACGAAGACCCGGGTTCGATTCCTTGGTACCACATACATAGAAAAAAGCCGGAAGTGGTGCTGTGGCTCACATGGTAGAGCTCCAGCCTTGAGAAAGTCCAAGGACAGTGCTCAAGCCCTGAGCTCAAGCCCAGGACTGGCAAAAAAAAAGGAATTTATTAACATTTATTTTTACATCATATTTTAAATGATGTATTTAACAAACAAGTATTCAGGAAGGGAATCTCTATATACAATCACTGACACTTAGATTTGAGAACATAATTAAAATTAGGCTGAGGGCTTGTATGTCATATATAAATATTAATCTATGTAATAAAACATTATGTCTATGGAGTCACAAATTTTTATGTCTATGTAGTTGTGTTTATATTTCCAATACCATGTCCATAGCACTGGGTATGCAAATATTGAGTCCTCACTCTTGTACTGTTTGGATCTAATAGCCACATATTAAGGATACCATGCACCTTTTGTTCCTTTGGTCTTGTCTTGTCTCACTCAACATGATTCACTCTAGATTCATCCACTTCCTTGCAAATGCCATAATTTTATCTTGTCTGTTGCTTGTGTAGAATTCCATTTTCTGTATCCATTCATCTGAAGTAGGGCATCTGGATTGTTTCCATCACCTGGCTGTGACTGTTGTTCTTAATGTTATTTCCCATCTTACCTTGTTATCTGATATATTGTATATATGTTTATTTGAAATGGGATATGGAATGGGGGAAGACAAGATGAGGGGAGGAGACGGGGGAGGGAAATGGGACAGAAACATGAGAAGGGGTAGCAATGATTGTTAAGAAATGTACCTTCTATCTGACAAATGTAATGTAACCCTTCTATTAATTACAATAATTTTTTTAAAGGAGCAGGATTTCTTCTCAGATGCAAAACTAACAGAAAGGAAAGCAATTGAGACTATGACAGAGAGGCATCAAAGTGAAAAGAAAGATAAACAGAGACAAAGTGGTCAGAAAAGCTCTCATGAGATCGAACAAGCCAATACACAGACATAGTAGGCAAGGGTTCTTAACTCCAGTGTGAAGTAGAAAAACAAGGAATTTAGTAGAGAGAGAAAACATGCTATGAATGAGCATGTGATTACAAAAGGTCAACCGTCTGAGGCTAGGAGGAGAGTTTAGAAGGAATTCACAGTAGTAATAGTGGGCTGATCTTAGGGAAATGAGGATTATGATTTGGCAGATTTTCTGAAGGAATCTGCACATGTACAAAGATGCCACTCCATAATTTTAAGCATATGTATGAGATGCAACCCATATGCATAGACTGTTCAGAAAGTGTTTGGTCTGAAAAGCTCAGATCACCTAACAATGAAATTTCTACTGTGCTAGTGCCTTGATTGGGAAAGGGTTTTCTACCTCTAAGGAGAAGTTTTCCTCTCAAACAGACCACTAAATGCCCACAAGAGTGACCCTGGGAACAGTAGGGTGGAGGTAGTACTCATGGGTGTTTTCAAAGTGTGACTAGGAGAGGAAATTGGTTTTCCCTATATCTAACCTACTTCAAGAGGAGAATGGCCAATAAGAGTCTCAAGAATGGAGAGACAATATCTCTCCCATTTTTTAGCTTTTATTATTTCTCACATTTTAGAGGTAGTGTTTTCATTTGGGTAGAATTCGTATATATTTTTTTGGCCTTCCTTATAAATGATTTTTATATTTACTTTCACTTCTCCTAAGGTGTTTACTCATGTGTAGCAGCAGGTGTTACTAATTATGCATATGTCTTCTTGTTCTGCCAGTAGGCAAATGGAGCTTAGTTTTCAAGAATTATATAGGCAAAGGAAAAAGAACAACCATCTTTGGCCATGATGATTAATAGTAAGAGTGGGATTAGTCCAAGATCTAACAGGCTATTGCCAGATAGGTGTCAGTATTTTTTTTTTTTGCCAGTTGTGGGCTTGAGCTCAGGGCCTGAGCACTGTCCTTGGACTTTCTCAAGGCTAGAGCTCTACCACTTGAGCCTCAGCACCACTTCCGGCTTTTTTCTATGTATGTGGTACCGAGGAATCGAACCCGGGTCTTCATGCATGCTAGGCAAGCACTTTAACCACTAGGCCAAACTTTTAGCCCTCATATCAGTTTTTATCACTGATAAAATATACTTTATAAATTGAGCTTAATTGTATTAAAAACTACTTAAAAGTAACAGCTGAGTCTTTTTCATAACTCCAAATGAAAATGCTTAAAGAGCAAAATTGTGGGTGACAAAATACTTAGAATAGCCATGCTTAAAATGTTGATGAAGGTGCTGGGAGTTTAGCCTAGTGGTAGAGTGCTTGCCCAGCATGCACGAAGACCTGGGTTTGATTCCTTGGTACCACATACATAGCAAAAAGCCGGAAGTGGTGCTGAGGCTCAAGTAGTAGAGCTCTAGCCTTGAGAAAGTCCAAGAACAGTGCTCAGGCCCTGAGCTCAAGCCCAGGACTGGCAAAAAATGTTGATGAAACCTATGGCTCTCTCAGAGACTGAGAACTGAAGATCACAGTTCAAAGCCAGCTCAGGCGGGAAAGTCTAAGAGATTCTGATCTGTAGTTAATCACTCAAAACTGAAAAGGGAACTGTGGCTCACGTGGTAGAATGCTAGCCTTGAGCACAAAGCTCAAGGGTAGTACACAGGTTCTGAGTTCAAGCTCTAGGACTGGATCACACAAAACTGTTGACAAAGAAGTTATTTTCACTGCCTTCAATAGTTTAAGACTAATCAGTAACCAAGACATGAGAAAGGGTATCAATGTGAAGTAATGCACCTTCTATCTGGTGAATATAATGTAACCCTTCTAATAATTACAAAAAAATATATGGAAAAATAAAAGACTAATCAGTATTGACAGAATTATACCAGGACCATGAGACTTGTCAATTTTACTAATAACTCCATATATTCAAGAAAAGCTTGTTGCTTTAAACATAGAGAATTAGACTGTGGTTTTTTTCTACTAGTGTATTAAGATTCAATTCTTAGAAAAACCATATAAATAGATTTCTAATTATAGTTGTTTATCACACACAAGCATTCTGTCATAAAATTCATCCATTTGCAAACTGCTCAATCTTTTCTTATTTGCTTAAACGTCTTTTTGCCTTATCTTTCCCCCTATTCTGGAACAAGTCAGCTATTTTATTTTATTTTATTTTATTTTTGGTGTCCATCCTGGGGGCTTGAATTCAGGGCCTGGGCACTGTCCCTGAGCTTTTTTACTTAAGGCTATTGCTCTACCATTAGAGCCTCAGCTCTACTTCTGGCTTTTTTGCTAGTTTAATGGAGGGTAGAAGTCTCCCAGACATTCCTGTCTGGCTTGACTTTGTACTGTGATTTTCAGATTTCAGCCTCCCGTGTAGTTAGATTGCAGGCACAAGTCAATGGCATCCAGTTCAATTCAGTCATTTGAATTTAAGAAAAACATTACACCAAACAGAATCCTTTTTTTATCCAAAACATTTTTCTTATCTCAATAAAAGAATATATTTTGTAGTTTTCGTTTAGTTATTCTCATCAAAATGCATCCTAATTTTATTTTGTGGTCTTTTCATATATATATATATATGTTTCTTAGAGTATCAAGATTTTAATAATTTTATTTTTAAGTAAAGACTCAAAAAAAGCAATCTTGAATTATTGGCCAAATACCAACTTTTTAGGAAAATACATTTGTTGAAAAGCTCAAATATACTGCGTCTTTAAAATTTAATTTTAAGAAGCCAGAAGTACTAGATTTATATTTAACAATTAATGTTACAGTGTTTTGCCTTATGCAGAAATGATTCAAATGTTTTATGATTATTCACGAATACTGGTAGCATCATCTGTTAGACAATATGGCTGGCAGATGCTGTAGTTAGGAGTGTGCAGTGGAGCCTACCACACCGGTTGACCAACAGGGCAGGGTTAATGAATGACTTTTAAAACTAACTGCAAATTTGAATATCTGACCAGGAGGGGAGGTAGTAGATACATCTAATTTTGTGAAGCATATTATTTTCATTCTCTCTGAAAAACATTATGTACATTTTCTTGCAAGACAAATGCAATGTTTACAAATTCACTCCATTTTTTTCTTTTCTTTTCTTTTTTGTTGGTTGTGGGGCTTGAACTCTAGGCCTAGGTGCTGTCCCTGGGCTGACTTTGAACCACATTCTTCAGCTGTTAGCTCTTGATTAGCTAGGATTACAGGCATGAGCCACCAGTACCTGGATCCAGATTTGCTTTTCTTAAAGAGTATTTTCCCCTCGATTAAAAAAAATGCTGTTAGGAATGATAGTTTTTGACACAAAAGTCTAAGTTGGTGGTGTTAAGCTGGTGGTGTTCTGGCATATTCCATCATTTAACAATTTAACATTGAACTCTACTCTCTTCTTCCCTTTACAGTTTTTTTAGACAAGTCATAGTTAATTCTTTTTATTTAATTTTTTGCCAATCCTGGAACTTGAACTCCGAGCTTGAGCACTGTCCTTGGACTTTCTCAAAGCTACCCCTTTACCCCTTGAGCCATAGCACCACTTCTGGCTTTTCTTCTGTGTATGTGGTACTGAGGAATCGAACCTGAGTCTTTGTGCATGCTAGATATGCACTCTACTACTAGGCCAAACTCTTAGCCCCAAATTCTTATTCTTGTTCCTTTGTATGTTAGGACTTTCCTCTTATAATTTCTTTTTTTTTTTGCCAGTCCTGGGCTTGAGCTCAGGGCTTGAGCACTGTCCTTGGACTTTCTCAAGGCTAGAGCTCTACCACTTGAGCCTCAGCACCACTTCTGGCTTTTTGCTATGTATGTGGGGTACCGAGGAATCGAACCCGGGTCTTCATGCATGCTAGGCAAGCACTTTAACCACTAGGCCAAACTCCCGGCCCCCGTCATCTGATTTTTCTGTATTCTGAACATGTGTAGGTTTTGCCTTTTGGTATTTATTCTGCTTGAGGTTCTCTGAGTAATTTGATGACTTTAATTAAGTTAGGAAAATTCTCTAACATTCTCTCTCTCTCTCTCTCTCTCTCTCTCTCTCTCTCTCTCTCTCTCTCTCTCTCTCTCTCTCTCTCTCTTTCTCTTTTCTCTTTTCCTTCTCTCAATTTCCTTATGTCACTAGTGGGGCTTGAACTCCGGGCCTAATTCTTGCTCTGCCGTTAGTTGACCACTTGAGCCTGGATTTTTACGGTTATTTTGGGGTTGGAGTCTCTTGGGCTTTACTGTTCAAGCTGGATTCAAGCTGTTATTCTCTAGATCTCAGCTTCCTGAGCAGTTAGGATCATAGGCATGAGCCACAGGCTCCTGACTTTAGTGTGGGGTGTTTCTTATTTTGTGCCAGTCTTGATGCTTGAATTTAGGACCTTGGAATTGTCTTTGAGATTTTTTTCCCAGTTCTGTGACTTGATGAACTCAGGGTCTGAGTACTGTTCCTGAGCTTCTTTTTGCACAAGGCTAGCACCCTACCACTTGAAACACAGTACCACTTGTGGCTTTTTCTGTGTATGTGGTACTGAGAAATGGAACCCAGGGCTTCATGCACGCTAGGCAAGCACTCTACCACTAAGCCACATTCCCAGCCCATCTTTGAGGTTCCCCAGCCCCATCTCTGAGGTTTTTAAATATCTACCATTTGGACCACAGATCCACTTCCAGATTTTTAGTGGTTAATTGAAGGTAAGAGTATTATATACTTTCCTGCTTGTGCTGGCTTCAAACTGTGATCCTTAGATCTCAACCACCTGAATACCAGCCAGGATTGTAAGCATGAGCTACTATCAGTAGATGAATATGAACAAAAGGGCTAAATAGCAGGCCTTACACTTAGAAATGGAAGCTTGCAAGGCTGGACTTAGTTGGCTTTCTGGAACTTTGTTAGTATATTGTTTTCTACACTGATGAACTTCCTTTAACTGATAAATATGGCTCATTGTGTGTCAGTGATTGCAGAGTCTGATATATGATAGACACCTGTTTTCCTTCTGAGTATGTAAATTTAGTTCATGTTAAACATTTGGTGTCTATAGGACCAGATGCACCCTCCTAAAGCAAAGCAAAAAACAAACTGGACATCAGTCTCTAAAGAGTTTCCTGATATGATGACATTTTTCAGGCATTGTCACAACTTTTATGAAATGTATCCTTACTTGACTCCACTGAAAGGGAATCTTAAAAAGTCATGATAGATTTCTCTAGTCTTTCCCAAACCTTCTTTTCTGATTTTCTTGGTCTCTGTTCACTGTAACAAATCTTAGCCTGAGTATGACAATATGTGCGTCATTCTAGTGAATCACTAGTCCAGGCAGTAGTCTTGAGGGACTTCTGACGCTATTGGCTTTAAAAGTAGGCTTGGATAGAATGACTCAGATTCACTGAAATATCACAGGTACATTTGGCAAAGGAAGGATGATATGGCAAGGGAGATCCTTTGATGACTGGGTGTCACAGACTGATCCACAGTGTGAAATATCATCTGAGCTGTGCTCTGTTGTAAGATTTAAAAGTTACCTGTAGAATGGTCAAGTGACAAATACAACCACAGAAGATTGTTTGTCCTGATCACTATTCTGGCCTTACCAGCGAGCTAAAATAAAAAGATTAAAAGCACTGCTTGATTTATATCTTCATGATTTTGTTCTATTCTCCAAGAAGGAGGGGGAAAAAGTTCATGCATGTCTAAAGAGAAACTCAAAGGGGGGCTAGACATGTCTAAAGAGCATGTGTTGCTATTTCTTTCTGGTGGGAGTGGAGAAGAAAAGGTAAAATAATCTCCAGACTGCAGCAATGTTTTAGATCAACCAGATGAAAAGAAAAAAATTAAAGAAAGTGTTTTTTTATTCATTAAATAGAACATACTTCAACTACTCTCCTACTTCACATGGAATTCAATTCAGAATTTTCAGAAATTGCACTGTTTACCCTGAAAACTTCTATCAGAAGTCTGGATAAACTGGAGATGGTTAAAAAAGAAGGGAGGGGGTTAAAAAATCACCTTAGAGCGGATGAAACAAAATGGGGGGGGTAAGAGTATCTCAAAATATCTCCTTCCAGACATGACCTTGAATAGTGAGTTACATACCAAACTACCAGGGGAAAAGCTACCAGGACAAGAAGATCAGGCAAGAGACCACAGACCTCCTTTTAGTATAAGAAAATAAGCTGGGCACGGTGGTTCATGCCTGCAATCCTAGCTACTCAGGAGATTGAGATCTGAGGAGCAAGGTACAAAGCCAGCCCGGGCACAAAAGGACCTGAGACTCTTATCTCAATTAATGTCTAGAAAATGGGAAGTGGGGCTTGGCTCAAGGGAAGGGCCGTAGCCTTGAGCTGAAGAGCTCATGGACAGCGCCCAAGCCGAGTTCAAGCCCCTTGATTCACAAATAATAATAATAATAATAATAATAATAATAATAATAATAATATATTGAAGAAAGCAGGAAGGGAAGTGTTGCTTCCTACTCTCACTCAAAGCAGCCCAGTGTTTTGCAAGGAGCCTCCCACTTGGGAGAGCAAGTTGAGTACAGGTCTTAGAAACTGAGCCTCAGATATGCCATAGGGAAACTCAGGGCTGAGTAAAGCCCTGTGACCTTTTCTAACAAGTCAATGCCTACAGACTAAGCTGCTTGAATAGTTTGCTGCTTCCTTCCTTTCTTCCTTCCTTCCTTCCTTCCTTCCTTCCTTCCTTCCTTCCTTCCTTCCTTCCTTCCTTCCTTTCTTCCTTCTTTCCTTTCCTTTCCTTTCCTTTCCTTTCCTTTCCTTTCCTTTCCTTTCCTTTCCTTCATTCTGTCAGTAGTAGGGCTTGAACTCTGGGCCAGCTCAAGGCTAGTACTTTACCACTTTGAGCCACAGAGCCACTTCCAGTTTTCTGGTGGTTAATTGCAGATAAAAGTCTCATGGACTTATGTGCTCAGGCTGCCGTTGAACCTTGATCCTCAGATCTCAGTCTCCCGAGTAGCTAGGATTACAGCACCCTGCTTGAACAGCTTTCAGCAGATAACAAAAACACTTCTCTGACCCCTCCTCCAACATTAGTAATAGAATGGCAAATAGGATTTCACTCACTGGGTATCAGTGCACAAAAGCTAGCATAAGAGTTTTTTCTCAGAACCTAGAATCAGGCCTGTCTTGCTTAAGCCAAGCACTGAGGAGATACAGGCTGTGTATATAGGCCAGAGTAAAGGCTCACATTCAGAATCTTTACACCAGCTCCAGCATCAGACAGAGATATAAATGCCTGCAGGACAGACCTGAGTTTTCCGTACATTAGTTCTACCTTTGGATTGGGCCTACTGAATACCTTCCCTACTTCCAAGATTCTACAGGCCTTTGCAACTAAGAAATCTAGGTGAGACTCAGCTTAGTATAAGCTTTGGTGGTAAAAGGGTTATTTCTACCACCCATCATCTAGCTTCAGCAGCACAAATCTCATTAGGCCAGTACTCAAGAGGAGTGTCCAGAACTTCCCTGCCACCAGGAAGAGATCTCTGCCTCAGTGAGATAGATCCAGGTTTCACCTGCAACATCATCACATGCATCCCTGAGACTGTGAAGGTCCTTGAGACTGTGAGACACAGACATGACCCAGCTTAACACTAGCCTAGATGGCTAAGTGTTCACCAACATTATACCAACCTCACACAGCATAACATCAGGTGAAACCCCAGTTTGGGGGAGGTAGGACAGAGTAACAAATACAAAACTGCCCTGGAACCTTGTGCTGTAACTGGTGACACACTGTCAGATACTAAAAGCTCTCCATCTTCAGATCTGCCTGTGGACAACTTCTAGAACATCTCCAGTGTCCTAGGAAAACACACTGTCTCAGAAGATTAGATTTCTATTCCAGCTAGCATGGCCTGGGGCTTGTTACCATGAATTCAATAGGTGATGTTATTCTCCGTGGGGTGTAGGTTCCGGATCTGACACCGCTCAGAAGCTTTGGTGACAAGAGGTGTTGCTGAGCAGCCTGGGGTTGGCCTATCTATAGTGACTGATCAGAGTCTAGAAAATTCCTGTAGCATCTGACTACAGACCTGGATGAGGAATCTGTGCCCATCCCGGCCCCACAGAGAAGCTTGTGGGGACAGGCTATCAACTGTGGGTACTGCTCTAAACCTTTTTTGAACAAAAATAAAATGATATCAGATAAACAACCTGTCACTGCATTACAAGGAACTATTGAAATAAGTACAAACCAAACCCCTAATTAGTATAAAGAAAATATAACAAAGGCCAGAGTAGTACCAGTCATGTAAACCTAACTATTCAGGAGGCTGGGGTCTGGAAAATTATGATTCAAAGCTAGCTCAGGCAGAAAAGCTGGCAAGACTCTCTCCAATTAACCAGCAAATTGCTAGATTGGAGGCGTGGCTCAAGTGCCACCCTGGCAAGCAAACTCAGCAGGTGGAAGTTCAAGTCTCAGTACCAGCACAAAAAGTAAAATAAAATCAGACCAGAAATAAATGAAGATTTCAAATAATAAAGCAATCAATGAAACCAAGAGCAGGTTCTTTTTGGTAGTACTGAAGCTTAAACTCAGAGCCTGGGAACTGTCCTGAACTTTTGTGCCCAATGTTGTGCTATACCACTTGAGCCCAAAAATCCTCTTCTGGCTTACTGGAGATAAGAGTCTCATGGAGTTTTCTGCTTAGGCTGGATCCGAACCCACACTCCTCAGATCTCAGCCTCCTATCTAGTATACAGGCATGAGTCACTGGCACTTGGTAAGTGCAGTTCCTTTGAAGAAATAAAATATACAAAAATATAGGGCCGGGAATTTGGCCTAGTGGTTAAAGTGCTTGCCTAGCATGCACAAAGACCCGGGTTCGATTCCTTGGTACCACATATATAGGAAAAGCCGGAAGTGGTGCTGAGGCTCAAGTCGTAGAGTTCTAGCCTCGAGAAAGTCTGAGGACAGTGCTCAGGCCCTGAGCTCAAGCCTAGGACTGGCAAAAAAAAATAAATAAAAAAATATACAAAAATATTTTGCTTATCCTGGGGCTTGTACTCAGCCTGGGTGCTGTCTTTGAGCTTCTTCTGCTCAAGACTAGTGCTCCACCACTTGAGCCACAGGGATACTTCAGTCTTTTTTGGAGTAGTTTATTGGAGAGAAGAGTGTCATGGACTCCCCTGCCCAGGCTGGCTTCCAACTATGATCCTCAGATCTCAGCCTCTTGAATAGCTAGGATTACAGATGTGAGCCATTCGGTACCTGGCAAAATTTACAAACTTGCAGCTAGATTAACTACAAAAAAGGAGATAATAATTAGTACACATCTAGGACTCTCCTAGCAGAGGATTACAATAGCCCCAAATCTATGTATATAAGGACATATAGAATGAGACTAAAAGAAAGGAACTCTAGGATATGGAAACAGGAGCTTTATCTTGTGTGATTGCTGTTCTTAATGTACTATGTCATTTCTCTTCTCTTTTTTGCCCTTATGGTTAATCATATGTTGTTACTGTATCTGACTTTGATATCTGGTATATTGTATATACGTTTAGTTGTTTATTTAAAATAGGGAGAGGGTGGGGGAGGGAAATGGAAAAAAACATGAGAAGGGGTATCAATGTGCGAGAAATAATGCACCTACTACCTGACGAATGTAACTGTAACCCCTCTACACATTATCCGGACAATAAAATTTTTAAAAATATTTAAAAAAAAGAAGGGAGAAGACTCAAATAAATAAGATGAGTGATGAGAAGGGAAATGTAAGTGATACACAGAAGTACAAAATAAGAGATTATTATTAATTATTATATGCTATTAAGACTGATCATCTTTTTGTGTGTGTGTGTGGGGGGGGTCATGTGGCTTGAACTCAGCCTAGGTGCTGTCCCTGAGCTCTTCAGCTCAAGGCTACTACCCTACCCTTGAGCCAAGCCCCACTTCCCATTTTCTAGAAGTTGTGCCTGGGCTGGCTTTGAACTTTGATCCTCAGATCTCAGCCTCCTGAGTAGCTAGGATTACAGGTGTGAGCCACTGCGCTGGCTCTTTTTTTGACAGCCTTAGGGCTTGAACTCAGGTCCTGAGTGTTGGAGACCCTAGCCTGGGTAGGAAGCCATTTCCCTCAAGTCCTTGCTTAACCTTAAAGACTGGCGGCCATTCACCTGGCAACATTCATGAGTCATATTATTCTGAGAATTGTCACAATGACCTGATCACCAGATATTTTACATAGGTAGAGACTCACCGTAAACGTCAGCAAGCGGAATGCCACCGCCCTGCTTCCCCCTCCCTATTTCCTCTTAGCTACTTCTTAAAAGCCTGCTAAAAATTTTTAATAAACAGACCTTGACAACATATTGCTTGGTCTCGCTCTTCTTTCTCACCCTTCTTATTTTCAGGCTGTGTCCCCCTCGGTTCCCCCGAATAACTGGTCCCGCCACAAACACAGCCTTGCCATTCAAAAAAACCCCACAGAACCACATGGCTTCATTCTGTGATTTTCCTTATTTTATTCCAGAAATTGAAGAATGAAGTCATCCAAACATATTCTCTGAGACCAGATTACTCTGACACGAAAACCAGGTAAGGACGCAACAAAGAAATTATAGGCCAATATCCTTGAAAAACATACATACAAAGAGACTCAACAAAATATTACTAAGCTAAGCTTAGCAAATAACAAATATTATTCACCATTATCACATAGGGGTTATCCCAGTGATGCAAGTGGAGAATGTTGTCACAAGTATATGTTTAATATATACAAATAAATAAAAGTGTACACTACATTAACAGACTGGAGTACAAAGCCATACAGTCATCACACTTCACACAGAAAAAAAAGAACTTGGTCAAATTAACTACCTCTTCATGGTAAAAATTCTGAAACTGGGCACACAGAAGTTGGTTTCAACACAATAAAGACAATATATAATAATCTAATAGCTAACAACATACCATATGAGGGAAATTCTGAATGCCTTTAAGGTCTGAAACAAGACAAGGATTCATATTTTCAACACTTATTCAGCGTGGTGCTGGATGTTCTTGCTAAAACAATTAACAAGAGAAAGAAATACAGAACATCAGAACTGGAAAAGGAGAAGTCAAATTATCACTGTAGTTGATATGATCTTTTATAAAGAAAGACCCAGGTGACCGTGATTGCACATGCCTATAATCATAAATATTTAGGAGACAGATGCAGAGGATAGCAGGTTAAAGCCAGTCTGGTGCTAAAGTTTGTGAGACTGGTTTTTTTTTGGCCAGTCCTGGGCTTGGCCTCAGGTCCTGAGCACTGTCCTTGGGTTTTCTCAAGGCTAGGGCTATACCACTTGAGTCACAGCACCACTTCTGGCCTTTTTCTATGTATGTGGTACAAAGGAATTGAACCTGGGTCTTTGTGCATGCTAGGTAAGCACTATACCACTAGGCCAAACTCCTGGCCCCCAAAAGAGACTTTCTTTTAAGAAGCAAGCTGGGCATGTGATTCAAACTTTTAATTACAGTTACATGAGTGGCATAAGTAGAACTGTAATCTGAGGCAGGCCTCAGGCAAAAAGGGTGTATGATGTATAAAATATAACTAAAGCAGAAAAGTACTGGTAGAGCTCTTGCCTAACAGGGATGAGGCTTGAGTTCAAAATTCCATTAATAAACAATTAGAATAGAGGAGCTCAGCAAAGTTATTAATATGGAGGGAATATACTGCTGATATTTTGTTTTGTAGTTTTAGTTCAACTAGCCTACTCTGGGTGACTTCTGGATTGTAAGTTTCTCAGTGTTTTTTGCCAAGATAGTTGACTATAAGCTTATATTACTGAAAAAAAATTAAAGTATTACTGGAAGAAAATCAACTTTCTATTGTGTAGCTATTGTATGCACATGGCCAATAAAATATATGCAGAATGTATATGCTTGAAATTTCATAAATGATAGTGAGATCATCATGGTTCGGGAACTCAGCAAACGCAAAAAGGGAACACGACCCAGCTCATGAGGAGATTGGAATTTAAACTCTTTGGGCATCAAGAAGAGAGTAAGTCCATATAACTTATTATTTTGATATGATTATTAGTTTCTAGAGCCTGTAGAAAAAGACAGATATCATGAAAAGAGTAGCAAATTCACATGGAGATATGCCTTTGGATTATCAAATGTAGTATTATTTTATTTTATTTTTTCCCCAGTTCTGGGGCTTGAACTCAGGACCTGGGCACTGTCCTTGATTTTCTCCAGGCTAGCTCTCTACCACATAGGCCATAGCACCACTTTCAGCTTTTTCTGTGTATGTGGTACCAAGGAATAGAACCCAGGGCTTTGTGCAAGCACTCTACCAGTAGGCCCCACTCCCAGCCCCTAAAATATAGTTTTAGCTTTTACTTTCCTGATGAATCGTTCTCAAAATCAAAATGTCTGACCATCGGAGGCTGTTGATTTGTTTTCTATGTGCATAGCTTTGAGGAAGTCAAATTTTGGACTCAGACTGACAAGATCAAAAATGTTTTACAAAAGTCTTGCTTGGGACTGGGAGTTTGACCTAGTGGTAGAGTGCTTGCCTAGCATGCACAAACACCTGGATTCGATTCTAGCCTTGAGAAAGTCCAAGGACAGTGCTCAGGCCCTGAGCTCAAGCCCAGGACTGGCAAAAAAAAGTCTTACTTGTCAGGGCAGGAACTTAGCCTAGTGGTAGAGTATTGCCTAGTATGCACGAAGACCCTGTTTCGATTCCTCAGTAACACATACACAGAAAAAGCCAGAAGTGGTACTATGAAAGCTCAAGTGGAAGAGCTCTAGCCTTCAGAAAGCTCAAGGACAGTGCTCAGGCCCTGAGCTCAAGCCCCAAGACTGGCAAAAAAAAGTCTAGCTTGTCACTTGAATATGGAACACAGCTGAATATTTCTGCAATGTATACCCCTTGCTGGTGACTAAGAAGAGCTTCTTTCTTCCTTGAAATACTGATTTTGCAGATACCAATTGATTGTTGTACCTGACTAATCTGAAACCTATTTATGTGAGCTGGTTCAGCCTTAGCACTAACAGCTCTGAACTGAAATGTGATAAAATGGCCTGTGTAATTGATAAGCAGAATGTCCACCAAGAGATTCCTACAGAAACCAGTCTGGTGTTGGTTGGTCATACCTGAAATCCTAGCTACTTTGTAGGCTGAGATCTGAGGATCAATGGTTTGAAACTATCTCAGGCAGAAAGTCTGTGAGACTCGTGTTCAATTAAACAGAAATAAGATGGAAGTGGTGTTGTGGCTCAACTGGTAGAGCATCAGACTTGAGAGAAAAAGTTAAATGAAGGCATGTGGTCCTGAGTTCAAGCTTCAGTGCTAGCAAGAAGGAAGGAAGGAAGGAAGGAAGAAAGGAAGGAAGGAAGAAAATCACTGTGGAAGGAAGGAAGGACGGAAGGAAGGAAGGAAGGAAGGAAGGAAGGAAGGAAGGAAGGAAGGAAGAAAATCACTGTGTGTAACTGAAAACATTCTGGATGCTGGCTAAACCTTCTGGACCATATAACTGGCTCAGGGAGATCTTATGAGATCTTTTCAAATGTAATGAGGGAGGGGCTGGGAATGTGGCTTGCCTAGCCATGCACGAAGACCTGGGTTTAATT
This sequence comes from Megascapheus bottae, assembly GCF_031878675.1. Classification (NCBI taxonomy): domain Eukaryota; kingdom Metazoa; phylum Chordata; class Mammalia; order Rodentia; family Geomyidae; genus Megascapheus; species Megascapheus bottae. The sequence continues at coordinate 48,811,372 of NC_143547.1, forward strand.
TCTCAGTACCACATAGACAGAAAATGCCAAAAGTGATGCTGTGGCTCAAGTGACAGAGCACTAGCCTTGAGAAAGCCTAAAGACAGTACCCAGGCCCTGAGTTCAAGTCCCAGAACTGGCCAATATATGTTTAGAGAGAGAGAGAGAGAGGGAGGGGGGATTGGCTCATTACTAACCCAGGTTGATGATTTTTTTATGCTTTTTTTCTTTTTTGGTCCATCACAGGGCTTGAACTTTGGGCCTAGGTGCTATCCTTGAGGTCTTCAGCCTCAAGACTAGTGCTCTGCCACTTGAGCCATGGAGCTACTTCTTTCTTTTACATTTTTTTTGCCAGTCCTGGGGCTTGAAGTCAGGGCCTGGGCACTATCCTTGGACACTTTTGTTCAAAGCCAGTGCTCTGCCACTTGAAGCCAAAGTGCCATTTCCAGCCTTTTCTGTATATGTGGTACCAAGGAATCAAACCCAGGACTTGGAGCAGGCTAGGCGAGCACTGTGCCACTAGGCCACACTCCCTGCCCTCTTTAACATTTTTATTAGCATATTTTAGTTGTATTCCCCTACATGCATATAGTTAATGTAACCCCAAACAAATTCACTCTCTATTAACTGCTCTCTTGTAAATTACATTTGAAAGCTACATGTTAAAATATGTCGCTGACTTGCTGTGTTTGACTCTCTATATTAGCTGCAATAAATGTTTTCTGTTAGTATCTACACCTTAATAAGTTAGTTTATGAGGAGCGTAGAAAATATCTATATATTTTCTATAAACCTATGCTAGCCATTTGTATTTTTATACTTGTATTCATTTGTATTTTTATACTTGTATTTTTTAAAATATATATTTTTTATTGTAATTAATAAAAGGTATACTTGTATTTTCTTAACTTGCCTTTCTGCTTATGTATCCTGCTTGCTAAAACCCTGAGGAATGTAACTGCTGTTCTCGTGGCTAATCTACAACCCCGGGGACCCAGACACTCCCGGATCTGGAGCATGAGTTACAAGGTCGGACTTGCGAGGGCCAGCGAACTAGGCACAAGCCTGTTAGCCTGTCCGTCTGGCCCCTTGTCGGGTCTTTCTCCACTGACCCCGTATTGGGTCTTTCTCTTTGCCTGTTAGTCTGGCCCCTTGTCGGCTTTCTCCACTGACCCCATATTGGGTCTTTCCCTTCACCCATTAGCCAATCAGTTCAAAGCCCGACAGCTCACTAAACCCACCAATGATTAGTCACGACCCTCCTCCCGCTTTGTATTGCGCCAATCATTTAATGGAATTGTGGTATGAATTTCCCGTGTGGCGTATTATTTGTTGCTATTAATTGCTGGGACCTTCCCCCTACCAAGGAATGTATTAAAGGTGCTGTAATTTTGTGCTCGTGGCCTCTGGTCTGCACTCGACTATCAGTGCGCAGAGACCCGTGCTCGAGCTCCTCAATAAACGACTCATTGCAATTTGCATTGATCTTCGGTCTCTGGTGATCCTTCCGGGGGGCTTCAAGTTTCTGGGCATTACATTTATCCAACACAAATATCTCCCAAAATGCATTGTTCTTTTTGTGCCTACTCATTGGATAGATGAGTGTGACAAAAACAATTGTGGATTATATAAATCATTGAAAATCTCGGATTTGGCTCATGCCTGTAATCCTAGCTACTCAGGTGGCTGAGATATGAGGATAGAGGTTCAAAACCAGCCTGGGCACTAAATACCATGAGACTCTTAGCTCCAATTAACCACTAGAAAACCACAAGTGGCATTGTGGCTCAAGGGGTATGGCGGTAGCCTTGAGGTGAAGAGCTCACAGACTGCGCCCAGGCACAGAGTCAAAGCCCCATGACGGACAAAAGAAAAAGAAAAGAAAATCTGGAAACGGGTACCAAGACATGTGAAAGGGTATCAATGTATGTGAATTAATGCACCTTCTATCTGGCAAATATCATGTAACCCTTTTACTAATTACAATAAAAAAAAAGAAAATCTAGGATTTGGGCAGGACCAAATTAGATCAAATTGTTTTTCTATGAAATGAATAAAACACATTCAAGATGAATGGTCTGGATGAGACAGTTGGGAAAATGCAAATATAAATACTGAATGAAACACATTACTTTTGTAACAACTGAAACAAGCAACAACAAAACAGAAGTAGAACCCTAGGGAGGAAGGAAACAGGAGAACACCTAAGGCATTAGACACCTTGATTTGTCAGACCAGCTTCCTGGAAGCCTTTTCTTACCTCACTAAAGAAAGCTTGAGTGAGAGATGCTGAGAGTGCTTTAAATGGAAAGCGCCTGCTGAATCTAATATAACACCTACCAGTGCTGATTATGGGATAGCAGGGGGTGGCCCTCGCCCCTGCACTTTCTATGCAGACCACCTCCACATGAGGTAGATGCACTGCTGTCATAGATGAGCAAAATTGATTGACAGGGACCAAAATCAATTAATCGGACTAGACTGGGAACCCTGGGGCAGGAGGTCCCTCTATGGGCCATTTTTGAGGCTCTGTTAACCTACAAATTCTGTGTTTTTTTTCCTTGGGATGTCTTAATTTACATTTTTCTCCCTCAGGGGTGCCATTTATGCCCTCTGGCATTGGTATTCTTGTTTGTGCTTTTTATGCCTATATTACCTTAGCAGCAGAAAAATTCAAGTCACCTTTGACTTTGTAGTCAAATGTCTCATGTTCTAAAGTGTTAAAGACTTAGGTAGTAGCTAGTCAGGAAGCTGAGATCTGAAGGTCACAGATTGATGCCAGCCTGGGTAGATAAACCCATGAGATTTTCATCTCCAATTAACTAGCAAAAAAAAAAGCCAGAAGTGCAACTGTCGCAAACATGATAGATGGCAAGCCTTGAGCAAATAAGCCAAGCAAGAGTTCAAGCCCCCGAGTTCAAGCCCCAGTAATAGCACTCTCTCTGTCATCTTCTCTCTCCTCCCCTCCCCCTACACACACACATCTTTAAATCTTACTTTCTCACACACAGCTACATACCTACCTTTGGTGGGAAGTCACTTGACTGCCTAAACAATTTTGGTTAATGGAGTTTTTTTTTATACTTATATATACATATATTAAAATTAAGATAACAAAGAACAAAGAAAATGGATTATAGACTGTAGAAAATTACAATTTACTCCCTTACTATTTCCATAATTGTCACTTATTTTACAATGGATTTAACATTTTACAATTCTGAATGGTAGAAATTAATAATTATCCAATTTGGGGATGACATAAATATTAAGAATACCTTTGATCAACAAAAATGACATAAAATATATGAATCAATTCCATGAACTTTTGAAACATAAAATAATCAAAATTTTGTCATAAAAGTATGAAAAATAGCAAAAACATTTTCCCTTAAAAATAAAAGTCTTCAAGAGCGAGAAGGGGCCGGAGCGAGCGGGGCCAGGAGCGTGAGGGAGCGAGCCTGACCGGAGCGAGCGGGGCCGGAGCGAGCGGGGCCAGAAAGAGAGAGAGAAGGGGGCAAAAAAAAAAAATAAAAAAAAATAAAAGTCTTCAAAGTGTGGATCCCAAAGTTGAAGCTCAACTATATTTTTTAACTTTAAAGATGATTAATGGAGTTTTTTAATGCACTGATTAAATCTGGGATTCTTAAAGGGCGTAAACAAAAATCTGTACTGCCTCATCCTACTGAATGGGATCCTATTGTTCGATGAAAGCATTGTTCAGGAGACAAGGGAGTGAGTGGATGTGCAGGAGGGAGTTAAAATAACAGATAGTAATGGCTATATACAGAAAAGCTTACTTTCAATTTGTGCCTTGAAGTCTGAGATTTTGTCTGGGAACCATTTCCCCATCCAAATAAAATAATAAATTTCCCTAAGAGACACATTTGAGTTGGTATTTGACACATATGAGTTGTTTGTGAAAACAATGTGGTTTATGGTGAACACCTGCTTTGCCTGAAGAACTATGGGATTGATTTATTTATTTAGTGCTGGTATTAGGGATTGAGCTCAGGACCTAAGTATTCTCCCTTAGCTTTTTTTGCTCAAACCCTGTGCTTTATCACTTTCAGTTTTTTGTACAGTTGTTTTGCTTTGATTTTTTTTGTTTTGCTTTTTTTTTTTTGCCAGTACTGGGGCTTGAACTCAGGGCCTGGCACTGTCCTCGGGCTTTCTCAAGGTTAGCACTCTACCACTTGAACCACGGTACCAATTCTGGCTTTTTCTGTGTATGTGGTACCAAGGAATTTCATCCAGGGCTTTGTGCATGTTAGGCAAACACTCTACCACTAGGCCATGTTCCCAGCCCTGTTTTGTATTTCTTTTATGGCCAGAGATGTCGAGCATTTCTTCATGTGTTTATTGGCCATTCTTATTTCCTATTCAGAAAAATCGCTAAGTCTTTAGCCTATTTAATGGGTGGTTGTTTCTTTGATGATTTGTTTTGGGGAGATTTAAGTTTTTGAGTTCTAAGTATATTTTAGATATGAGACCCTTGTCTGTTGTATGGCTAGTGAAGATCTTCTTCCTATCTGTGGGCTTTCTATTTATCTTGCTAGCATTGAGATTCCACCTCACCCCAGTTAGAATGCCCATTGTCAAGAAATCTAATAACAGCAGATACTGATGGGATGTAGCCAGAATGGAACACTACTGCACTACTGATGGTAGTGTAAACTTGTTCAGCAACTCTAAAAAGAAGTATGGAGGTTCCTCAAAAGACTAAACATAGAGCTCCCCTATGACCCAGCAATCCTACTCCTGGGCATTTACCCAAATGTCCACAAACAAGGACATATGTTTAAACCTACTAGTATGATCATGTTCATGCAGCATTATGTACCATACCTAAGATATGGAACCAATCCAGATGCCCCTCAATCAGGGAAATGTGGCATATATACAAAATGGAATTCTATGCTACCATCAGAAAGAATGACACTGCCCTATTCGGGAGGAAATGGCAAGACTTGGAAAAAATCATATTAAGCGAAGTACGCCAGACCCAAAGGAACATAGACTCTATGATTTCCCTCATTTTTAATAATTAGTAAATGTCTAGGATTCTTCTAGCAGAGAATCACAATAGATCAATAGCTATGTACATATCATCATATAAGATGATACTAAGCGAAATAAACTCTGGAATATAGAAACAGATGTTTTCCTTTGTGGTGTTGTTCTTAATGTACTATATGAAATGATTTCTTTTTTCTTTCAAATTTCCCTTTGGTTTATCCCCTATTATCACTGTATTTGATTTTGGAACCTGGTATATTATATATACATTTATTTGAATTAGGGAAGTGAAGGGAAATAAAATGGTGAGACAAAGAACAAAGGGCAAAGCAAACCAACAGCGATACTCACAAGACAATATGTTGGAAATGAACTTTACAATGTGTAGGGAGTGGGGCAGGGGGAAGTGGGAGAAAGACGAGGTAGGGGGTAATAATATTTGACAAGAATTGTACTCAGTACCTTACATATATAACTGTAAATCCACTGCACATCTTGAAAATAAATTTTTTGGTTGTCGTGGGACTTGAATTCTGGGTCTGGGCTTTGTCCCTGAGCTCTTCAGCTCAAGACTACCACCTCATCCCTTGAGTCACAGCGCCACTTCCAGTTTTCTGGTGGTTAATTGGAGATAAGTGTCTCACAGACTTCTTACTGCCCAGCCTGGCTTTGAACTGCAATCTCAACCTGCTGAGTAGCTAGGATTACAGGCGTGAGCCACCACACCTGGCTTAATTTTTTTTTTTTTAGACTGTGTCCTCTCCCTCTTTCTTCCCATCAAAGAGAAGAAGAACGATCATCAAAGGCAAGTGGCAGATGCCTCAAAGCAACACCAAATGCCAGCTTCACACTCAGGAAAGAACACTGTACATCCTCCTCGTGGTTTCAGGTACTCTACACACTCAGTGGAGTTTCTCTAGTCACATACTATAGAAATGATCCCTAAAAGTATAGTCTTCTGGCTTAATTTTTAAATAAAGAATCTCATGGTCTTTTCTGTCTGGGCTGGCTTCAAACCATGATCCTCAAATCTCAGACTCTTGAATAGATAGGATTACAGGTTTGTCTCACTAGCACTGAGAATACATGAGTTCTTCATGCTAGGCAGAGGGCCACATGATTGTCTCCCAGTAAAAACATTGATTAAATTCAGTCTACTAAACAAGACCTCCATGAGTGTTGTGATAACTTACTACTGGATAGTAAGTATATAGTGTGACACCTCTCAGGAAGCCCTCTTCAGACCTTGCACATGCACCTGGTTTCCTCTGGCCTTTGCCCAGTGGTATATCTCTGTTAAGTTTTTTTTTAAAGAATTTATTAAATGATTTTTTACATCATATTTAAAATAACGTGTTTAACAAACAAGTATTCAAGAAGGGAATCTCTATATACAATCACTGGCACTTAGATTTTAGAACATAATTAAAATTAGGCTGAGAGTTTGTATGTCATAGATACATATTAATCTATGTAATAAAACATTATGTCTATAAAGTCATAATTTTTTTTTGCCAGTCCTGGGCTTTACCTGTCCTTGGACTTTCTCAAGGCTAGAGCTCTACCACTTGAGCCTCAGCACCACTTCTGGCTTTTTTCTATGTATGTGGTACCAAGGAATCGAACCCGGGTCTTCATGCATGCTAGGCAAGCACTTTAACCACTAGGCCAAACTTCCGGTCATAGAGTCATAAATTTTTATGTTTATGTAGTTGTGTTTATATTTCCAATACCATGTCCATAGCATTGGGTACGCAGTTATTGAGTCATCGCTCTTGTACTGTTTGGATCTAATAGCCACATATTAAGGATACCATGAACCTTTACTTCGAGGTTTTTCTGTGTATGTGGTACTGAAGGAATTGAATCCAGGTCTTCATACATGCTAGGCAAGCTCTTGACCACTAGGCCACATTCCTGGCTCTCTGTTCATTTTTATCTTTTCAGTAAAAGAAATTCTAGCCACCAGTACCCTATATGCTGAGTGCTGTGATTGATCATGGGCAATCCCATATATAGGAGGTTCAAAGGGTATTAGTATGGGATTTGTATTGTATTATACAATTAGGATAAGGATTGAAGCAAGCTAAGGCATTACAATGGGTTAGATGATGTCTGACTGCATATCTTTTTCAATGCGTTTTCTAGAGAGAGGGAAGACCAAAGTGAGGCTAAGACTATAGCTGATGGAGCTGCAGCAGATATTACTGCTGGCCAGGATAGGCTAATATTGGTTATTGCTTTGAACAATACTCATGTGTTTCTTTGTATTCAGACACCATTAAAGAAAAGTATCCTTGGGGCTGGGAGTTTGGCCTAGTGGTTAAAGTGCTTGCCTAGCATGCACAAAGACCCAGCTTCAATTCCTTGGTACCACATACATAGAAAAAGCTGGAAGTGGTGCTGTGGCTCAAGTGGTAGAGCTCTAGCCTTGAGGAAAGGACAGTGCTCAGGCCCTGAGCTCAAGCCCAGGACTGGCAAAAAAAAGGTGTCTTTTTTTGGTCCCGAACCATCACTGTCACACTGTCACAGTGGTCTTCTGTCATGTGGGTGCTGTGAGATTACCCATGTGAAGCAGGAAAGCACTTGCAAGTGCTAGTGAGCTCTCTATGTAGGTGGCTGCTTTTCTCAAGACTATTATCTATAGGAGGTTTTCCTGTGGGAAGAATTTTGAGAATTACTTTTCTAGATGGATTTAAAAATTGTATTGGTTTATATTAGTTATGCAGGGGAGAGATTTCACTGTTACATCTCCATACATGTTGATGCTGTATTCCAATCAATTTCACTCCTCCATCCTACTCCCCGCACCTTAGCATCCATCAGGTTTCCTTGTTCCGTTTCCATAGTTTCCAAGTCTATTTTGACAGTATTCAATCTTCTTTATCCAGCTCCCCCTCCTTGCTCCCACCGCCTACAGAGTCAATTTCTCTTCCTTCTATCCTTCCCCACCATCAATCATCACCTTTTTTCTTTGTGCTGCTCTTACACACACTCACAATGTGTTAGTCATTCATCATCTTCCTAGATGATATTTAATAAATGTAATTAGCCTGGATAGAGCGTGAACAGGGCTTGAGGGAACCTGTGATTCATTCCTAATATTATTCCTGACTCATCATATGACTCAGGCTACAATTTCCCAGATGAAGAAGCTGTTGGGGAGGGTGTATTGTGAGGATTTTTATAATGAATTGTGGGCTCATCATCATATGACCCTCAAGCTCCAAACAAAAAGGCATTTATAAAATATGCTTCAAAACATTGAGTTTTTGAGTAAAAAGTATTTTTAAATTTAAGTTTATTCATGTGAAAGGGTATCAATGTATGTGAATTAATGCACCTTCTATCTGGCAAATATCATGTAACCCTTTTACTAATTACAATAAAAAAAAAGAAAAAAAAACCAAAATCAACTTGTAAGACCTAAAAAAATAATTTTCCAATTTATGATTGAATATATGCGTCAAAAACTTTTCATTTTGAAGAAATTTTGATTTTATGAAAATTTTGCAAAGCATTAAAAGACACAAAGAACTTCTTAACATGTCCTTTATTTTGTATTTCCAACATTTTCTCTTTTTTTTGGTTAATTGTGGGGCTTGAACTTGGCCTGGGTACTGTCCCTTAGCTCTTCAGCTCAAGATTAGAGCTCTACCACTTTGAGCCACAGCACCACTTCCAGTTTCCTGGTGCTTAATTAGAGATAAGAATCTCACTAAGTCATCTAGGCTGACCTCAAAAGCCACTATATATTTTGGAGAGAGATGCTTTGAGATTGGGTAAAAATTGTGCTTCTAATCAAATGTTTACCTGTTTTAGCATCTATTAACATGATTTATGACTAAATTATTATTACTATGATAATTGTCAAATGGTAATTTTTAATTTCCTAGAGAATCATTGTTTTGCATTCTTGTAAGGTAGAGCTTTCCTTTTTCCTTTTTTTGCATAAACATTTATCACATAAATGAACCAATAAATTTCTATTGTATTCAGAAAAAAATTTTAAGTTTATTGTCAGAGTGATGTATAGGGGGGTTACAGTCACATATGTAAGGTAGTACATTTCTGTTTCTTTTTACCAGTCCAAGGGCTTGAATTCAGGGCCTGGGCACTGTCCTTGGGCTTTCTCAAGTCTAGTGCTCTACCACTAGAGCCACAGCCCCACTTCCAGCTTTTTCTATGTATGTAGTACCAAGGAATCGACCCAGGGCTTAATGCATGCTAGGCAAGCACTCTACCACTTGGCTACACTCCCAGTGTGAGTACCTTTTTGTTGAACATTTTTAGCCCCTCCCACTTTTTCTCCAATTTTCTCTCCCTCTAATCCCCCCCAACTTTCTAAAGTTCATTTCTAACATACTGTCTTATGAGGATCGCTGTTGCATTGCTTCACCCTTTGTCTTTGTCTCACCATTTTGTTGTTTCCCTTCCCTAATTCAAATAAATGTATATACAATATACCAGGTACCAAAATCAATTACAGTGATAATAGGGGATAAACCATAGGGGGAAAAATGAAAGAAAAAAGAAATAACTTCACATAGTACATTAATAACAACAACCACAATGAAAAACCTCTTAGCATCATCTTATATGATCATATATACACAGCTATTGAGCTATTGTGATCCACCGCTAGGAAAATCCTAGACATATACAAATTGTTACAAATGAGGGAAACCTGGAGTCTCTGTTTCTTTGGGTCTGGCTTACTTCACTTAATGATTTTTTCCAAGTCTTTCCATTTCCTTAGGAATGTGGCAATGCCATTCTTTCTGATGACAGCATAGAATTCTATTTTATATATATACCAAATTTTTTCTTGATCCATTCATCTACTGAGGGGCATGAAATAAGTAGGAAAATAGAAAAATAAAGGTTTTCAAGATGAGTGGGGGGTGGGGGGAGGGAAATGAGGACCATGTCATGAGAAAGGGTATCAATGTATGTGAAGTAATGCACCTTCTATCTGGTGAATATAATGTAACCCTTCTATTAATTACAATTAAAAAAGAAAAATAAAGTTTTATTTACATGCAATTTAAAATTTTACTTAAATTCGTGTATTAAGATTATGTACATTTATCAGTAATTTGTTACTTTGAAATGTGAACACATTTAGAATGGCTTATATAGAACTAATAAACCTATAGCACTTCACATACTTATCCTTTTTTGTGATAAGAACATTTAAAGTCTGAAAGAAATCTGGAAATAAATAATTTCTACCTGTAAATTCATCATGCAGTCTTTTATTTCCCAAATATTTATCTAGAATTTAAATACAGTAACACCATAAAGTACAGAAAAGTTACAACATGGAAAAAAACTAACAGATCTTTTATATAGAATTTATTTTCATTATTGAGTTCTATAACAGATAATAAAAATGACATAATTAAACATAATCTGTATAAGAAATAGGAATAGTGTGAGTTGGGCTTATGAAAATAAGTGCTATATGCTTATTTTAGAGGTTGTTAATGAGGGCTTGTGGTGAAGTGGTAGGATATATTGGGGATTTAAAAGCCAAGTGAAACATTCTGACTTCTATGCACATAGGAGTCAAATCCAGAACTGCATTGGCTTGACATTTTCTTCATTTTATTATGGAGATTACAGGTAGAACATTTTCATAGCAGTCATATTGAAATCACAAGACAATCTAATCAATTTTCTGGAGATTCTGGGTTATTTTTAATGAAACCCATGGATTATTTTATGAACTTAATATAATGAAGTAGCCTCTTTTGAGTTAAATTGCTCTTTATTGTGAAGGTCTATTTCCCTGTACCACATGGTGGAAAGGTATGAAGAAAGAAAAGGAAAGAAAGCAAGAAGGAAGGAAAGGAGGGAGGAAGGAAGGAAAGAAGGAAGGAAGGAAAGAAGGAAGGAAGGAAGAAAAAGAGGGAAGGGAAGGAAGGAAGACTGCTTACTGGAAAGTGTATGTGTGATAGTACTGTTCTTGTTCTTACTTGATGTAATTTTGATCAATCTAGACAGCATCGGTGGCTTGCACCTGTAATACTAGGTACTCAGGAAGCTGAGAGCTGAGGATCTCAGTTCAAAGTCAGCCTGGGTAGGGAAGTCCATGAGACTCCTATCTCCAGTGGAGCTGTGGTTCAAGTGGTAGAACATTAGCCTTGAGGAATAAAAGGATAATTCAGTTTTCTGGTTCAATTCATCATTCTGAAATTCAAATTATTATAGTGTTACACGGGACTTTTTTTCATTAAACTTCATTACAAATATAGCAAAGGTAAAGAATGTTTACAGTTAAATAAAAGCCATAAAAATATCACTCTCTGAAGAGTAATATTTTAGCTACTTTATAAGTATGAAAATTTACATATACATAAAACCTTTTACAAAGAAGTTAGCAGTAGTGACTGAATTATTAGTTTATGCCAGATAAAACTTTTCTGACAATTTTGTAGAATTGCATCAATCACATTTCATTTAAAGACAATATCTGAATTGCATCAGAAACCTTAAGTTTAAACAGAAGCACTTCAATAGTGTTACTTAAATTTTCCTCTTGTGCTTGGATCTCATGGAGAGTTGTATGAGCCTTAACTTTCTTCTCTTTTTCTTCCTTCCTTTCTTGCTTGTTTTCTTTCTCTGTCTGTCTCTGTCTCCTTGTCTGTCTGTCTCTCTCATCCTCTCCCCACCCCCCACCCCCACTCTTTTTCTTCTGCCAGTCCTGGGACTCGAACTCTGGGCCTTAGTGTTGGTGTTGTCTTTAACCTTTTCCCCTCAAGGCTATTGCTCTACCACTTGAACCACAGCTTCACTTCCAGATTTTTGCTAGAGAATTGTCTCATAGACTTTACTGTCTGGGCTAGCTTTAAAGTGCAATCCTCAAATTTCAGCCTCTTGAATAGCTTGGATTACAGGCATGAGTCACTAGTGCCTAGTGAGCCCTAACCTTCTTAATCCTCTGAAAACTACTTTTGTTTCTCAAAGCATAAGAATACAGAAAGAATACTAGTAAAGAATCATACAATTATAAAAGACAATGGAAATGCATATATTTTCCTTTTTCCTAGTGATGAGTAATGCATCTTTCATATATCTGTCTAGATCTACATATTTATCTATGTATTTATAGACACTATTGGTTTTAGTTCTGTGGGAAAACTCTACTAATGCAGTAATATATTTGTCAGCTAATATTCAAAAATGTTAGCTTACTTGTTCTTTAGAAATTAGATGATGCACTGGGCTCCAGTGGTTCCTGATTATAATCTTAACTACTCAAGAGGTTACAATAAGAGGATCAGAGTTTCTAGCCAGCCATGGCAGAAAAATCTGTGGGACTCTTATCTCCAATTAACTACCAGAAAACTAGAAGTAGAACTCTGTGGCTCAAAGAGGTACTCTGCAAGCCTTGAACAAAAAAGCTAAAGGACGGGTTGGGAGTTTTGCCTAGCATGCACAAAGATCTGGGTTCGATTCCTGGGTACAACATACATAGAAAAGCCGGAAGTGGTGCTATGGCTCAAGTAGGTAGAGCACTGGCCTTGAGAAAGCCCACGGACAGAGCTCAGGCCCTGAGTTTAGTCCACAGAACTGGCAAAAAAAACTCTGCTGGGTGCCTGTGGCTCAGGCCTGTAATCCAAGCTACTCAGGAGGCTGAGATCTGAGGATCTTGGTTCAAAGCCAGTCCAGGGAGGAAAGTCCTTGAGACTCTAATCTCCGATCAACTGACAGAAAACTGGAAGTGGCACGCTGGCTCAAGTGGTAGAGCAGTAGCCTTGAGCTGAAGAGCCACAGGGACAGTGCCCAAGACTAGAGTTCAGATCCCATGACCAACAAAAAAAAAACATTCTAAAAGAGGAAATGGGCTAGGATGGAAGAGTCAATATATGATCTCAGATTCCTTTTTAATGTTTATAATGTATATCTGTTGTACATGTACAAGAAGTAAAGAAAGGAATACATTGATATATCCATATCAATTACCTCAGAGTGGATAAATTGTTCCTGGTTTCATTACTTACTACAAATACATTTTCTAAAATGAGTACAAATTATATCTGGAAAGGAGATGTTACAATTATAGGGATTTTTTTTGTGCCAGTCCTACAGAGCCAGAGCACTATCCTTAAGCACAAAAGCTACCACTTGAGCCACAGCTCCACTTCCAGTTTTTTGATGATTAATTGGAGATAAGTCTCACAAACTTTCCTGCCTGGGCTGGCTTCAAACCCCAATCCTTAGAATAGGTAGGATTATAGGCATGAGCCACTGGCACTGGCTGAATTATAGATTTAAAAAAAGCTAGAAAGGAATTATAGATTCCAGTATGGAAATACAGAACTAACACTTGAACCGGGGACTTGATTGCAGCTAGACATATAAAGAAGGAACATACCTCAACATAATAAAGGCTACAAATGACAGACCAATGACCAACATCATACTAAATGGTGGAAAATTAAAACCATTTTCTCTGAAATCACAAACAAGGAAATTCTCTCCACTCCTTTTCAATATAATACTGAAATTCCTAGTCAGAGCAATAAGACAAAAGAAAGACATAGGGATTCACATAGGGAAAGAAGACAAACTATCCCTATGTGCAAACAACATGATATTGTATCTAAAGGACCCAGGAGAGTACATTCCCAAGCTTCTATAGCTGATCAGTAATTTTGGCAAAGTGGCAGGATACAAAATCAACTCTCAAAAATCAGTAGCTTCTTGGTATACCAAAAGCATATAATCATAGAGGTAAATCAGGAAAACGATTGCATTTGGAACATCCTCATAATAAAATAAAATCTTTAGGAATAAACCTAACCAAAGAGACAAAAGACCTCTATAATGGGAACTATAACAATCTGAAGAAACAAATCAAAGATGACATCAGGAAATGGAAAGATCTTCCATGTTCATGGATAAGTAGAATGGCTTGAAAACGGCTATACTGCCAAAAGTGTTCCACAAGCTCAGTGCAATCCCCATGAAAATCCCCATGACATTCTTCACTGAGATAGGGAAAACAATCCAAAAATTCAAATGGAACAACAAAAGACCTCAATAGCCAAAGCAATTTTAGACAAAAAAAAAAGCAGCTGGTTGCCATGGCTCACGCCTGTAATCCTAGTTACTCAGGAGGCTGAGATCTGAGGATGCTGGTTCAAAGCCAGCCCAGGCACTAAAAAGTCCATGGAACTCTTACCTACAGTTAACCACCAGAAAACTGGAAGTGGCACTGTGGCTCAAGGGATAGGGTGGTAACCTTGAGCTGAAGAGCTCAGGGACAACAACCAGTTCCAGAGTTCAAGTCCCACACGACAAAAAAATATGCTGGTGCTATCACAAGTCGAGACAGAATCTTAATAAAAACTAGCTTGGTTCTGGCATAAAAACAGTCCCAAAGATCAATGGAACAGACTAAAAGGCCCAGAAATAAAGCCATATACATACAGTCATTTGCTATATGGTATGGGAGCTAAAAAATGTGTTGACTTAGGCCGGAGTTTTGCCTAGTATAGAGTGCTTGCTTAGCATGCACAAAGCCCTGGATTCATTCCTTGATACTACATACCCAGAAAAAGCCAGTAGTGGTGTGGCTCAAGTGGTAGAGCCCTAGTCTTGAGTTAAAGAGCTCAAGAACACCACCAAGGCCCGCGTTCAAAACAAAAAAAAATTGTTTTGGTGAAAGCCTCTTTGATAGCTGGGAATGTAGCTTAGTGGTAGAGTGCTTGCCTAGCATGCATGATATCCTGGGTTTGTTTCAACAGTACCACATAAACAGAAAAAGCAGCTATGGCTCAAGTGGTAGAGTGCTGATATTCAGCAAAAGAAGCTCAGAGATAGTGCCCAGGCTCTGCTTTCGAGCCACAGGAATGAAAAAAAAAAGTGCCCTTTCGATAACTGTTGTTAGGAAAACTGGACATCCATATGTAGAAAACTAAAATTAGATTTGTTTGTCACCACGCACCATTATCAATTCAAGGTGGATCAAAAACCTCAACATCAGACCTGAAACTCTGAAGTTACTGTCAGGAGTAGAAGAAACACTGAACTTATAGGCATTGGCAGAATTTTTTTTGAAAAGAATTTCAGGGGCTTAGCAAATAAGCAAGAGGCTTGACAAATGGGATTATATCAAAATAAAAAGTTTCTTAACAGCAAAGGACATAGTTATTAAACAAGAACAACAGCCAACAGACTGGGAGATCTTTACCAGCAATACATTTGACAAAGGTTGAATTTCCAAAATGCACAGGAGCTCAAAAAATTAATCCCCCCAAACTAATAAACAAATCAATAGATGGGCAAAGGAGCTAAAGAGAGATTCTCAGAAGAAGTAAGAATGGAAAAGAAACACATGAAGAAATGTTCAACATCCCTGGCTATAAAGGAAATGCAAATCAAAATAATTTTGAGATTCCATCTCACCTTAGATTAGCCAACATCAAAGAATTCAAACAACAAGTGGTGCTGTGACTCAAGAGGTAGGGTGGTAGCCTTGAGCTGAAGAGCTTAGGGACAACGCCCAGGCCCAGAGTTCAAGTCCCAAACCCAACAACAACTACATATACAAAAGAATTCAAACATCAAATGCCGGTGGTAATCTGAAGAGAAAGGAACCCCATGGCAGTGTTGGAAATATAAACTAGCGCAACCACTCTGGAAGACAGTTTGTGGGTTCTTCAAAAACTGAAATATAGAACTACCCCATGTCCAGCCATACTACTCTTCAGAATCTATCCAGAATATTACAAGTCAGGATATCATAAAGACACTTGCAGGCTGGGAGTTTGGCCTAGTGGTAGAGTGCTTGCCTAACATGCATGAATACCTGGGTTTGATTCCTCAGTACCACATACATAGAAAAAAGCCAGAAACGGTGCTGTGGCTCCCGTGGTAGAGCTCTAGCCTTGAGAAAACCCAAGGACAGTGCTCAGCCCTGAGCCCAAGCCCAGGACTGCCAAAAAATGACACTTGCACATCCATGTTCATTGCTGTACTATTCACAATAACCAAGTTTATGGAAACAGCCTTGATAACCTACAACTGATGAGAAGATCCAAAAAAATGTGGCAAACATACACAATAGACTTTTACTTATCCTTTAGAAAGAATAATATTATGTCATTTGCAGGGAAATGGATGGATCTAGAACAAATCATGTCATATGTGGAATCTAGATCTAACATATAACTGAACATGGTAATTTATTTATTTATTTTTTCTTTTTTGCCAGTCCTGGGCTTGAGCTCAGGGCCTGACCACTGTCCTTGGATTTTCTCAAGGCTAGAGCTCTACCACTTGAGCCTCTACCACTTCCGGCTTTTTTCTATGTATGTGGTATCGAGGAATCGAACCCGGGTCTTCATGCATGCTAGGCAAGCACTCAACCACTAGGCCAAACTCCCAGCCCCTGAACATGGTAATTTATACAGAGCTCTTTGCATTTACATACAAACAAATTGACTAAAGGAGAGTACTCTATATTTTTGCAAGTCCTGTGGCTTGAACTTGAGGCCTGGGCACTGTCCTTGAGCTTTCTTAAGGCTAGCACTCTACCACTTGAGCCACAGCACAACTTCTGGATTTTTCTGTGTATGTGGTACTGAGGAATTGAACCCAATGCTTTTTGCATGCTAGGCTAAGCAAGCACTCCACCACTTAGCCACACTTGGGGACAGGGAGGGTATTCTTTTATGTGTGTGGGAGTGTCATGGGGCTTGAACTCGGCCTGGGCACTGTACCTGAGCTCTTCAGCTCAAGGCTACTGCCATACCCTGGGCCTGGGCATTGTCCCTAAGCTCTTCAGCTCCAGGCTACCACTCTAGCCTTGAGCCAAGCCCCACTTCCCATTTTCTAGAGGTTAATTGGAGATCAAAGTCTCAGGTTTTTTTGTGCCCGGGCTGGCTTTGAACCTTGATCCTCAGATCTCAGCCTCCTGAGTAGCTAGGACTACAGGTGTGAGTCACCTTGCCCGGCTTAAGTTTGCCTTTCTAAAGAATTGCACTACTTGAGTTTTCCCTTCAATCCAGCACATTTCAGTCAATGACACATTTTGTTATGTTGTATTGAAGCTCTTTGCTCTCCACATAGAACAGCCTTAGGGATCTACTAATTTTGAGATCTCTAGCTAATATGAGCCCATTAGACCAATGTTCTTGGTCTGCTTTCTTTCTTCTAAATTCATTCCACCTCCTCTTCAAGACCACTTAGTGGAATTCTGAATATGCAAAGGCAGCACATCAAATATAAAATTACCTTTCATCAGTCCCTTAGCATTTCATCATCTAAAGGAGGATTCTGTAAGGTTAAATGAAGAGAAGCATTAAATCAATATTGTATTTATAATTTTTTAAAATTAAAACACACTCGGGGCCAGGAGTTTGGCCTAGTGGTAGAGACTTTGCCTAGTATGCATGAAGACCCGGGTTCGATTTCTCGGTATCACATACAGAGAAAAAAGCCGGAAGTGGTGCTGAGGCTCAAGTGGTAGATCTGTAGCCTTGGGAAAGTCTAAGGACAGGGCTCAGACCGTAAGCCCAAATCCAGGACTGGCAAAAAAAAACCCTAAAACACACTCACAAATCTAAATAACTGGAAAGAAATATACGACAGTCTGTGAATAGTTCTGTGATCATAACACTGAATAACTGCTTAATCTGGAATAGAACAATCCTCTTATTGGAATATCACTAATAAAACCTGTTGTGCTTTCCATACCTTAAGGAATTTGTAATGTCACATATTATGCCATCTACTGAACATAATACTGTATCTTTAACCTTTTCTCTGGCTCTCTCATTAAATTATATTTGGGCAAAAAGCAGAGCCAGAGGCATGGTTTAAGTGGTCTAGCCTTAGGTGTTGGCAAGTGAGCTGAGTACATAGAAGGTCCTGAGTTCAGGATCCAATATCAGTCCCTCACCAAGGCAATAGACAGAGGTTAATTGGCAGTTTTGTAGTAGTGCCCCCAGCGAATCATACATAGTCATCATAAGCATTCATTCACATCACCCCATTACATCTCATCCCTGTTCTCTCCAGGAAATATTCCTGGGGTTGATTGGATTTCGGAAAAGTGCATACCCTATGTAGAAATTTTGAAAAGCCAATATTAGAAAAAATAGATCCCTGGGGGAGTGTCATCACGCAAAGATGTTTGATATTTTAGAGTTTTTCTCCTCCTTTTTCGCTCATGTACATGAATAATGTTTTCCATCCACCTTTTTAACGTCTAAAAACTCCTTTCGCCTTTTCTTTGCTTTTCTAAGTTAAAAGGTGTTTTTTTTTCTGGTTTATTTAACATCTATGTTAGGGCAGTTACAACCTGTTCCTTTTGCACAAGGGTTTACTCTGCAAATCCCTCTGGGCTAACTAGAAATTCTGAGTGCTACAGCCACTGTGGAAAGTGGGTGGTGCTAGAGGTGTTACGGTGTTATCAGGAGGACCATGTGGATGCCCAGGACGTGTTTGGAGAATATGACAAAGTGGAGGTACATGATACAGATGGGCAGAAAGATGGTCCTAAAGGGATCCCCGATTTTTGGCTCACGGTTTTAAAAAAATGTTTAAGAGATCACTCCTCTAATTAAGAAATACGATGAGCCCATTCTGAAGCTCTTGCGAGATGTGAAAGTCAAGTTTTCCAAATCCAATGAGCCGCTCGCCTTCACGCTGGAATTTCACTTCGAACCTAATGACTACTTCACAAATGAAGTGCTGACCAAAACATACATACTCAAGTCGAAGCTTGATTACTCAGATCCCCACCCGTTCAGGGGCTCGGCTGTGGAGCATTGCGTTGGTTGCAAGATAGACTGGAAGGAGGGCAAAAATATCACTGTGCAAATGGCCCTGAAAAAGCAGAGGCACAAGTTTTGGGGACTGATGCCTCCCACCACTCAGGAATTTCCTCGAGAGTCCTTCTTCAACTTCTTCAATGCTCTCAGGTGGGGCCTGGATGCTGAGGAAGATGAGGAAGATGTTTTCACTGCTCACACTTTACGTACCTTTGTCATCCCAAGAGCTGTGTTATATTTCATAAGAGAAGCCCTTGAAGCTGACCAAGAGAGGATGGTCAGGGAAACTAATAATCCAGCTTCTTCCAGAAACACTCCAGAGACCTGGGTGGCAGCTGTCAATGGTGCTAAAGTTCGAGACTGCAGTTTTCAGGCAGAAGACATCGATCGCTAAATAGTTGTATGGCTGCGCTGTGCTTTAAAATTGTCATTTTTCAATCATCAAACTTTAACCATAGCTTACTTGCAAACTTTAAAAAAATATGGGCTTCTTCTTGGTAGTCTCAATATAAATGTCCAAATATATGTAACAGTGCATTTCACCTAGTAATCCAATGGGGTAGATTTTTTCAAGAAACGTAAAATATAGTATTCTCTAAGCATGTACCTAATTATGATAAACACATAGCTTTTGTATAGTTGCTACTCATCTCCAACTATAGAAAATCGTGAGAATTTGTAATTGACATCTGTATGTTTGGGATTTTTTTCTTGAAAAGCAAACAAACTAAATGCTTACCTTTCTGTCTCTAGTCCTCACAAGGTAAATGGACTTTATTCTTTGCTGTGGGAATTCACTGTTATACTAACAAATCACACTTGATTTCTGATTTGTAAAACTACTAGAATAAAAGCAACAATAAATACTTGTATCAAACTCACACTTAATGTTCACAGCTGTTACCTTGTTTATAGGCTCCTGTATTTATGTAATCTAGTGATCTACTCAGAACCTGCTTACCATTGAGTTGTGCTTAAAACCATTTTTCTTAATGCCTGCCATACATTCTACCACATACTTCTACTAAGTGGAGCAAAAATGTACATTTTCATTTCTGGAGTGTTCTAATCTTTCTTGTAAATATATTACTGGATAACATTAGTTAAGCCTTATTTTCCTCATTTTTTTCATTTCACAATAAAGATGAATACACGCGTTAAGCATTACCAACTTGTGGCAAATAAATATTTGGTTAGGAGGTCTCAACAGGCTGGACTTGGCCATTGGGACTTTCTTTTTAGAGTCCACCAAAATAATTTCCATCCAAATAATTTCCAAGTGTTCCAGAATGGTATAGCAGAATCATATAGTAGTCCTATTTTTAGTTTCTTGGGAAATCCACATGTATTTTCATAGTGACTACATTAATTTCAAAAAGGAGACAGAAGGGCCAGGAGTTTGGCCTAGTGGTAGAGTGCTTGCCTAGCATGCATGAAGACCCGGGTTTGATTCCTCCATACCACATACATAGAAAAAGCTGGAAGTGGTGCTGTGGCTCAAGTGGCAGAGTGCTAGCCTTGAGAAAAGCCCAAGGACAGTGCTCAGGCTCTGAGTTCAAGCCCCACAACTAGCAAAAAAAAAGAGAGAGACAGAGCTGGGCACAGGTGGCTTATGCTTATAATACTAGCCAGTCAAGAGCCTGAAATCTGAGAAGCAAGACTGGAAGCCAGTTTCAGCAGATAAACCCTAAGAAACTTATCCCCAATTAACCTATACAAAAACAGAAGTACAGGTGTAGTTCAAGCAGTAGAGTAATGGCAGCAAAAGAGCTGAGTGAAAGCAAGAGGCCCCAGAGTTCAAGCCTTGGTACTAGCACTCATGTGTGCGTGCGCGTGCACACACACACACACACACACACACACACACACACGTGTACACTCACAGAGACAGTGTCAGAGAAAAAAGTAGAAAGAAATGGACAGACAGAGATGGGGGAGAAATGAAGCTCTTTTGGGTCCTTAAATGGATGGGGAAAGGCCTGATTGGCTAGGTGGGATGGGGTCAATAAGAATGAAAAGTAGGGAGGGATATGACCAGATCTCAATGGATCCTGGCTTAGGAGAAATTGGAGTGAGTTCTGCAGAGGAGAAAAAAAAAGAAGAAAGCCCATATAAAGAAAATTTAAAGAGGAGATGTTGGGAACTGGAATTGGAAAGTAGGTAAGATATATAAAGAACACTGAATCAAAAAATGCAACAGCTATCCTTATCAGAACTAGAAGACCATTCCTTGGTTAGAGGTTGTATAAAGTCTAACTTATAGGGTGCTGGTAGCTCATGCCTGTAATCCTAGCTCTTCAGGAGGCTGAGATCTGAGGATTGGTTCAAAGCCAGGCCAGCAAGGAAAGTCCATGAGACTTGTATCTCCAATTAACCATCAGAAAATTGGAAGTGGTGTTGTGGCTCAAAGTGGTAGAGAGCTAGCCTTGAGCAAAAGACCTCAGAAATAGTGCTCTGTCCTTGTGTTCAAGCTACACTCAAAGCCTCAGCCCACACAGACACCAAGTCATGTACAGCAAAGTTTATTGTCAGCAAGGGGACAGGCTGACTTTCTCTGGCAGGGACAGCACTTGTCCTTCAGCAAGTGGGGGACTGTGGGATGGGGGTGGAGAATTTCACTAAGGACAGGGATATTCTTCAGTCTGGTTTGTGTGAGACATGGAGTTTGTGGGGTGCATAAGAGTGAGGGATTTTGTTGTGGCTTTTATGGTTGCAGCTGCCTGTGTCAGCCAGTAAGATAAGAACCGAGTCAGCTAATTTTGGAAAAGGGGCTGTGTCACCAGATTTGGGGAAAGGCCATGCTTTACACAGCAGGGGCTAATATCACTGAGTGGCTCCTGAGATGGAAGAGGTCACACGACTAACAAAAAAAGTCTGGCTTTGGGGCTGAGAGTTTGGCCTAGTGGTTAAAGTGCTTGCCTAGCATGCACGAAGGCCCGGGTTCGATTCCTTGGTACCACATACATAGAAAAAAGCCGGAATTGGTGCTGAGGCTCAAGTGGTAGAGCTCTAACCTTGAGAAAGTCCAAGGACGGTGCTCAGGCCCTGAGCTCAAGCCCAGGACTGCCAAAAAAAGAAAAAAAAAGTCTGGCTTTATGGTTTTGTGAAAATATCAGAATTCTGTTTCAGAAAAGGGCTCAAAAGGCCGGGAGTTGGCCTAGTGGTTGAGTGCTTGCCTAGCATGCACGAAGACCTGGGTTAGATTCCCCGGTACCACATACTTAGAAAAAAAGCCGGAGGTGGTGCTGAGGCTCAAGTGGTAGAGCTCTAGCCTTGAGAAAGTCCAAGGACAGTGCTCAGGCCCTAACCTCAGGCCCAGGACTGGCAAAAAAAAAGAAAGAAAAGGGCTCAAAAGGAGAATTAAAGATTCAACCTATTATAATTAACATCGTGTGTGTGTGTGTGTGTGTGTGTGTGTGTGTGTGTGTGTGTACCTGCACACACATATAGGCATTAGTTCTGAGGCTCAAAGTCAAGGCCTTGAGCTCTCACTGGGCAATTTTGCCCAGAGCTTAGCCCTCTACCAACTAATCTGTGTTTCCAGTTCTGGCTTTTTGCAGGATAATTGGAAATAAGAATCTTGAGATTTTTTTTTTCTTCCTGGGCTGGCTTTGAACCAACATCCTTGGATTGTAGCCTCCTAACTACCTAGGATTATAGTTATGAACCACATATCACCTGGCCGTAACTCACCTTTAATCATGCTATGTATGAAAGCAGTAAAAGAACCTGGCTAGGAAGTCAGGGCAAAAATCCCTCCCATAGAGCTTCTTACATCCCTCACCATGGCCTGAGCAGTCACCCATATGTGACCCAGGACATTACTTCCTAACCAATTTTCTCGGCAAGCCTCACTTGTGAACAATGTACTGATTGGACCCCAGAGATGTGTGCTGAAAAGATTTTAAGAGGATCTGATTATGAATTTATCATATGCTCTCCTGAAAAGGTACCTGAGATACTAGTAATAATGACCACATCTGTGGATGGGAATGAGGGCATAAGGGTTAAACAATGACCTGCTCTTTATGCTTTTGTCACTTTTGAAATTATTATCACATATATGTAGTTGGGTAGGTATGGAAAACTAGGTACCTAGAAAAGGCTTTGGAAAAAGAACACAGGTAGGACTGGATTATTCTACGTGAGTATTGGGAGGAGTTAATTTCTTACCTGGTTGCTTGATTAATACCTTGTGTTTTCAATTGTTGTGTGCTTCTGAGCTACAGATGAGAAATAGGGTCTGTTAACATGTAAAGGAAAAAAAAGGAAGTGGTAGCCTTGAGCTGAAGAGCTCAGGGACAGTGCCCGGGACAAGTTCAAGCCCAACAACCGGCAAAAAAAAAAAATACCTGGACCCTAGGGTAGGGTTGCAGAATGATTGAGTGAACCTTCTTCTTTAATTTTTATTTTTGATTTTTTGTTGTTATTATAAAGGTGATGTAAGAGGTGTTACAGTTACGTAAGTCAGCTAATGAGTGCATTTCTTTTTGGACAATGTCACTCCTTCCCTTGCTCTCTCCCCATTTTTCCCTCCCGTTCCCACCTATAAGTTGTATAGTTCATTTTCAACATAGTGTCTCCTGAGTACCACTGCTGCATGTGTTTACCTTTGACCCTTCATTTCTGTGCTTCCATCCTCCCCCCAAAAACAGATAAATGAACAAATAATACAAAAAGAAAAAAACCCTAAAAACAACAACAAAGAAAAAATTTCTTGTTTCCATTTTGTGCAGGTCATTTTGGTAAATATTATTATGATCTCATGTGTATGAATCTCGAGAGTCTTGTATAATTTATTATGTCCCAGGGTATTTTAGATCTAGCTTCTGCATAGAAGAGAAAACATGTGCCATTTGTCTGTCTGAGCTTGGCTTATCTTACTTAACCTGCTTTGTTCTAGGTCTATCCAGTTCCTTGCAAGTTACATAATATTCTTTCTAATGGGTATGCAAAATTACATTGTGTATAGGTACCACACGCTTTGGATCCACTCATCCATTGTAGGTATCAGGACTGTTTCATAACTTGGCTAGTATGAGGAGTGCAGCAGTGAGCATGGATGTGTAAGCATCTGTAAAGACAGTATCCTGGCTTGTGATGTTCTGGATAGATGCCCAGGGGTGGTATGGCTGGGTCCTAGGGAAGATCTATGTTTAATTTTTTGAGGAACCTCCACACTGATGTCCAGAATGGTTATTCTGGTTTACATTCCCACCCACAGTGCAATAGGGCTACTTTCCCCCCCACACCCCCACAGCCCCACCAACATTAGTTGTTTGAATTCTTGATGTTTTCTAATCTAACTGGGGTGAAGAGTCTCAAAATTATTTTGATTTGCATTTCCTTATGGCCAGGGAAATAGAAAATTTACTCATGTGTTTTCCATTCTTTCTTCTGAATAGTCTTTACTTACTTTGCCCAGTTAGTTTTATTAGCTTTGAGAGTAGTCTCTTGAGTTCCTTATACATTTTGAATATTAGGCTTTTATCAGGTGTATTTCTGGTAAAGCTCTTCTCCCAGTCTGTTATCTATTTTTCTGGTTTAGTAACTATGTATTTTGCAGTGCAGAAACTTTTTTAAAAATATATAATCCCACCGGCGTCGCAGGAGTGAATCGATCTGGGAGTTGAGGGGGGCTCCAGAGGTGGGGAGTGAAGTCGGGGTCTCAGTTGCCAGTCTTTGTGTGTTTTGTGCCCCATTCTTTAGCACGAGAAAAGAGAAGAAATATTGCAGTGAAAGAAGATTCTCTTGCATTTAGCACTGCTTTTTCTACGTTAGTTGGCTTTTGAATGAGGATGACAATGGAAGAGATGAAGAATGAAGCTGAGACCACTTCCATGGTTTCTATGCCCTGTATGCGGTCATGTATCCGGTGTTTAATGAGCTAGACCGAGTAAATCTGTCTGCAGCTCAGACACTGAGAGCCGCTTTCATTAAGGCTGAGAAAGAAAATCCAGGTCTTACACAAGACATCATTATGAAAATTTTATAGAAAAAAAGTGTAGAAGTCAACTTCACAGAGTCCCTTCTTCGAATGGCAGCTGATGATGTAGAAGGTATCAGAAAGAAGAGCCTGTTTGTTAGTTTCACAATTGTTGAAAGCACTTCCTTCAGTCATTGTCATTCTGAAGGCTTCCATCCTCCCCTTCTTGCCTCCCTTTCCCTCTTCCCCATTCTTACCATAGCGATAGTGAAAATAATCTGTATAAAATAGAAAAGAGCTTATTCATGTTTTTGTCACACTCAATTATTTAGTATGTTTGCTGAAACCATATGCTTTAACTTCCTCATTAATAAAAAGTTTGCCATGTTTCAGTTTCAAAAATATATATATATATATAATCCCATTTATCAAGTCTCTTCTATCTACTGTGCCCCTTGGACTCTTTACATGTAATTTCTGCCTGTGCCTATAAGTTCTAGTTTTTCTTCTCCTTCTTTGTTTTCCCTAGTGATGGGACTTCAACTCTGGGCCTGGGCACTGTCCCTGAGCTCTTCAGCTCAGGCTACTGCCCTACCCCTGGAGCCACAGCACCCTTCTGGTTTTCTGGTGGTTAATTGGAGATAAGAGTCTCATGGACTTTTGTGCCTGGGCTGGCTTTGAACCTCCATCCTCATATCTCAGCCTCCTGAGTAGCTAGGATTACAGGTATGTACCACTGGCATCTGCTCTTCTACTTCTTCTTGCAGTAATTTCAAAGTTTCACATTTTATTTTGAGGTTTTTGATTCACTTTGACTTGATATTTGTGGATGGTAATAAACAAGGACCCATTTTTATTTTTCTGCACATAGATGTCCAGTTTTTCCAACACCAATCATTGAAGAGGCTATTTTTTCTACTGTATATCTTTGGCTCCTTTATCAAATATTAGATAACTGTAAATGCATGGTTTTATTTCTGGGTCTTCTTGTATATCCCATTAATCTTTGGGTCTATTTTTTTTTGCTAGTCCTGGGCTTCAGCTCAGGGCATGAGCACTGTCCTTAAGTCAGAGCTCTACCACTTGAACCACAGCACCACTTCTGGCTTTTTTTCTATGTATGTGGGACTGAGGAATCGAACCTGGGTCTTCGTGCATGCTAGGCAAGCACTTTACCACTAGGCCAAACTCCCGGCCCCTCTTTGGGTCTATTTTTGTGTGGAACTTTTATTCTTCTGTGTACCTGTACTAGGATTTGGACATATTTTGGGTTTTTTTTGCATAAAGCTGGTTTTCTATCACTTGAGCCATTCATACATCTCTAGTATTTGCTGGAGATAAGAGTCTCACAGACTTACCTGTCTTTGCTGGCTTTGAATCTCTGTCCTCAGATTTTAGACTCCTGAGAAGCTAGCTAGGCATGACACACCAACACCTGGAAATTGTGAGAACTGTTAATAACAAGAACATTTAATACTCAGTCATGCATCATTTTCACTGTTGTACTGTACATTTTTATATCTCATCTCAAATCTTAGGTAAACTGTGTTACATATATGAAAAGCTTCTTACATGGTCTGGGAAGAGGCAACAAGTGAAAGAGGATAGCCATCATGTCTGTCAAACTAACTTACTCAGAAATAAGTGGCCAGGAGCCAGCAGTGATTGCAAATGCCCCAAATCACTCTCCTTCAAAAATTGATTTGTCTAGCTGGGCACCACTGGCACACTCCTGTAACTGTAGTTACTCAGGAGACAGATCTGAGGATCGAAGTTCAAAGGCAACTTGGGCAGGGCAGTCTGTAAGACTCTTTTCTCTAATAAACTACCTTAAAAAGACAAAATTGGACCTCTGGTTCAAGTAGTAGAGTGCTAACCATGAGCAAAAAAGCTCAGGGACAAGGCCCAGGTCTTGAGTTCAAGCTCCAGGACTAGCGCACATGCATGCACGCACACACACACACACACACACAAACACACACACACACACACACACACACAAATAATTCATTAGTCTAAGCCTTTGATTCTCAAATAAGTGTGTGTGTGTGTGTGTGTGTGTGTGTGTGTGTGTGTGTGTGTGTGTGTATTCCTTTAAAATGTAGGGCTCAGGGCCAGGAGTTTGGCCTAGTGGTAGAGTGCTTGCTCCTTGGTACCACATACATAGAAAAAAAAATGGAAGTGGTGCTGTGGCTCAAGTGATAGAGCTTTAGCCTTGAGAAAGCCCAAGGAGAGTGCTCAGGCCCTGAGTTCAAGGCCCAGGACTGGCAAAACCAGTGTAGAGCTCAGCATATAATTAATTTAACTCCTTCCTTGGTAACATTCATGAGTTCCATAGGAAGAACAAAATTATACTTATTACCTACTCCATCACTTAGAAGGTATGTGAGTTCATTGGCAAATCCTTGCTTCACAATATGTAAAGTAGATATAACAATATCCTATGGAAATACATTTTATATTCCCAGGAAGCACCCTGTAAAATATCCTTTTGTTTTGGGGAAAAAGCTCCCCTTTCCACTCCTGGAATGTTGGCTGTACAAGAGAGTTGTGTCTCTCACCACATGCTCACGTGACACACGACAGGACCATTTGAGTACTCCTCTGGAAGCTTTCCATTGGTATCCGGAAGAGGAAATCTTACTGGGTCTCAAGTAGTAGATTATGATGAAATGAGTACAAAGCTGTGAGGCTAACCTTCAGATGAAATGTGGAGATGTTCCGACTTCTTTTACAGCTTTTGAGTTCCCACAGCTGTGACATTCACATTTTTATTCATTCTTTGGTTTTATACATGCTGAGTTAGTTACAGAGTTCTCTAGCATATGTAGGAAAATTCTATCTACATCACTAAATTACATTTATGTTCACAGTGTGCCAAATGTTACTGAGATAATACGGTAAATGCTTCTCCCTAATGCATTATGCATGGTAGATGTTGGATAACTTAATAGCCTTGGCATAAGAATAAAAAAAATAGTGATTACTTGTTTACATCACTCACAGTGTAGAGTTGGTAACTAAAGAACCCTATGTTGGTAAAATTGGATATGCATGTATTTAAAGAAGTTAGCAACTAAATTGGACCAGTCAGATTGGATTTCATTTGGGGGAGGCCAAAGAAGACCTGTGGTTTAAGGTACAAAAGATAGATTTTGTGGACAGTATTATCCCCAAGGACAATTTAATATGTGAACAAATAATAAAAAATAAATACTAGCTGAGCACTGGTGACTCACACTTGTAATCTTAGCTACTCAGGAGACTGAGATCTGAGGATCGTGGTTCAAACCCAGCCTGGGCACAAAAAAATCCGTGAGACTCTTATCTCCAATTAACCACCAGAAAAATGGAAGTGGCACTGTAGCTCAAGTGGTAGAGTGCTAGCCTTGAGCTGAAGAGCTCAGGGACAACGCCTAGGTCCAGAATTCAAGCCCCACAACTGAAAAAAAAGAAGACAAATACTATAAAGCAAGGCACTTGAGGCTCATACCTGTAATTCTAGCTACTTAGCGAGTCTGAGATCTACTTAGGGAGTCTGAAATGTGAAGATTGTGATTTGAAGCCAGCTGCTGCAGGAAAATCCACAAGACTCTTATCGCCAACTAACTACCAAAAATCAGCTGGAAGTAGAGGTGTGCCTCAAGTGGTAGAGTTTCGGCCTTAAAAGCTAAGTACACTACCGAAGTCCTTGAGTTCAAGCCTCAGCACTGGCACACACAAAAAAGAATACTATATATTTTAAATACTTGCCCAGTATGCAGTTTACTAATTGATTATAATTAATGCCTTACCCTTAGATTTGTGTAAATGGAATCATTTTGATCCAGAAAATTGTTTTTAGATGTATTTCAACTACTGTATTATAGACTTACATCTGTTAATCAGGTTTTAACATTTCTAATTTTGCTAAAATTAATAGTCATGAAGGCAAAGCTTCCAAAAAAATTGTAGGGGAAATAGTAAGTTGTAGTTCTCTGAAGAAACCACATCTGTGCTGAAGATTCTCCAGAAGGATTGACTGATTATTTAGTAGTCCCTTTTAACAGACATTTATTCCAGCCACCGGTAGATCATGCTTGTAATCCTGGCTACTAAGGAAGATAAGATCTTGATGACCTTGGTTTGAAGCCAATCCAGGCAGAAACGTCTGTTTGACTCCATCTCCAAAATAATAAGCAAAACCATGATGGAGATGTGAATTAAGTGGTAGAGCACCAGCCACACACAAACACAAGATTTTGAATTCAAGCCCTGGCACCAGTAAAAAAAAGTCGTTGATAACCAATCTGTTTATCTAACATAACATCTTATGACTACTAAGCTAAACTTTTGGAATGTATTATTAAATTTAGCACCCTAAAACTATGAATATTATGACATCTGAAACATATGGAAGAAACTTTGCTGGTGTGCTGTAGCCTACCTACCTACTCAATACTCCAGACATTTAGTTGGTAAATACATTGATTTATGATTTTCTTTTTACAATGACAATGTAACCTCTTCCACAGTGGAGCATACTGTTCAGAGTAACCAGAATCTGTGTTTCTGGGCCTTGGCCAGTAGTATTTGGATCAGACTTAATTGTCTCTTATTCCCTATGTAGCAAGAACTGTGTTTTGCATACACAATAAATAGTTGTTTTATTACTTCATTAACTAAAATATGCACTTAGATTGTTTTACTTGACTGCCTATATCTATCCTGCTTGTTCTACTAGCTCTCCACTGTGAAAGGTGATCAATTTAGTGCTCATTCCCCCCCTTTTTTTTGGTCAGTCTTGGGGCTTGAACTCTGGGCCTGGGCACTGTCCTTGAGCTCTTCAGCTCAAGGCTAGTTGCTCTACCACTTGAGCCACAGCACCACTTCCAGTTTTCTGGTGGTTAATTGGAGATGAGTCCCATGAACTTTTGTACCTGTCCCGTCCAGCGGGACGTCAACTAGGGCCAAGAATCTAGAGGGAGGAATGAGAGAGACAGGAGATACGAAGAAGGCAGCAAGACAAGAGTTCTAATCAAGCTGCAAATTTTATTTTTCACATAGGGGTTTATATGCCTCTTCAGGAGAGGCAAGAGGGGGTTGGGGTATAGGAACTGCTGGGGTAGGGAGTCTGGTAGTAGGATGTTCGCTCGGGGGAGAGGCCAGGTAGTAGGATGTTTGCGTATCAACGCAAGCAGGCATGCATTGCTTAGTGACCTAATTACAAAATGCAGGCACATTCTTACACGAAGAATTCAGGGAGGGGGAGAATGTTCCCAGCATGTACCCAGGCTGGCTTTGAACTGTGATCCCCAGATCTCAGCCTCCTAAGTAGCTGGGATTACAGGTACTAGCCACTGGCATCAGGCCTCTCATTCCTTTTCATTTTTTTGGGGGGGGGGTAGTACTGGAACTTGAACTCAAGGCCTGGATGCTGTCCAATAATTATTTTTTCTTTCAAGGTTGGTATTCTACTTCTTGAGCCACAGCCCCACTTCAAGCTTCACTTCTTTTTGGTGATTAATTGGAGATGAGTCTCATGGACTTTCCTGCTCAGGCTGGCTTAACCCTCCTTTAAAGCTAATATTATAAGCATGGACTCTTGGCACTTTGCTCATTCCTTTTTCGCATCTCCAAGTACCAATCTCTTTTAATTTTTACTGTTCATGTTAGTTACATTCATAGCTTTGCATATACTTAGAGTTTTTTTAAGTAGGTAACAGAAGTTTAATGATTAAAATGGTGATTGAGACATAAGAAATATTTACCATGTCACCAGAGCAGTTTCTCACCTTCATTGGGTCTCACTTGTCAATTCAGTGGTGTTGCAAATCTGCTCATCAGAAAACTGCACACACAAGCAAAAGTTTACATATAGTTTCAGGAGATTCACAAATATCTCAAAATCTACGAATGCTAAATTATTAATTCTTAACTAAGGAATCATTAATTCAACTTGAATGATTAATTCAAGAGTCTTGACAAACCTACTGTCTGTTCTGTCCAGTATCTGGAACAATTCATACTGGCTGCCTTTGATAATCTTTATCCTCTGTGTCAAGTTAGCTCCAGGAAAGGGAATCATCAAAGCTGCTCCTTTAGTAAGTGACCCTCTCAGTCTCTACACACCACCTGGCAGTTCAAGCTTTTTCAGCTTAGCTTCTATATATATAATAAGAATTCACATCATTACTGGATACCATAGCTCAGGTTTATTGAGATACTAAGCACCCTAACTTAGAAAAACATTCTTGAGAACTTACAACAAAGCCTTTGGTAATTGGCTGTTAAGGAAAGTTTCAGTATTTCCTTTTTTTAAAAAGCCTACTTTATTGACGTCAATGGTAATTTTGTAAGAAGCTAACATCTTGATCTATTATTTATATTAACACAACTGACGAATATGTGTGTAGAGTTTACGGTGCATACCAAAAATTCAAGGGGTTCACTAATATTAAAAACTACAATGTCTCAAATAGCATCATTACAAATAGGTATCTAAAAACTGCAAATACTGAAGTTGTACATCTTCCCTCATTCTATTTCAAAATCTCTTAACTTGTTTTTACCAAAAAATGATTCTGTACTTTTTATAGGCAATGACTTAAAATGATCAGGGCTTTAAAAAATGTAATGGATTAAAATGCAATACAAGTGTATTTAATACTGATTAATGTCTGAGCTATCAAAAAAGTAAAACCAAATATGTTAAATATATAAATATTGAAATATAAAAATCCTCCAATCAGGTAGTATGGAAAGTGAGTACTTCATGCCAGGGAAAGATTTAAAAATGAGACTTTTCAAGGAAAACACTGCCTACAGATCAGCCTCATATTTTGAAATTTTAAACATAATTTATATGTACAAAGAGCTAGTTTTAAAAAATCACACCCACAAGTAAAAAACTGGTCATTTGTGTCATTTGTTTACAAAGAGCAAAATATCAGTACAGCAAATTCATCTCAAAGAAACAGTGGCTTTCCTAGCTTCAAAAGTCCTTTGATTTTCCTTTAAATGGTCTAACATTCAGTTATGCTGAGTAACACAAGAAGCTTGCATATGAAGCTTGGGCCCCTTTGATACCTGTTATTCATCCCAAATCAGCCAAGTGTGAACCTTGGAAAGTAAACTTTCAACATCTGATTGATGAAGTACACATTATCTGAATAAAATTTATGACCTGGTACCAGTCAGTAATCCCAACACAAATTACTGCTTTGTAATGAATTCTGTATGGTTTGCATGTCCTTCAATAACTGCAGGTTTTTCTTGCTTTTTTCTCCAGGTCTCTGTTTGGCAAAATCTTTCTTACTTGTGGTCCCTGTGACTGCTATTTCCTCCTTCTTCAACAGTCTTTTTGTTAGCTTTGGATTCCTTCTTCTGCCTATCAGTCTTCTGTTTCTCCAGCTGCGCTTGGTATTTTCGAACTTTAGTTATCTGATTAGCTTTTGCCTCCATCCTCCCCACGAGAGACTCTAGTTCACACTCTAAGTTGTCTTTCAGTTCCACAGTTGGTGACTCCTGGATGAGTTTTGCAAGCTGCTGGTGATCAAAGCTCATTTGCCCAAATTCATCCTGCAATGTCTGTAAGACTTCAGACAGCTCTTCATTAATGTTGCTGGTGGAAGGTGGCATCCCCAACTTCTTATTCTTACAACTCCTTGAAGACACTTGCTTTGCCAAAGGAACCCTGTTGACTACCCGATCATTGCACAACACTTTAGTGTGCTGCTTCATCAGATGCAAGACGTGCTGAACGTTGGCTACCACAGCATGGCTAGGACTAGTGGACTTTCCTGCAACAAATGGCATATCACCCAAGCATAAATCTATAATGTGGTTGTGTACCAAAATAATTCCTAGGACTTTCTTATCTGCTGGCTTTGCCTTTTTTTTTAAATTTTTCTTGTACTGGGAACACATGCAGATGAAAATACCTTATCTTCAAATCTATTTGTTTCTAGACCAGTCTGCAACTCAGCTGCCTTTGCTTGCATGCGTTTTGTTTCCTCCTCTTCTTCACGGAGTTTTGCTTCCAACTCTTGCATTTTTTCTCCTGGACCTCAGCAAGGGCCTGCATCGTGGTAAGTTTGTTGTACTCCTGTTCCAGAAGGTCCAGCTTTTCAAGTTGACACTGAACATGTGTTTGATCATGCTGCCGCTCTCTTTCCAGGGAAACCTGCTTCTCTAAGACCGATGTCCTCTCCATTTCTGCATGCTTAATCATATTCCGTATGTACTCCAATTGTTTCTCTAAAAGATTACATTTATTTTCCGCAGCTAACAACTGGGATGCCAACTCTTGATTGTGCTTTGATTTCTCATTCTTTGAATTCTCCCTTTCTTGTATCTGTTCATCCAGTACTTTCTTATATTCAATTGTTTCTCTAGACAAAGTTTTCACACTTTCTTCTGCCTGAATCCTTTCAAGCTCTAAGCGTCGAATCTTATCTTGAAGATTCTTCAAAGCAGAAAATATGGCGAGAACGGAGCATCCGAAGCCACGGAGACCGACGCCGCCGCCACCTTCCTACCTATCCTTCACGGGCCTCCGCAGCTTCAGGGTGGTCTCCCAGGTTCGAGAGCCGCCCGCCCGGGGCGACCTGAGCAGACACCCAGGTGGAAGGGGCGACCTGCCGGAGAGGGGTCTGGAGAGGGGTCTGGAGCCCCCACCTCACACCCCGCAGGGACGCCCTCTCTAGAGTTTTATTTTTTGAATAATAGCTTTAAGACTTTGACTTTCCATTTCCTTACTTCCCTATTATACCTCCATTAAGGGTATAATACATTTGACATTTATAGTTACTACAGTAAATTTCTTAACTATAATTCATTAATATGCTCGGATAAAAAGTTATATAAGACTGCCAATGGTGCCTCATACTTATAATCCCAGCTATTCAGAAAGCATAGATCCAAGGATTACATTTTGAAGCCAGCCTGGGTAGGAAAAAACTGAATCTATTTGTTATGTTTAATTTGCCACCAAATATGCAGAAGTGGAGATGTGTCACAAGTGATAGAATACCTACTTGAGTCAAAAAGCTAAAGGAGAGTGACCAGGCCATGAGTTTAAGTCCTACTACTGGTACAAAAACTTTGCGGCACTGGGAGTTTGGCCTAGTGGTAGAGTGCTTGCCTTGCATGCCCAAAGACCCGGGTTCGATTCCTCGGTACCACATCCAAAGAAAAAAGCTGGAAGTGGTGCTGAGGCTCAAGTGGTAGAGCTCTAACCTTGAGAAAGTCCAAGGACAGTGCTCAGGCCCTGAGCTCAAGCTCACGACTGGCAAAAAAAACAGCCTTTTAGCACCAGTAGCTCATGCTTTTAATTCTAGCTACTCAGGTGAATCTGTGGATTGAGGTTCTAAACTAACCCAGACACACAAATTCTCAAGACTCTTATCTCTAATTAACCACAAAAAGCCAGAAGTGGAGCTGTGACTCAAATAACAGAGCATAAAAAGCTAAGGAGTAGCACCTAGGCTCCAAGTGCAAGCCCTACTATTGGCACACCGAAGAAGTTCTGCAAGTCATTGTATACTACTATTAGGGTGCAAGCCCCCAAATATTAGGGTCCAGGATCAAAGGAATGAGTCTGACAAAAGCCGAAGTTAAACAGAGTTTTATTCAGTGCCTACTATCAAGAATCATACTGACCGGTCAGGACTGTCTCTAAGAAGAGAGAGCGAGAGAGAGCAGGAGCGAGAGAGCGAGAGAGCGAGAGAGCGAGAGAGTGAGAGAGCGAGCGAGAGAGAGAGAGAGAGAGAGAGAGAGAGACAGAGAGACAGAGAGAGACAGAGAGACAGAGAGACAGAGAGACAGAGACAGAGAGAAACAGAGAGAGAGGGGGAAGAGAGAGACAGAGAGAGAGAGGGAGGGAGGGAGGGAGAGGGAGGGAGGGGGAGAGAGAGAGGGAGAGGGAGAGGGAGAGGGAGAGGGAGAGGGAGAGGGAGAGGGAGAGGGAGAGGGAGAGGGAGAGGGAGAGGGAGAGGGAGAGGGAGAGGGAGAGGGAGAGGGAGAGGGAGAGACCCCACTTAATCTCACAGGCTTCTTTTACAGGCCACCAGCCATGTGGTTGGGCTGGCCAAACACAGGTGGCCAATGGAATCTCAACATTCTTGATTGACTGCGCAGTGACCACTGACACCTTTGCTGTTTGAGCTTCCTGCGCACTGCTCTGATGACAAAGGAAGGAGAGGAGGGGTTTCCTTACCCTGGCAGGCACAGGGGGTGAGGTGGGGGAGGAGCTCTGGTAGCTCCACCTGGTCAGGCTGCTCCTGTAATCTGAGCTCTGTTATCAGGGAATTTACAGCTCCCAGCTGGCATTTGGCAAGTCATGTACTCATTTGTTTTGTTATGAGGATGGGAAATGACTATGGGGATGGAAAAGGGGCCTCAAAGGGGTCGCTATATTTTAGGGGGAAATCTAGAGAGGGGTCCCTTTACTACTAGATTGTATCTGTCCGAATTTTTTTCTTACATAGTTCAAATTTCATATAATTCAAATATTCTGAGTCACTGCTTATTTGAAATTATCTGTTTTCCTCTAGCCACTTCCTCTGAATGATGAGATTTACTCTTAGTTTTTGATGTTAGAGGATGAGGTATGAGTTGGAAAGGATACAAATTTGTAAAGGAGGAAAATTTTTTTTTGCCAGTTACAGGGCTTGAATTCAGGTTCTGGGTGTTGTGCTTGAGCTTTTTTGCTCAAGGCTAGTGATCTGCCACTTTGAGCCACAGCTCCACTTCCAGGTTTTTGTTTTTTGGGGGGATGGGGGGCTCTAATTGGAGATAAAAGTCTCACAGAATTTGTTGCCCAGGCTGGCTTCAAACCCCAATTCTCAGATCTCAGCCGCTTGAATGCCTAGAATTACAGGTGTGAGTAACCAGTGCCCAGCTGGAAAAAAAACAACCTTTACTTTTAAGCTGCTATACTGACATTTTGAATTGAAGACCCTTTGTACAACTATTTATTTATTTATTTTTTGCCAGTCCTGGGCTTGAGCTCAGGGCCTGAGCACTGTCCTTGGACTTTCTCAAGGCTAGAGCTCTACCACTTGAGCCTCAGCACCATTTCCGGCTTTTTTCTATGTATGTGGTACCGAGGAATCAAACCCGGGTCTTCGTGCATGCTAGGCAAGCACTTTAACCACTAGGCCAAACTCCCGGCCTGTACAACTATTTAAAGACTTTAAAAAATATCTTAGGGGCCGGGAGTTTGGCCTAGTGGTAGAGTGCTTGCCTAGCATGCACCAAGACCTGGGTTCAATTCCTCGGTACCACATGCATAGAAAAAAAGCTGGAAGTGGTGCTGTGGCTCAAATGGCAGAGTGACTTCTTCCTCAACTCAGGCCCTGAGTACAAGCCCCAGGACTGGCAAAAAATAAAATCTTAGCTGGGCACAGTGGCTCATGCCTGTAATCCTAACTACTCAGGAGGCTGAGATGTGAGGATCTCAGTTCAAAGCCAGCCTGGGCACTAAATACCAAGAGACTCTTATCTCCAATTAACCACTAGAAAATGGGAAGTGGGGTTGTGGCTCAAGGGGTAGGGTAGTAGCCTTGTGCTGAAGACTCAGGTACAGCACCCAGGCCCAGAGTTCAAGTCTCATGACCCACCCCCCAAAAAAGTCTTATACTATAGTAAGTTAATGAGGGGAGATTTAACTGAAAAAGGTCAGGTTTGCAGAAGAAAAATCCTGTTCATATGCATATGGTAGCTAACAAAAGAAGTAGCTAATTCGTTAAGTGCTTGAAGTTAAGGGGTTTTCATTCCCAAGTTAGTAAGGAAAAGGGAGGACGCTGAAAGGGCTCTTTTGGAAAGAGTAAGCAGGTTTCTTTAGGAAAGGCAAATGAAATATCAAATTTTAGAGTAACAGTTATGATAATATTTAAGCATGTAGCTGAAAACATTGGTGTAAGAAGAGTGAAATTTACATCATGTCAGCACCTTATTGCCATTCTTGTATTATGTCACCAAAATTACATCACAGTGTAACCAAAGCACCAATAGCTCACACTTGTAATCCTAGCCACTCAGGAGGCTGAGATCGAAGAATCATGGTTTGATACCAGCCCAGACAGAAAAGTCCTCCTGAGACTCTTATCTACAATTGACTACTCAAAAAAACAGAAGTGGCATTGTTGCTCCTGTGGTAGAGCATGCCTTGGGCACCAACAGATTCAGGGACAATGCCCAAGCTCTGCGTTCAAGCATCACAACTGACAAAAAATGCATTTTGTAAGTGGTTTTGATATCTTTATTTTTTTGCCAGTCTTAGTGCTTGAACTCAAGGCCTGAGCACAGTCCTTGGACTTTTCTCAAGGCTAGAGCTCTACCACTTGAGCCACAGCCCCACTTCTGGCCTTTTCTATGTACGTGTTACCAGGGACGTGAACCCAAAGCTTCATGCATGCTAGGCAAGCACTTTACCACTACAGCCCTTGACATCTTTATCATGGCCATGGAACTTTTCTGAGAGATTTGTGGTGGCCTCAATTCCCAGAAAGTGCTATTTTAAACACAGAAAGGAAAAAAATTTCTTTTCTCTATCTCTTGAGTCTCAAATATCAGCTTAGTGTACAGCTGCCCTCAGCTCAGGCTAGGTTCTATATCCTCCTTCTTTTGTTTTCTTTTTAACTGCTCATTTGTAAAACTGTCCTAATCTCTCCTTGCTGTTTTTTTTGGCCTGTCCTGGAACTTGAACTCAGGGCCTGGGCACTGTCCTTGGGCTTTCTCAAGGCTAGAGTTCTACCACTCGAGCCACAGAACCATTTTTGGCTTTTTTCTCTGTATGTGGTACCAAGGAATTGAACCGGGGTCCTCATGCATACTAGGCAAACACTCTACCACTAGGCTAAACTCCTGGCCCATTGCCTTGGCTTAGAGCTGGGTGTGGTGGCTTGTGCCTATAATACTAGCTACTCAGGTGGTGAGATCTGAGGATCGCAGTTTAGAGCCAGTCCAGGGACGAAAGTCAGTCCATGAGAGTCTCATCTCCCATTAACTACCAGAAACTGGAAGTGGCACTGTGGCTCAACAGGTAGGGTGGTAGCCTTGAGCTGAATTGCTCAGGGGCAATGCCCAGGCCCAGTGTTCAAGTCCCAAGATCAACCAAAAAAAAAAGGGACACAGAAACTCTTTAATAGTGTTCTGCTGTGTGTTTGTGAGCTCCTCTCTCTGTAGCCCTGAAGGGTCACTGTATTTTGTATGAATGCCTGGCATGAGACAACTAATTTAAGAGTCTTTCATTAATAAAGTTTACATTAACTATAATAAAAATCTCCGGTTTAAAAGAATCTTTCCGCCAGCTCTGTATTTTACAGACTCATTACAACACCAATTAAGGAAAATACTAGGAAATGAGTTTTATATACTTGATAAATCACTGTCCTATGTATCTTGGACATAACAATTCGTTTACTCCAAACAAAAGCTGTATGAAGTACATACTATGACCATTTTTGTTCTATGAGGGGGAAATTCAAGACACAAGTAACTTGCCAAAGGTTTCAGAGTTGGTGATGATAGACCTAAGCCTTGAACATGATATCAAATTTGATACATTATATATTGAAAAATGCAGCGGCAATTTTCAAAGATTATAACAGCTGCCCTATCTACCAAATGATTGTACCAATGATTTAGGCAAAGCTGAGTTGTCAGATTGTAACCAGAGTTCTAGGCTATAGACCCAACTTCAAGAGTTCAAAACATATCAGGTCCAGCCACTTACAGACAAATATTTATTACACTGCAGAAGCATGCTGCAAGAAAATGAAAAAGACAAAGTAAACATTTTACCCCCTCTTTGGGGGTACAGACAAAAGGTTTCGGTTTAAATAGAGAAAGAAGTGGTGCTGGGAGAGTCATGAATGAACAGTCCTAGTCAGTCACAGGTGCTGTCTTTGTGTCTTTCTTCTTGGAACAGAAATAGGACATTTGTTTCAAATAAAAGATGGATTAAAGTATAGAACTTAGTTAATAATAATGTATTAGTAATGTTTCTTTACTTTTTTTTCGGCCAGGGCACTGCCCCTGAGCTTCTTTTGCTCCAGACTAGTGCTCTACCAGTTGAGCAACAGCACCACTTCCTGTTTTTTCTGTGTATGTGGTATGAGGAATCAAACCCAGGGCTTCATGCATGGTAGGAGAGCTCTCTGCCACAAGGCTATGCTCCAAGCCCCTAATTCTTTACTTTTTACAAGTATATATTAACTTAAAATACAATGGTAGAACAATATACACATTATGTCTTGGAATATTTGTTTTTGGAATCCAGTAATGTACTAGATGGAAACCAGAGCAGCCCTAGGGATGCACAAAAGGCCACTGATTTGCTTTTCTAAGTTCCCAGCCAATATACATCAACTTACCAGCCATCTTGTTATCTTGTTTTCATTCTGCCAATACCGGGGCTTGAACTCAGCATCTCTGGCTCTCAACAATTTCTGCTCATGGCTGGCACTCTACCACTTGAGCCATACTTCTACTTCTCGCTTTTTGGTGGTTAACTAGAGATGAGTCTCAAGGACTTCTTTTTGGCCTGGGCTGGCTTTAAACCTCATCTTTCAGATATCAGCCTTCTGAGTAGTTAGGATCCAGGCATGAGCCACCACCACCTGGCACTGGTGTTATCGTAAATGTGGTTTCTCTCTTTTTATTTTGGCCGGTCTTGAGGCTTGAACTCAGGGCCTGGGAACTATCCTTGAGTTTCGTCAAGGCTAGTACTCCACCATTTGCTTCACAGCACCACTTCTGGTCTTTGTGTGTGTATGTGGTAAGGAGGAATTGAACCCAGGGCTTCGTGCATGCTAGGTGAGCACTAGACCACTAGGCCACACTCCAAGCCCAAAAATGGCTTCTCTTATCCCCAGTGCCTGCCAAGGCCTATCGGACTTACTGATTGCCAGATAAAATTTTGTTGTTATTTAAGACACTAAAAGGGTGTTTTTTATGTGCTGTCCCTTAGCTTTTTCACTCAAGGCAAATGTTCTACTTTGGGCCACAGCACCACTTCCAGTTTTCTGATAGTTTATTGAAAATAAGAATCCCGTGAACTTCACTGCCCAGGCTGATTTTGAACTGTGATCCTCAGATCCCAGCCTCCTGAGTAGTTAGAATTACAGGCATGCACCACTGCTGGCAGCTTTGAAGGGTATTTTTTAATGTAGTAGTCAAACTGTACTTCCCTAAGAGAAAGGAAAAAAACAACTAAGAGATTAGAACTGGGAGTCAAGAATAACAATTTATAAGGCAGAGAATGAGCTTATTCAACATATGAGTAACCTGCAACCAACACTTTTTTTTGGCCGGTTGTGGGACTTGAACTTTGGACCTGGGTACTGTCCCTGAGCTCTTCAGCAAAAAGCTGCTGCCCTACCCCTTGAGCAACAGCACCATTTCTGATTTTCTGCTGGTTAATTGGCAATAAGAGTTTCATGGACTTTCATGCCTGGGCTGGCTTTGAACTGTGATTCTCAGAGCTCAGCCTCCTGAATATCTAGGATTACAGGTGTGAGCCATCAGCTCCTGGCCTAATAAACACGTTTTCAAGATTCTGGCTGACTATTGACAAGTATGTGTCCTTTGTTTTCCATAAATTGAAATTAATTTTAACAGTCTTGAGCCGGATACCATGACACACCTGTATTCCAAGGATTACATAGAAGGCTGTGATCTAGGAGATTGTGATTCAAGGCTAGCTTTTCGACTGTGATGCTCATCATTCCAGCCATGGCAGGAAGCATAAATAGGAAGATCACTATCTAAGCTGAACTGGACACTGTACGACACTGGTAAGACACTGTCTTAAGAGTAAAGCAAAAAGTAGCGGGGCTCAGTGGCTCACACCTGTAATCCTAGCTACTCAGGAGGCTGAGATCTGAGGATCAAGGTTCAAAGCCAGCTCAGGCACAAAAGGACCTGAGACTCTTATCTCCAGTTAACCTCCAATTAACAGAAAGTGGGGCTTGGCTCAAGGATAGGGCAGTAGCCTTGAGCTACTGGCACCCAGGCCAAGTTCAAGCCCCATGACCCACAAAAAAAAAGAGTAAAGCAAAAAGTATTGAAGATTCAGGTGATAGAGCCCCTGTATACCAAGCATGAGGCCTTGACTTCAGACCCGTAGCACTATGAAAAATATCTTGTCTCTGTACATCACCCTGACAATGAAATTAAATAAAAAAGAAAAAAATACCTTATGACTGTCTGAAAGTTGCATATTGGTAAACTGAACGGTAGAGATCTTGTCTGTTTTGATGGCAGACGAGTTCAGGCAGAGAATTCCTGGAAAGATGTTCCCAGTAATCATTGGGACAATCTGCTGTGAGAAGACAAAAAATCAAAACCAATTAGTGTGCTGAAAGCAAATGGAGGTGAAAGGACATGAAACAAATCTATAAGCAAAAATCTCTAGCAATTGGACTGTTTCAGATTAAATGGCCATGGAAAGTCAGAATTCTACTAAATGTAAACAAATGTAAAAGGTTACAAGAAAACTTCTTTCATTTATATTTCCAGTAAATGTTTACTGGCTACCTCCTCTGTATGAATCACAGAATAATCATAGCTAAGGTACAAATTTGATTGGAAAGGTTCATGAACTTATTTGGACACTGGAGACAAAAAAATAAGCAGTGAATTTAATGACATGAAAGCAGCAAAATCCAATGAACAGTAACATTACTATGTCCTAGAAAATGTTTCAGAATATTTGTGGGAACAAAAAAAATCTAATCTAAGTGTAGGTGGCACACACCTATAACCCATGAGACTGAGATCTGAAGATCACAGTTTGAAGCCAGCACAAACCTGCAAGACTCCTGTCTCCAACCAACTAGCAAAATGACAGAAGTGTTGGTGTGGCTCAAGTGGCAGAGTGCCAGCCTTGAGCAAAAACACAAGTGATTGGTGAAGTTCTGAGTTCAAGCACCAGTACCAGAACAAAAACACACAAAAGGAAGACACAGCAAAGAAGGACAGAAGTCTGCAGAAAAGCCTACATTCTCCTGCCATTGAGAGGCTAATAGAGGGAGATGTCATCAGCTCCCCCTTTCCCATCCCTCAGAAATAGGACTAAAATCTGTGATTTCCTTCAAAAGAGAGAGCTACGTGTCAAGAAGTGTAGAGAAGGGGGAAGAGTGGCCCAGATAAATACTGGCAGCCATAGGCTTTGCTGTCTGTGAATGAAGGGCTTTAGATTTTGTCTCTGATGCTCATTTCTGGGGTAAGACCAGGTCTCTCAGACTGAGAGATAGAAGTGCAGCATTGCTGGAACCCTCCCCCCCACACACACACTCAAGGTGTAGACAGTGGCAGATCTGAGACAGGAAGATTGGCATCAGGGACCCAAGGCCTTCAGTATGTATGAGCAAACCAGTGAGTCCCACTCCACACCACCTCCACTCATCCAACTGGGGAGACTGAAACCCAAAGAAGACAGTGACCTGGCTGTGGTTCCTCAACAATCAAACCAGTGGAGAAAATCCTTGCTAAAAACATCATACAGTAAATACAAAGGAAGAATATCCTGAGTACAAAGCCTAGGGAAGGACATGGCAGCAGGTTAGGGGCCCTCTGGAATATAAATTGGGAAGACAGAAATGAAGACATAAATTCCTTATACTCCGGATGGTCCAAACCACTTTCGTGACAGAAATTACCATGCAAATTAAATGCTCAAATAACCTTTGTACCTGAAAAGCAATAGTGCCATCTACAGGTAGCCATTGAAAAATGCACTTCACTTTTAGTTCTTTTTCTTCTTCTTCTTTTTTTTTTTTTTTTTTCCAATCCTGGGGCTTGAACTCAGGGCCTGTGTATTGTCCTTGGGCTTTTTCCTCAAAGCTAGCACTCTGCCACTTGAACCACAGCACCACTTCTGGCTTTTTCTATGTACGTGGTACCGAGGAATCAAACCCTGGTCTTTGTGCATGCTAGGCAAGCACTCTACCACTAGGCCAAACTCCCGGCTCTTTAGTTTTCTTTTTTAATCTTTATGAAGTTGTACAATTCAACATGTCAGTTTATGAGTACAATGCATTTTGATCAATATTACTTTTTTAGACAATCAAAAATTCTACTGAGGGCCGGGAGTTTGGCCTGTAATCCTAGCTACTGAGTTGGTGAGATCTGAGGATCACAGTTCAAAGCCAGCCAGGCCAGGAAAGTCTATGAGATTATTTTCTCCAGCTAACTATCAAAAATGCTGGATGTGGAGTTGTGTCCCAAGTGGTAGAGTGCTAGTCTTCAGCAAAAAAAGCTCAGGGATAGCATCCAAACTCAAAGTTCAAGCCCAGGACTGGCACACAAAAATTTCTATTTTTTTCAAGTTTTTTTTTTTACTAGTATCCATTTGTTGCTACAAGGGTGTTTCATTTTAACATGTATCTTTATGGATACAATGAATATTGATCAGACTCACCCTTTCTATCCCTCTCCTTCCTTCTCTACTCCCTTCCCCAAACAGTTTCATCAAGTTTCTGTGTTCCATTTTCACATATGCCCAAAGATTATTATTTTTTTTGCCAGTCCTGGGCCTTGAGCTCAGGGCCTGAGCACCGTCCTTGGGCTTTCTCAAGGGTAGCACTCTAGCACTTGAGCCACAGCACCACTTCCAGCTTTTTCTATGTATGTGGTACTGAGGAATTGAACCCAGGTCTTCATGCATGCTAGGCAAGCACTCTACCACTAGGCCAAACTCCTGGCCCATATCCAAAGATTATTATGACTATATTCAACCTCCTCTATCTCCATTTGCTCAACACCTTCCACTACTTCCCACACCCC
Source organism: Megascapheus bottae (assembly GCF_031878675.1). Taxonomy (NCBI): domain Eukaryota; kingdom Metazoa; phylum Chordata; class Mammalia; order Rodentia; family Geomyidae; genus Megascapheus; species Megascapheus bottae. The sequence goes on from NC_143547.1 coordinate 48,854,860, forward strand.
AATCCAGACACATCTTATCTTCCTAATGTTTCTTTTGTTTCACTGCATGTTAATTGTTCAAAGGAATTTAGCCATGATACTTCACACCTAGAAATACATTGTTTTAGCTAAGTAGGTTCATCATAGATATCATGTATGTGTTATTTACATATATTTATATTTTGGATCTAAGATCATCTTGAATTTCTACTCATAGACCAAGGATCTGAAGGGGGGGTGCTTTACCTCCTGAAGTCTATGAAAAAGTAACTGAAGCCATATGGGTTGATAGGCCCTTGGACAAGTCATTTCAATGGCCCTATTAAGGCACTGTTAAAATAAAGGTTAGGCTGGCAACATGACCTAGTACTAGCAAGTGCAAGGCTTTGAGTGCAAAACCTAGTAGTACAAAAAAAGCAAACAAAACAGGGGTGACTCCCGGAAAAGAACGAATGCCATTTTAAGGAAATATGCTTTGAAAGTAATTCAGCCAATTTTAAGTATATTTTTGGAACATTGTCTTATTCAACCTTGCCACTCTCCCTATAATTCACTGATACTATCAGTTAAAAAGTTTCATACCAACAACAACAGATTTGGACAAGATGTGAGGGCCATAAATTATATCATTAAGACATCCACCTCGCTAGCTTCACACTTTACTATTATGCTAAGGGACTATGCTTGGTTTTCAATGCTAGATCTAAAATATGCTTTCTCGTGCATCTACTGATGCAATTACTAACAAAAGTCTCAGTTATTTCTTAAATTGCAAGGCAAGGTCCAATATTTAAGTCACTGCAAAATAGTCAGACAATCTTGCCATTGGGATCTCAAAAGTTTTTCTATATGATTTAACAAAAGTCTAGCAAGAATCTTGCAGATTTTGCAAGAAGTTTTACTGCACTATTGTAATAAGTAGATGACCTCCTGGTGGCTAAGCCTAATCCACTAAACCACTAAGTTGCCAACATGATTATTGTACTGAACTATGTTGCCAAGTGTGTTATAAGGTGCCACCAAAGAAAGCCCAGATTTTCAAACAAGTTATGTATCAAGGCTTTCAAATAAAACAGGCAACTTGTATCCTTATGCCAAACTAGACCATATTTAACTTATGCTTCTCAAAGACCAGGAGTCAGTTGTTCAGGATCCTGGGAATGAGTAAGTTTTGCTGCATTTGGATCCCAAAGTTTGGACTAATAACAAACCCTTACATAAGGCCCTCAAGCAAATGGACACTAAACCAATGGTTTGACTGCGGAGTGCCAGAAGCCTTTTGAAACTCGAAAATGAGCCCACACGACAGTACTGGCCCTGGAATTTCCTGACTTGTGCAAAGAATTTAAAATTCTTTGTACATGAAAGGTAGGACCTGGCTCTCAGAATCCTCCTGCAGGTGCATGAAGAAGACCCACAACCAGTTGCTTACCTCTCAAAATAACGACATCCCCTATACCATGCTGACCACTATTTATGGGCTTTCTAACTCTTGTGACTTACTTCAAGAGGCTGGGTAGTTCATTGTGGTATATGTAACCTCGTGAGGTTATGATTATGATCATAAGAACAGAAAGGAGAGCTGGGAGTTTGGCCTAGTGGTTAAAGTGCTTGCTTAGCATGCACGAAGACCTGGATTCGATTCCTTGGTACCACATATATAGAAAAAGCCAGAAGTGGTGCTGAGGCTCAAGTGGTAGAGTTCTAGCCTTGAGAAAGTCCAAGGACAGTGCTCAGGCCCTGAGCTCAAGCCCAAGACTGGCAAAAAACAAACAAACAGAAAGGAGGCTATTGAATGACTGCTGGTAGAATAAGGATATCAGATCATTTTTATCCAATAACCCAATAGTTAAATTAAGAACCATATCTCCCTTAAACTTTGTGACCCTGCTCTGCTCCCTGTCCAGAAGAATATACTTTTACATCACAATTGTTTAAAGATCCTTGAGCCTATGTACTCTATCTGGTTAGACTTATCTGGCCAGCCCATCTCAGAATTTGCCTGGGATTTGTTCTCTGATAAGCAGAAGTTTGTAGACAATGGACAAGGATAGATTCAGTATCCCTAGATAAAGTAGTCCCTAGACAGCATTTAATAGAGGCAGCATGGTTGCCCTCAGGGACCTTGACAAAATCTGAAGGCTGAAAGGAATGTACACACTGTTAGATCAATAGCCTCCTCTCTCATAGCTTAGCATGTTCTTTCCCTAGGTAACACTAAGCCCATTTAGTAGAGGTAATAAATAGTCTCCATCACCCTTTCCCTTGAGATGGCACTCCTTTGGGGTAGCTATAACCACATAATGCAGCAAGATCTCCTATACCTCACAGGTTGTAAAGATCCCCTAAGACAATAGCCAGTACTTTGTTCATTTGAGAAGGGGTCTTGAAGGATCCTCTTTGTTGGCAATAAATCTTGTCTTCGTTCTTAGTACTTGGATATCCACATGGTTCTCTAGTAAAGTCTAATTTACTCTAGCACATACACTCCTCCATATATCATAATGGTGGTAAATGCTCTTGGGATCATTTGGGAAGAAAAAAGGGCTTTTAACAAAAGAAAATAAGAGGATTAAATGTGTCCTTGTAGTCCCAGCCCTAGTAAGTAGGCAATAGGGTGTAAGCAAGTAGCAATTATGCATTGCCAGGTCACTAGAAGGCATACATGTACATTACACAAAGGAATCAGGTTGCCTAGAACACTGTCAAATGAGCTGCTAAATGTGGGACTTTCCTTGGGGCCCTGATGTCGCAATCAAACAGAGCTGTACAAGCATCAATATGCTGAGAAAGTTGTAAAGAAAGCTGAGGAGTTGGGCTTTGTTGACTGGGACAGCACTTCTAAATGGAAACAAAACTCCCAGGGGTCTCATACTTTTGCTTGAAGTACTGGTCCAACCATTATGAAACCTTATCATAAGGGTATGCACCATGGTTGTGATATACTGGCAGAATTCATCTGATCTTCTTTTTAGGGATCTTGGTTACAACAATGTGCTCTCTGGATCCATAAAAACTGTCCTATATGTACTCTGAACAATCCTAAAACAAAGATCTATCGAGAAGAGAACTCAATACATAGAAAAACATCTCTTTGAAGACTGGCAAGTAGATTTTACTCAAATGCCAAAGATCATTGAAAATTCAAACACTGCTTGGTGCGTTAAGTCAATAACTTTTCTGGGGAGGTTGAGGCCTATGTATGTCACTGAATAAGGACCAGAGGTGTCAAAGATTTTGTTTGAAAAGTAAGTCATTCCTAGATAAGGACTCCCATATGCAGTTCAGAGTGACAATAGATTTTTCTTTTGGCAGAAGTTACCCAACTGTTGTGAGCAAGCCAAGTAATTCACCAATAGGCAGGTAATATGATGCAACACAATTTTATTGATTTAACATAGCTTACCAGAGTTAACACAGTTACTATATTCTAGTCCTAACTTGCCTAATTCATTCGAGCCTGCCTATCCAGCACACCCACTGGACTCACCTCTCTGATATCTCTTAGTCTAAGAGGGCCTGCCAGTCTGTTGTTGGATGCAGCTCCCAGTCCTGTCCCTGTGTGAACTCCATGGCTGATTGCACAAGGAGTCTCAGACCTGTCAGTCTTCTCAGGCAAAGAGAAGTTCCTGCAGGCCAAAGATCCTTGAACCACAGTTTCAGTGAAGGCCAGCAGAAGTACGCCTCCTCATTTTGGGTCCTTTGCTTATATCTGTCTTTGGCTGCTCCTCTTTGGCCCAAACTACTTGCTTGATTCGGGTTAGTTACACCCACAAAATCTCCTTCAGATTGGTTGTGTCCAGGGCTGTGCTGATGTCTTACTCTATCTCCTATGGCCAGGTATCTGGACTCTTAGCCATTTACGATTACTCTATCTCGTGTGCCTGGGTGCTGACTGTTTCCATAGTTATTGCCATATGTCCTATTCTAGTGGTTTTTTATCTCTTATGGCCACATGATGGTAGATACAAGTTGGAACTGACAATATACTTTAAGCATTTTAGTTGTATTTCATCCCATTTTTCATATCTAATCATATGTATTTTCATATAACACTCATTGTGCTAGTATTTTCACATCATCTTCATTATGTTACTATTTTACCCCCTGTTCTACCTTCATAATTTTATGTTCATAAAGCCTTGAATATTAGATGAAAGCTAAACAGATCTTGGACATCTCAATGTACAAGAAAAACTAAAAGCATGAATCACATACTGAAAAAATCTACTAAACTATATCAAGAAACTAACAATGGGCATAGGTGGCTCAATCCAAGCTGTAATCTTAGCTACCTAGGAGGCTGAGATATGAGGATCTGTTTGAAGCCAGTCTAGGTATCCAAATCTGAGATTTTTTATCTCCAATTAATCATCAAAATGCTAGAAGTGAAGGAATAACTCTACTGGTAGAAAGCCAATCTTAAAAGACATAAGGAAAAGTCTGAGGCCCTGAATTCAAGCCCTAGCCCCAGCACAAAACAAAACAACTAAAAATAAAAACTTAAAGTAGGATAAGTTATTGCCAATTGCCCTTTTCTACATAAGGGTGGCCCCTAGGCATAGGCTTAAATTCAACCCCTATGAAATAATATATAGAAGACCTTTCCCTGACCCTTCAAGTAAGAGGTGAGGATATTAGCATAACTGAAGAGACTTATTTATTTATTTATTTATTTATTTTTGCCAGTCCTGGGCTTGAGCTCAGGGCCTGAGCACTGTCCTTGGACTTTCTCAAGGCTAGAGCTCTACCACTTGAGCCTCAGCACCACTTCTGGCTTTTTTCTATGTATGTGGTACCGAGGAATCGAACCTGGGTCTTCATGCATGCTAGGCAAGCACTTTAACCACTAGGCCAAACTCCCGGCCCCTGAAGAGACTAATTTAAATAGACATGTCAATAGAAGTTTTGCTTCTTCCTCCTTTCAGGATTGGAGCTCAAGTTCTAAAAACTTAAAGAAAAATAAGGCTCCAAAGAACAACTGGAAAATGGAAAAGATCTTACAATATGCTTCTGACAACTCACAATTCTATGATGCCAGCTTCACAAGAGTAAAGACATGCCCAATACAGACAACTACATTACAGAGTCCATCAGACTAGAACACCAGTGAGATAGCCAGCCACTAGATCTAAGGCTTCTGTTCAGATAAAAAAGGCACAATAAATGTTATGTTTACTAATTTGCTCAGGTCTTTGTATCCCCTCTGAGGGTAGGATAGTCACTGGTCCAAATTACTGAAACATTGGCTTCCTCAGTGTTGTCAGAAAATTGTCTGTCTTCCAAGAGCTTGTTTGGTTTCAGACCGTGGTGACCCTCTTCACTCAAATGCTGAACCTGAAATTATGCACCAGGTGTAATTCATTATCGAGCTGAAAATATCTCCAGCAGTCTCTGTTTCTCCTCCGCTTGTTGCTAATACCACTTACTCAGTGAATCATCCAGTGACAGAGAGTAGACATGAGGAACCACAGATCCCCAAGCCCTTCGACATGACATCCCCTCCCAAGTCAGAACAGTTACCTAAATATCTGTAGAAATATACCTTAGTTCTCAGCAAGGGAATTATGGTAAGAATCTATAACTCCAAGATCGCTCTTGCGTGGAACATGCTGGACTCCAACTTGAGAAATATTTTATTCTGGTGAGCCAATGAAATATTTTAAGAAAGAAATGATTTTCTATATACTTTCAAGGTTAGTGTGTGTTTGTCAAGTTAATGGACAGCCCTGGCAACAAACTACCAAAAATATTTTCTGCTCCTACCCAATGCCTGTTGGATACTCTGTGCCATTCTCCATTTACTCACTAGATTAGATAAGCTCTGTAAAGTTTTTCCTACAGTGAACTTTAGTTTGTCAGAAGGAATACCAAATGAATTCTGGAACTATTCTAGATACTTTTTCTCTCCCTGATGGGGTATAGCTGTCAATGAATGCTCTGAGATGTATCCTAAACCCTAATTATCACAGCTAACGAAATTACTTTATTCATCTCTAATTTATAATACTCCTTGGACTCCTTGGCAAATGAACAGCTCTGGATTATGGATTACTCCTTGGCTGAACAAGGGAATGTATGTACTATTGCAGTTAAGTCCTGTTGTTCCCATATAAAATACTTCCCCTCAGGTAGTGGTCAACATAGAAAAGATAAGACAGCATGCTACTTGATTACAACAAACAAGAGTATGTCAAACTTCCCTTTGGGTGGCCTCAGGGGAAAAATGGATAGATTGATTTTTTTCCCTGGGTGCCAAAGGGAATCGACTCTATTCTGTTAGATGTCTTTCACTTTGGTGTGACTGTTACATTGAGTATAGGATCAATATATTGTTTTTCCACTAAACAACCTGTTGCATACTCAACCTATGTAAAAACTCTGTCAGGTCTTTAAGACAAACCAGGAGGATTGGAAAAGACAGGAAAATCAGAAAATTCTCAATCAGAAAATTCCCCTACCCTACCTCAGTAGGAAGCAGGTACACAAATGGGACACTGCTTCTCCATAGAAATGGAAGGCAAAAATTGAAGGAGAAAAAGGTAAGAGACATCCATAAAAGAATGCTTAGAGGGGCCGGAAGTTTGGCCTAGTGGTAGAATGCTTGCCTAGCATGCATGAAGACCTGGGTTCGATTCCTCAGTACCACATACATAGAAAAAAGCCAGAAGTGGTGCTGAGGCTCAAGTGGTAGAGCTCCAGCCTTGAGAAAGTCCAATGACAGTGCGCAGGCCCTGAGTTCAAGCCCAGGACTGGCCACAAAAAAAGCATGCTTAGAGTCACTGTTGTAGGGAGAGAATATACAGAAGCCACGTTTTGCGAGTTCAAATCTTGGAGTCTTTATTAAAAGGCTAGTGACTGCATGGAGGACTTGTGTCTCAATGGTCAATAGCCAGAAAACACACTCAATACAGTGAGGAAACAGTCCACAGATATCAGAAACAACACGAACAATACTAATAAGCCAATTCAGCTTCGATGGAGAGCTGAATTGGGATGCCATGGTAATCAGCGAACAGCCAGGAAGACAGGACATAGGACCTGAACAAGGAGACATGTGATGAAGAACGTAGAAAGTATCTATATATTTTCTATAAACCTGTGTTAGCCATTTGTATTTTTATACTTGTATTTTCTTAACTTGCCTTTTTGCTTCTGTATACCTGCTTCCTAAAACCCTGAGGAATGCAACTGCTGTTCTCATGGCTAATCTACAACCACACACTCGCCACCGGGGACCCAGACACTCCCGGATCTGGAGCATGAGTTACAAGGTCGGACTTGCGAGGGCCAGCGAACTAGGCACAAGCCTGTTAGCCTGTCCGTCTGGCCCCTTGTCGGCTTTCTCCACTGACCCCATATTGGGTCTTTCCCTTCACCCATTAGCCAATCAGTTCAAAGCCCGACAGCTCACTAAACCCACCAATGATTAGTCACGACCCTCCTCCCGCTTTGTATTGCGCCAATCATTTAATGGAATCGTGGTATGAATTTCCCGTGTGGCGTATTGATTTGTTGCTATTAATTGCTGGGACCTTCCCCCTACCAAGGAATGTATTAAAGGTGCTGTAATTTTGTGCTCGTGGCCTCTGGTCTGCACTCGACTATCAGTGCGCAGAGACCCGTGCTCGAGCTCCTCAATAAACGACTCATTGCAATTTGCATTGATCTTCCATCTCTGGTGATCCTTCCGGGGGGCTTCAAGTTTCTGGGGATTACATTGACAATGGCATCCTGGCACCTATGCTCCACAGGGCCTAAAAAGACTCAAGGCAGTGAGCAGTTACAGCCAAGTGCCCACACTTTCTCCAGGGAGGCAGGCACCATCCATCACCTGGGGATGGGGACTTCACCTTCCTTGACTAGGAGAACAAAGGAAAGACTCAATCTGCATATGTAAGGCTGTTTTGCAGCTCACCTACTGGCTAGGCATCTATGTTTAATGAATAAGCCTCCTTTCACCACTAGGCTTTCCAACACTGAGTGGAAAATTCCCTCCCTCCCAGCCAGTAGCTCCAGGCTGGTTGAGAAGCCCTTTGCCCCCAGCACCTGGGCAGGTGCTGGCATGGCTGTGACTCAGTTTCCTTACTTAGGCTCAGCCACTTTCATTAATCACAATCTTAGTTAACAAAATCATTTTATTTGTTTCCTCTTTTTGTTATTCTACTCCACTTCCATTTTCTTACCTCAGAGAATTCAGTCACCTACTAGGCCAGCAAGTGATTTCATCTACCATGCTCCTTTACCTCCAGAGGAAACCTTTTGTTAGACACAACCTCACACTTAGTTACCAACAGAGAGAATCAGGAGATAAGTGGGGCAGAAGCAGTCAGGAGAGGAACTGAACGTTGAAACCAGCAAATCAAGAAATTTTTGATTCTTGGGTGCTCTTTAAACTCTCATCTTTCTCCTTGCAATGAAGTCTGCAGTCTTTTGCTCACTAGGCCCTAATTCATAGTCTTCATTTTTTCCCCTCTCAAACTGACTCCTTTTATTCTAAATGGCATATAACTCAAGGATCTAATTTCTTTTGTGCCTGTCAGGGGTATTGAACTCAAGGTCTGGATCCTGTCCCTGAGGTTTTGTGCTCAAGGCTAGCACTCTGCCACTCAAACAGTAACTCCACTTCTGGCTTTTTCAGAGTAGTTTGTTGGTGAAAAGCTTTTCACAGACTTTCCTTCTCAGGGTGGATTAGAACCATAATGCTCAGTTCTCAATTCCTGAGTAGTTAATGTTAAGGGGAGCAGGGACTGGCGCCATCAAGAATAACTAAGAGTTCCCCGCCCCATTGTGGAAGGTCAGCAATGATAAAGCAGCCCAGCCACCTTTGCCCTGCTAGGGAGGGGCAACCTTGACCTTCTCCCCACCCCCCAGGAGGAGGGATATCCGCTTGGGTGGGGGTGGGCCTTCTTTGTGTGGCGACCTGCCCAATTTGCACGCCAACTCCAATTAAGGTGATAGGTAAATTCAAACATTGGGCTGTAACCCTATTGGCTACCTGCGTGTGGCTGGAGCTGACTATGGTCCCTCTGTGTATGTAATTATCCCATTGGCCACCTGTGTGTGGCCAGGTTCCACCACATGGGTTTTGCCCTTAAAAACCCAGCGTGAGAGCTGCTCGGGGGGTCACAGTGTCAGCTCCTGAATCTACACTGTGTCCCTGGCTGGTCAGTTCACCATCTACTTCCCCAAAATTCATCTTTTTATATGAGACTGTCTCTGTGTGATGGACTCTGGAGGGACATGGAATCCCCTCCTCCTGACCCCATAACAGCATTACAGGCATAAGCCATTGGCAACCAGCTGGGAAAAAATACTTTGGCATTGCTATGTCAACCCTACCTACTTGTGAATTTTATCAATAACAATGTTGTTGTATGTCAGTTATACCCCAATGAAAAGTTGAAAAAATAAAAAATAAGAACCTGCAAAGAATTGCACTGACCCAGGAGAATTCTCAAATTCTCAAATAATGAGTGACTGAAAAGACAATGAGGAGAAAAAAAGCACAAAAATATTAACAGAAGTGGTGACTTTAATAAAGAAGTATTATATACATAAATATACGTTAAAACACAATTCAATTATACAACAATTTGAAAATAATCAAATTACCTTGGAAATTTTTAAAAGAAAGCTGGGTGCGGGTGACTCACACCTATTATCCCAGCTGCTCAAAAGGTAAAATCTGAGGATCACAGTTAAAAGCCAACCAGGGAAGGTAAAGCCAAAAGAATCTTCAACTGCGCAACCAAAAGATAGATGAGAAAAAGGTATAGGTTAACTGGTAGAGGGCCACCTGTGAAGAAAACTACTAAGCAATACACTGATATTAGCCAGAGCAGCAAATTCTCCAATTAACCACCAAGAAAAATACAAGTGGTATTGTGACTCAGTGTTAGTGCTGTCATTGTGCAAAAAAGATGAAGGATAGTGCTGGGGACTCAAGTTCAAGTCCTACGACTGACAAAATAGCAACAGCCTAAAGCTTTGACTTCAAGCTTCATTATCAGCATGAAAAACTGGTACAAAAGATTCTAAATCTGCTGTTAGAGGCAGGGTTCAGTTGATAAAGCACCATCCAATAAGCTAAAGTGTTGGTACCAAGTTACCTAAAAAGGAAAAGGAAAAAAGGTTCTAAGTATAAGGTAGAATTACACACTTACAGTTACAAATGTTATGAACTCCAAGCAGGAGACAAAATTCAAAGCTGTCCTACTGTAACCAAATTGTCAAAACAAGTAAATAAAAATTGTAGAAAGCAGGGCTTGGAGTCTGGCATAGTAGTAGAGTGCTTGCCAACTATGCACAAAAACCAGGGCTCAATTCCCCCATACCACATACATAGAAAAAGCTGGAAGTGGTACTGTGGATCAAGTGGTAGAGCTCAGGTCTTGAGAAAACCCAAGGACAGTGCTCAGGCCCTCTGTTCAAGCGCCAGGACTGGCAAAAAATGTAGAAATCAGGGTGAAAAATGAGATACATTGATGAAAGAGGCTTGACTGAAAAGGCAAACTTTAGAAATAAACAGAATTGTAAAATGAGTTCCATGCATGCCTATTATGGATGAGTGTGCACACTTTAATACAATTGATTAATTGGATCTAATTGTGCTAACATGCTCTGGGAATTTGAGAAGTTTCAGAAATAATGTAAGTATATTATTCCCTGCTGACAAAATGAAAACCCAGCTCAGGAAAATACCAATATATTCTGATGTAGTTTCATGGGATTGATAAAATGTTACAAAAGAACATTTAATTTTGTTGCTCTGTAATTTCAGGCAACTGGGACCAATGAAGGTTGTGAGAACAAGAGGAGTGGTGGATATGGTTTTTTGATCTTTGCTTTGTTGCATTTGTATCAGGAGCATGGATTAAAGAGCAACATTTATGTGCCCTGATTAACCAAGACACAGAAGCTGAGTGAAGACCAATATATAGTGGTCACTCAGCCCAGTAGTACATGGAAATTTCTCACACCCATCACATCCCACACTCTGCCACTTATACAGTGAGAGCCTTTCACCAGTTGTTTAGATTCTCAGTACAAAAGTTAACGCATAGGTAAAACAGAGATTGGAATAGCATCCATTTCATAGGCTGCTCCAGGATTAAGGTAGGAAACACTGGCCTGACTGTTAGAAAACTGAGTCACCAGGGTATTACAAAAAAAAGAGCAGAAAGCAAACTCAACAGACCCATTGGATTTTAATAGAAATTTGAACTGGGATGGCACAGTGACTTGAAGAGAGTCAGGACACAGGATGAATAATGGGGTGGAGGGACTTTAATACAGTCATGGGTGGGGGCAGGGTACCTGGTAGGTGGGGGGTTCAAAGGCTTTGCCTAGTTTAAGGTCCAGGTCTGGCTCCAGGAACCTATTGTTTGAGCAAGTCTCCTGTCCTGCCTGCTTGCAGGAACTCTGGAGGTAGGAGGTGGAAGAGAGAGGGTTTTCATAGTTAGAATAAGTGTCTAGGCTACAGACTGGGATGGGGAAACTCTACAATTCCCCACCCCCGTGGGGGAGGGCAGTGAGTGGGCCTAGCCAGGGGAGCAACATAAAGTCATGAGAACAGCAGAATCTCACCCTGACTTCCACTGTCAGTCTTTGCATGTATGTGACAAAGACAAGGGCAGTGTGTTTGGGGCAAACATCAAACACAAACTAAGCTTCCCTTCAAAGTCTCTGAAGACAGAAACTAGGTGACTGAAATTTGCTAATGGGCTTCTCCTCCAGATAGTGAGCCAGCCTGAACCCAGTGAAGAAATGCTATGGGGTCAGGAGGAGGGGATTCCACATCCCTCCAGGTGGGGATTCCACATACCACCAGAGTCCACCACACAGAAAAGGTGAATTTATTGGGGAAGTAGATGGTGAACTGACCAGCCAGGGACAAAGTGCGGATTCGGGAGCTGAGACTGTGACCCTGAGCAGCCCATGCAGTCGAACCTGGCCACACACAGGTGGCCAATGGGATAGTTACATACACAGAGGGACCATAGCCAGCTCCAGCCACACGCAGGTAGCCAATAGGGTTACAGCCCAGTGTTTGAATTTACCTATCACCTCAGTTGGAGTTGGCTTGCAAATTGGGCAGGTCGCCACAAAAAGAAGGCCCACCCCCACACAAGCGAATATCCCTCCTTTTAGGGGGTGGGGAGAAGGTCAAGGGCAAAGGTGGCTGGGCTGTGTTGGACCTTCCAAAATGGGGTGGGGAACTCTTAGGCATTCCAGATGGCCCCAGTCCCTGCTCCCCTTAACACTCCCTGCTCCCCTGAACAGAAATAGGGTCAAGAGTCAAAAAATTAGAGATTCACAGAAAGGTTACAGCCTGCACAATTTCCCACTGCATGGGATTTGCTTGTTTCCACAGGTGGATATAAATGGATGGAGGAGAAAAGGATGAGGAAGACTCAAGGGAAAGGAGGGGAAGGGATGGTATCATCCTTCATTCAAAGAAACCAAGCAAACCGCACACAAAGACTTCAGTGTATCACTTAAAAATTGAGTTTGGAGAGGGGGACTCAACAAAAACAAGGCAGTACAAAAATTGAGAGAAATAAACAAAGACTGCCACTCCGGCAGACTGTGGTCACATGATGTCTGAAAGAGATGAATTTTCAGCATGAAACCCAGGAGACACTATGTTGGGAAGGAACTTAGGGAGAGCAAAGTCTGGAAGAGAAAAACTGGGAGAGAAGGAAGGAGGGGTGTTACTGATAAAAAAAATAAATGTACTCTTTACTTGGCAACTGTAACTATAAGCCGTTTTTACATGCCTTTTCCAGTAAAAAAATTCAAAAATTAAAAGATAGAGCACTTTATTTAGGTGTGTGGATAGCTCTGACAGAACTATGGAGACAAAGCCATACAAGGATCAAAGTGAGAAGAACTCTGAGGAGCAGAAAGCCCTGGAACCTCAGACCTCAGTCGCTTCCCATGAACTCCTCTGAGATTTGTAATCACTCCATGCACGTGGTGAGAACTGCCAAGCTTTATCAACATGATTTTAGCAAGACTTCACTAAATCGAAGGAGATTGCATCTGACTAGTTTTAAGAAGAGAGGAAACATCGGTTGCTCAGCAACCAACTCATGGCAGCAAAGATCAGCCACTCCAAACTCCGTAATTCATGAATGTGTCCCAACACTGCTGTGGAGGTGGAAAATACCTTTCCAGAGCTGACCTGGAACCATCAAAATACACTTGCTACACTGGAAGCACAGCACAGAATTGGGAGGAATGTGTTCATTCCGTGGTTAGGCTCAACTTGGCTCCCAAGAGGGTCTTCAAAGGGATGAGAGAAATCTCACTCCTGACTCTACATTCCATTTCAGCCAGCAGGTACCACAAGTGCTTCGGGGATTTTCTTCAATTAGGACTATGTGACATGCTCGCAGATGATGCTCTCAGATGGTGATTTGAAGAGCCCTAAGATCCTAAACCCCAGGAAATAAAACAGTGCCTCTTAGGGTTGAGTTGCTTTGGAGAATGGTGAAAAATACCCAGAGAGCTCATGATCGTTGGGCCACAAAACCTCTAGTCATAAGAGTGAAGGGCACCTATTCTCAGGATGGAACTCAGAAGCACAGACTAACACTGTGTTCCTGATTAGATGGAAACTAGAAGGCCTAGTGGGTAGCAGAAAGAAAGGTCACTGACCTTCAAAAACCAGCTTAGCAAGCACCCTGTCAGGACAGTGGGAGATGAGGGCAGGAATCTATTGTATGCACCACTGACTGTGAGCCAGGCACTGGTAAGGAACATCAACAAATTGTCACAATCTGAGCTAATAGTTAACTCCTTGTACAGATAAGGACTCCAAGGCTAGAAAGAACAAATGAAGGAAAGCAACTTGAGCAAGGGAGGCAAAGACAGGAAGCCATGGCCCCTGGGGCCTCTTCAGCACCTCCTTACCAGCCCCCTCCTGCACACCAGATACACTGTGAGGAAGCAGGAGCTAGGTGGATTTGAAGATTGCACTGCAAGGTGAATTGGTTCCCAGAGAGACAGTATCTGACAGGCCATATTGAAACCATCAAACACTTCCACTGAGCTTCCTTGCTACCAAAGCAGAGTCAGAATGAGAGTCCTTTACCAGGAAGGAAATATAAAAGAATCTTTGAAATTCACAGCCCATCATGGAACATAGAGGACTGACTGTTTGCCTTTGGAATTGGGATTGGAAGGCTCAGAGTGTGTGTGTGTGTGTGTGTGTGTGTGTGTGTGTGTGTGTGTGTGTGTGTGTGTGTGTGTGTGTGTGTGTGTGCCAATCCTGGAATTGAACTCAGGGCCTCAGTGGGTTCCCTGTACATTTCTGCCTGAGTCACAGTTCCACTGCTGGCCCTTTCCATTGGTTAGAAAATATGAGTCACAAGGATTTTCCTACCCAGGATGCCTTCAAACTGGAATCCTCAATTTGTAGCCTCTTGAGCAGCCAGGATTATAGAAGACAGCGCATGGCATGCTGATCCAAGGTCTTTTTCTTACTGTACCTAACGCACGTTCCAAATTCTAGCAATATATCAGAAGTGGCACTACACTGGCTTCTACACGTCACAACCACCCTGAAGCTAGAACATCACCTATTGTGAACCAGTTTGTGGACCCTGAGTGACAAAGAACAAAGGATCCAAAAAGTTATCCACTTCACTGAAAGGGAAGGGGAAAAGGACAGAGCCAGGGAAGGGAATTGGAGATGACAAATTCTGCTCCTGTCCCTCTTTTAATTACCTGCAGAGGTGACTTAGGTACGTGTCTATGAGGAAGGGCATGTGGGAATGGACCCCAGAAGGATGCACAGTGAGTGGCAGCTATACTTTATATTGTAACCCAAATATAGTGGCAAAAACAACATAAAAGTTACTCTTTCTGTGCTACTACAGAAACAAATGTTCTTGAGCTGGGGATTGCTTCACAGTACTGTGTGGTGTACTTGAGTTTGTGTTCTATGAGACATTCTGAATGCGTGCCTGTTTTAAACTCCTCCTTCGTGGATAAAAAGGGAGAAAATTTTCAGGTACTTGGATGCCCTCAGGAGCGCTGCTGGGATGGGGGCATGGCCGGAGAGTACCAGCCAAACTCTTCTAAGACAACTTCTTCAGCCCAGGGTATAGAATGGGAGAGGTAGGAAGGAATCAGGGACAAGGGCCACATCATGAAGTTCCCGACAGTGAAGCCACATGGAGCAAGTCTGCCCTGCTTCTGAAGTGAAATGCACAGCTACTCTGGGTTCCAAGAAGTGGGGAGTGGGGGCAAAGACAGTTTTCTTCACTCAGAAAGTCGCTTCTAGCTACAAGATAGTGAGGTGGAGGAAAGGTTGGCCACTGGCTGTGGAGGCACTACAGTAAGTGCAATGCTGGATTCCAGGGGACTTTTAGAGATTTACCTTGGCTTTGGGAAAGTACAGGCAATAGGAAGTGCTGAGTGATGCGCAGGTGAAGGGAAGGCCATGTGGAGAGGCTGGCAACAGGGGTGACTTTTCACATTTATTTCACTGCCATAGTCAGATCACTGCTGCCTGATTCCAGATTTTTGGGTGAAAGCTGGTGGGCAAGGCAGAAAGTTTGGGAGATCTGAGGAGGAGAGGGGACAGACTCCACTTTGTCCCATGAAGGGGCACACAGGAATCAATGCTTTGTCAAGCAGAAAAAGTATGAGTTCATCCGTTAGCCTCATTTTCCCTCATGCCCAGCCACATCCCCATATGAAGTCAGGACCATGTACTGTTCCCTGCTCAAAGTAACTCTCCCACTTTTCTTAGCATACTGTTGGCCAGTCTCGCTAAATGAACATATCCAGGTATGCAAATATTCTATAGAAATATATATGCATGTGTATGTCCATATTTATATCCATAGATGCTGCTTCTGTATGTCAATGTTAGCATAATACTCCACAGATGACCATAGTTGACAAAGGCAGACTGTGTGCAATGTGCACATTTATTTCATCTGTGTCTTGTCCACTGTGGACTGCTCTGCGATCAGTATGGCTGGGGCACGTCCAGAGGTCCCGAAGATCTCATTTCTGTAGGAGCACGTCCTAATCCATTTCTGAATCCCATGTCTGTCTCTCCCAAGTGTTTGCTGTTAAAGGTTCCACCAGATCTTTGGGAAAGTGGTTGCATAGATTCAGCACAACTTAATATTCAGTGTTGATTTGTTAAGTAACAAGAGCATGAACCAACACTTCCCAGGGCCCCTTAAATCAAGCCTATGGCTGAGTTGTTGTTGGCCTGAACCCCATAATGGTTTTTTATTTTTGAGGACTGGGGAATGGAGTGAGAATTGGTGTGAAACCACAAATGGTTCCTATGCTCCCCCAAACAGCTGGGTTTCCATTCTCCATTCCCCTAAGTAGCCTCCCTGGAGCTGTGGCAATGAAAAATTCATGGGAGGGAAGAGGATTCTTTAAGTGGACTTCTTTGGTGATTGGGCTCAGTTCTGCCAAGAAAAGCCACCACTGATGCTCCATCCCCTTCCTTCTTCAATTCTTTCTACAGATTCTTTTTCTATGAACCCAGTCCCTGCTCTTCAGGCTTCACAGATGTGATACCAAGAAGATTTTGGGCCATGGGAAAGAGCTTGGCAGATCAAGCTTTGAAGGCAGATGTTCACTTGTATTTTTTAAATGTGGTACCAGGGTTTGAACTCAGAGATTGGGGATTGGTCGGCAGGTGCCTTACTACTGAACCTTGTCTGCAGGCAGTTCTTACACTTGTCCTTGGGAAAAGGTTCTTGCTTCCCTGGCCTCCTGTCTGGGTCCTGCCCTGCCTATTTACACCTCAACAGAAGCCAGGATGACAGATAAATCCCAGGCATCAATCTATTGGTCAAGAAAGGATCTTGTCATACCCCTACACACACACACACACACACACACACACACACACACACACACACACACACCCATCAGGCTAGCCTCAAATTGCAAATCTCCCTATCTCAACCTCCTAGGTAGCTCTGAGTAGAGACATAAGCGATAACACTTCATTTGAATATCTGTGTTTGTAAAGCTCTCCCCCTACACACACACACACACACAAACACACACACACACACACACACACACACACACACACACACACACACACCTATCAGGCTAGCCTCAAATTGCAAATCTCCCTATCTCAGCCTCCTAGATAGCTCTGAGTACAGACATAAGCAACAACATTTCATTTGAATATCTGTGTCAGAAACCATGAGAAAGTCAAGCCCAAAGCCACAGTTGTTCTTGTCTCCCAAGCACATGCAGCTAGGAACACTGAGGGGCTGGCCTGAATGGGAAAATTGTAGGTAGACGTGCAGGACCTTGGGGACAAGGTCTGGTTGCTCTCTGGCGGGCTTGTCCTCTTCAACCCAGCTTCTAAATGACACAGAGTTTTAGGGAGGAGCCCTGCACTCCGTTCTCCTGGCTGTTTTGTCTCCTGCAGATCTTAAGGAGACTTGGGTCTTTAAAAGCTTGCTTTTGGTGGCCTGTGCATGTCCTCATTCTCCAAAAGGACCCCAACATGTGCAGATGACAAAGGGGCACTAGTAATTTAACGTTTGTAAACAGAAGCTCTGTATACCACTTCAGAGAACACTCCAAACCCCTGGGCACACACACCTGACAGTGTGGTTCTCCATATCTATCCCACATTCTCCCGTCATTTCCCACAAGCACACATAGCAACTCCACAGAGAGGAAGAGCAGCAAAAAATGCCCGTCCTAATCATTAACATCTGAAGGTCTCTTGTGAAATGCCTTTATTTCATCCCCAGGGCTGTCTCTATGTCTCTACCAAGGAAAGAGTACCATGTGACTCCTGCCGCATCTTCACATTGCTGCCTGCACTCTGAGTCAAGGCACAGACTCTGTCAGGTGGCTGGAAGCTCCCAGAGTCTCCCTGCTTTCAATGGTGCCCTTCGCACTTCATACTTTCCACCCACGGTAGC
The DNA here is from genome assembly GCF_031878675.1 of Megascapheus bottae. Classification (NCBI taxonomy): domain Eukaryota; kingdom Metazoa; phylum Chordata; class Mammalia; order Rodentia; family Geomyidae; genus Megascapheus; species Megascapheus bottae. The sequence goes on from NC_143547.1 coordinate 48,872,781, forward strand.
CAGATAGAAATGATTGAATACCAATTAGATCATGCCACTGGCTTGATTCAACCTTTCCACGGTTGCCCTTCTTGTGTGACTATCAGGAATCCCAGCACCTTCCCCCCTTGTTCCTTCCCTCTGTGTCCCCTCTGTCAGTGCCCCACCCCCAGTTTGTGACATACAAAGAGCTGGGGAATCTCAGCTCCTGCTGCTAGATAGGTTCCTTGTAAGACTAGCAGCTTATTATTGTCTTCAGAAAGGCCTTCCTGCCCAGGTCCCAGCTGCTGCTGTGTCCCTTCCCTGGCTTCCTGGGGAAGTATGCACCAAACTACCTTGTTCACACTGCTGGGAGTTCACAGCAATCTGGACTTGCTACCTTTCCCAAGGAGCTTCTAGGCTGCCTTCCCTATACACTGCCAGTGTATAGCAGGCCCTCTATAGAAACTTAAGGAATCACTGAATGAACCTATGAACGAATAAAGAAGCAGGAGAAATAGTGCATTCTCCTACAAGAAAGACACTCTCCAAGGGCTGGGATGTAGCTCAGTGGAAAGCACTTGCCTAGGAATTGCAACGTCCTGGGTTCAATGCCCAGTATCAAAGAAAAAAAAAGAAGACAAGAAAAGACCCCAAAAAAGAAAGGTACTCTCCCACCCTTCAGTGATACCGCAGTACCTTCTTTTTTTTTTTTGCCTGCCTCCCATTGTATCACACTCAATGCTTTCAATGTCTGGTGGCAGAAACTGCCCACCACTACCTGATTCTAACAACGGAGGTGCATCCTGCATGCAGGACTTGGAGCAGAGTCCCCAGGCACTACCCTGGTCATTTTGCTGTTCAGGCTGTCCCCTCATTAATGAGCTCAGTGTAGCCTGTCTGCTTTCACTGAGCCCTGGGCTTCCTGTGTCCTTATTCCCACCGTGACTCACCCCCACCTCCCACACAGCTCCCCCACTGATCCTGTTACAGAAGTTGTCCTCAAGCGCCCACTAGCTCAGGAGGACCTGGTGAAGATGGACTCAGCACCAGCCCCTGTTCCTAGCCCTTATTTCACCTTTCCTTACCTTAGCATGGAGGACACACGGGGTGCTTGTTCCCTGTTGACAGGTTGGGAGAAGGAGGCAGGGCAGAAGAGGAGGGAGAGGGGCTGAGGGTGCCTCTTGGATCTTCAACTTGTAGAAGGCTTGGGAGGCCTCTGGACTTCAGGTGCTGCACACAGACTCCCTTGGCCCATCTTTGCCTAGTGCTCCTGAGGCTGGTGGTAGGCTTTCCAGCCCAGGTCGTGCTCCCAGGAGCAGGTCAGGTCTTGCCTCTTTCCTGCTGTGTCCTTGCTTCCCTGGGGAATGTCCCTGTCCCTATCCATATGGGTGTCAGGGCCTTGTAAATGAACACAGAATCTCTCTTTTTGATGAGGGTTGTATAGGAGGGAAAGAACTGCAAAGAGGCAGGGGGAGGGAGGGAGGGAGAGAGAGAGAGAGATAGACAGAGAGAGAGAGAGAGAGAGAGAGAGAGAGAGAGAGAGAGAGAGAGAGAGAGAGAGAGAGAGAGAGAGACTCAGAAAATGGCTCATCAAGCTGGCTGCTTGGGGAACCTGGGAATCTCAGCATCCAGAATCCAGTGGGAAGGCTTTCCAAGGTGCTGATGGCACTGGCAGTGTGTGTGTGTGTGTGTGTGTGTGTGTGTGTGTGTGTGTGTGTGTGTGTGTGTGTGTGGTCACCTCTCCACACCCCCCCTCCCCAATGTGAGCCATCCTTTTCCTTGGCTTTGTTGAGGCCAGGCATCTAAACAAGATGCACATCTTCCCGGCCCCTCCTCGCTCTTGCAAGGCCCTTGATTTCATCCTGGAATGTGTCATCCAGGAGAGAGGGCCACCGCCCCCCCCAGCACGCCCTCCATCTACCCACCCCCACCTTTCCACTGCCAGGTCCCCCAAAGCGTTGGGTTCTGCAGGGTGGCACCCTTTCCCTGGCGTCCTCCCAGGAAGCAGGCAGGCAACAACCCGAGGCGCCCAGCTCTGTCACCCCACCCACCTTCTCCCCCCAACCCCCTCCGGGCCTCCCACTCGTCCCCCCTCCCACCGCCCGCGGCCCCGCAGCCCCGCAGCAGCCACTGGGGGAACCAAAGAGACACAAGCTTTCCCAGCTGCCCGGACCACAGACGCCAACACCCCCGCCCCCCGCCTCACGCCGCCCTCCCGCCTGCGCCCCACACTCTAGCCCACGACCAAGCCAGTGGCAGCAGCGGCGGCGGCGGCGGCGGCGGCGGCAGCGGCGACAGCGACAGCCACAGCAGCTCTTGCAGCAGCAGCAGCCGCAGCAGCAACAGCAGCGGCGGCGGTGACAGCGGCTGCAGGCGGCTGCGGGAGTCGCAGCGGCGCGCTCCAGGCAGCGCTCGCCAGCCCAGGTGACTCGCTCTCTCCGGTCGGGCCGGCTCCCGGGACCCCCGCTCGCGCCCCCGGCCCGGGTTCCCGCGCCCACCGGCCCTCCCGCTCTCTCGCCCTCCCCTCCCCTCCTCTCCGGCCCCTCAGGTCTCGGCGAGGGAGGTCGCGGTAGCGGCCCGGCGGCAGCGGCGACCGTGGCGACGGCGGCGACCGTGGCGGCGGCGGTGGCGGCAGCGGCGGCGGCCGCGGCGGCCGCGGCGGAGGCTGCGGCGGCGACCGTGGCGGAGGCGGTGGCGGAGGCCTCCGTGGCGGAGGCGGAAGCTGAGGTGGAGGCTGAAGTGGAGGCCGAGGCCGCGGCCGCGGCGGCGGCGGCGGCCGAGGCCAGCCTGGGGGAGGTGGCGGAGGCCGGCGACCCGCTAGCGGCCGCCACGGAGGAGGCCGGTGCGGCGGCGCCCCCCTTCGGGGAGGCCCGGGTGGATTTGGACGAGGAGTTGGCGGCGGCGATAGCGGAGGAGGAGGCCGAAGTGCAGGCGGTGGTGGCGGCGGCGGCGATGGCGGCGGCCGAGGCGGGGGTGGGGCCGGACGACGACAGCGAGGGGAACCCCGACTTCCCCATGGCCTCGCTGTACGTGGGCGACCTGCACCCCGAGGTGACCGAGGCCATGCTGTACGAGAAGTTCAGCCCGGCGGGGCCCATCCTGTCCATCCGCATTTGCAGGGACAAGATCACCCGCCGCTCCCTGGGCTACGCCTACGTCAACTACCAGCAGCCGGTGGACGCCAAGCGGGCCCTGGAGACCCTCAACTTCGACGTCATCAAGGGCCGGCCGGTGCGCATCATGTGGTCCCAGCGGGACCCCTCGCTCCGCAAGAGCGGCGTGGGCAACGTGTTCATCAAGAACCTGGGCAAGACCATCGACAACAAGGCGCTCTACAACATCTTCTCGGCCTTCGGCAACATCCTGTCCTGCAAGGTGGCCTGCGACGAGAAGGGCCCCAAGGGCTACGGCTTCGTGCACTTCCAGAAGCAGGAGTCGGCCGACCGCGCCATCGACGCCATGAATGGCATCTTCCTCAACTACCGCAAGATCTTCGTGGGCCGCTTCAAGTCGCACAGAGAGAGGGAGGCCGAGAGGGGCGCCTGGGCCAGGCAGTCCACCAGCGCTGACGTCAGGGAGTTCGAGGATGACACCGATGAGGAGGCCACCTTTCGATGAAGACATCCCAGGAGCCAGCCAGTAGAGCCGAGCCCTGGCTCCCACCCGGTTTACAAACCCCCTCCCGCCCCCCCCCCGCACCTTTCCCCACCCACCAGCAGTGTATTGTATTGAGAGTGCAGGTCTCTCTCTGCCACCCCTGTCCCTTCCCCTTCCCCTCCTCCCCAGCCCGCACCTCCCTCCCCCCTAGCCTCCTTGCCCCTGGCCCTCTGACCTGGTTTGCTCCCCCTCCCCCCTTCCCTCCCTTCATTCATGCCCTCCCTCCCTGCCAGTCTCCCTCCCTCAGCACTCCCTAGCTCCCCCTCCCCTCTTCTTTCTGTCCTGCCCTGCCCTCCTCTCCCCCACCTCCCTCCCGACCCCCCCCCCACTCCTCCCCTACCCCTACCCCTATGAAGGGAGTTGTGGTTAATACTACTAGAATCTGTGCCATTTGATAGGTGAAGGCTGCTTCTTGCCCTGTGGTTTGCTTTGGAAAAGCATTTTCTTGCTCTCTGTTTACTGCACAGGTGATCAGATACCATTTCATGGCAGAGCTCTCAGAAAGGAGAAGGCAATCAGAGGAGGGGAAACCCCCACAGTTGTAGTTGCTCCCCATGTTCCTCCTCCCCAGAGAACCACTTTTGACCTTCATTGGTGTGCTTAAACGTTTGGCCAGCTCTCTCCTCTCTGCCCCTCTCTAGCCCCCCCCACCCCACTCCCGCCCCGCCCCCATCCCTGCCCCCTCCCCACCTGTCCTGGTAACATGCTGTAGTAGAGTGGTTCATGTATGTGGTGTTTCTTAACCCGCTCTTTCAGCAACTAAAACCAAACAGAAATCAACCCACTGAACTTCTTTCCCATGTTCTCCAACAGGCTTTCCAACCAACCAACCAACCATCATCTTCAGTGCCTGCAGAGTGCTCCTGTGCATCCATGGACCTTAACGTTTCTGTAACCATTCCACACTGTTGGACATTCAGGTGGTGCCTAGTTCTTTCCCTGTGTTTAAAACCAACACTGTGTGCTCTGATGAGTGAATCCTTCCTTGTCAAGCCAAATCTTTGCTAGCATCCTGGATGGTCTCCTTAACTGTGGACTTGCAGGATCCACACGTAGACATTTCAGAGACTTCCTGTGTGTTGCCAAAAGGCCCCTTCCTAAGCATTGTACTGATTTGCACTTGTGCCAGCCAGCGCAGCTAGCAGCTAGTGAAAACGAGTATGCTTCCTTTCCTCTGCATAGTCTCCTGGTCCACTGTAATTGGTGTGTGTGTGTGTGTGTGTGTGTGTGTGTGTGTGTGTGTTGGTCAAAGCTTGGTGGGCTGCAATTGGTATTTAGCTGTCCTTGATTGTTCCTCTGGAATTGGATGCTGTTAATCACCCCTTTTCCCTGCTCCCCCTTCCTATCTTTTTCCTTGTTGTCAGAAAAACAATTCAGCTTCTTTGCAGCAAAAATGTTATAAAGCAGTCAAGTTAACAGAAGAAAATTAGTGCCATCAGCTATCAGTCCTAATGACTACTCATTCTTTGTAGAATCTTGTTCATGTGTATGTGCTCTGTATTTTCAAAAAAAAAACTACCTGAAATGTTTTCCTGTTGCTTCAATATTTTTCTTATGCATATGTCGTAAATGGATATTATAATGTACATACTGTTTTTATATCTGCTTTTCAACCCATTAATATGTGTGTATGTATTTATATACACATACTCTTGAACTTCATTCCCTCTCATTAAAGATACTTTTAAAATATTTTCTCTGGCCACAAATATTCAATTGACTACATAAGTTTTGCAGATAGATGTATGAATGGATGTACATATATATTCATGCCTAAGTCTGTGTTTGCGTGTGTGTGTTTCGTATGCTTTGAACTCTTCATCATTATTGAACATCTTGGTTGTTACTGAGTATTTTTTCAAACTCAAATCTACCAATATGTTCATGTGCATTAATGTTCAGGCCATTAAAGATCATTTCCTGAAAAATTGGTGCTGAAATGAAACTTGAAATATCCAAGAGTATGAACTACTTGGGACTTTGGGGGACAGAATTAATTACTAAATTATCATCCATTTAGTTAACTCCACCTCATACAGTGTACCGTAATTGTGTGGGACTTAAGTACTTGAATGACTTCCTGCACATACTACCAAGATCATTTTGCACTTTGCCAATATTAAGGAAACTTTATGGTTTTATTTATTTTGAACATTTATCTTGATATAAAAACTGTACATAAGTCAAATAGAAATGTTTTATATTGTTAATGTAAAAAAGATCAGAATCCTATAATCATTCTAAATACCTTTACTTTATAATATAAATATTAATAAATAGATATTTATACACTTATATTTATAATATAATATGCATTGTTTCATTAGAAGATAATTTTTCTATAATAGTTCCTTAGGAACTATATTTGTAAATCATTAAATATTCTCCTGAAATTCTGTTGTTATATAATATTCCATCTCAGGGATAGCATATAATTTCTACAGCCAAACTCTCATTGAGTTTGTGTAAATTGCTTTCTATTTTTTCCTTACAAGACTGGTTCTATGATGAATATCTTTGTGAATGTCTAGGAATATTTTGCTTTTCCTTTTTAGTGCAATTTGTAGTTATAGATACATCATATATTGTTCTTGGTCTGTTTTCAAATGTTTCTTCTTTAAAGTTTACGTTATCTAATAAGTGTACAACCTTGACATATCACTAATCTCCTGAAATTGGTCCACATGTTTTTCAAATTCAGCAAAAATTGAAATGTTTTCTACAATTTTGGTGCCAGACGACGCTTGAGCTCACTGTGGCCTTTTTTTGCTGAAGGCTAGAGTTTTATTACTTTAGCCACAGCTTCACTTCTGACTTCTTTGGTGATTAATGGGAGATATGAACGTTTGGGACATTCCTGCCTGGGCAGACTCTGAACCTCAGTCTTTGGATTTCAGTCTCCTTAGTAGCTAGGACTGCAGATGTGAACCATTAGAGCCTTACTAACATACACAGTTTTTTGCCAGTCCTGGGGCTTGAACTCATGGCCTGATCACTGTCCTTGGGCTTTCTCAAGTCTATAGCTCTACCACTTGAGCCACAGCACCACTTCCAACTTTATTCTATGCATGTGGTACCGAGAAATTGAAACTGGGTCTTTGTGCATGCTAGGCAAGCACTCTACTACTAGGCCAAACTCCCGGCCAGTATTATTTATTTTTACAAGTGAATTTTTAAAATAGCATATAAAAGCCTATGGCTCACTCCCATAATCCTAGGTACTCAAGAGATTGAGACCAGGAAGATTTGAAGTGAGGTGGATTTGGAAAGTGCAGCATAGTCCATTTCCAATCAACCAGCAAAAAATCCAGACTAGAAGCTGGGCACTCAGGAGGCTGACATCTGAGGATCACATTTCAAAGCCAACACGCCCACAAAAGTCCTTGAGATTCTTATCTCCAATTAACCATTAGAAATCAGGAAATGGCACTGTAACATTGAGCTGAAAAGCTCAGGGACAGCACTCAGGCCCAGAGTTTAAGCCCTATGGTTGACCAAAGAAAAGAAAAATTCAGACTGGAAATTATGACTCACGGTAAAGCCACAGCTTTCAGAAAGGATCAGCCACCTGGACACTCTGATTGGAGCCACAGTATCAGCACACACACACAAATCTGAATCTAACATATTAAAGTAGAGAAGAAAGCCCTCACATTATTTTCTCTATACAATTTTACTAGAATTTTGAATTTCAAGCTGAGCACTAGTGCCTCATGCCTGTAATCCTAGCTACTCAGAATGCTGAGATCTGAGGATGGTGGTTCAAAGCCAGCCTGGGCAGGAAAGTCTGTAAGATTCTCCAATAAAATGCTCAGAAAAGGCTGCAGGGGGCACTGTAGCGCATGTGGTAGAGCAGAAGCCTTGAGCACAGAGGCTTAGGGACAGAGCCCAGCCCCTTGATCAGAAATATTAATCAATAGAATATACTGAGTCTATCTTTTCATAATTTGTTTTTCAATATATTGTACATACCTAAAACATCTATGGGTATTCATTCAACTTTCTCTTGCAAATGACCTTATTGAATTAGGTGGGAGTTGGTTTTTAAAGAGTTTCCTCCTTTTGGATTTGAAAGTGGTTGTTAAGGTTTTGGCATTAATGTCAAATCTATGGTGAACAATTCTGTAGTTGTATTGTCCTTCCCCACCCAGGGAAAAGTATTTAATATTCCTTTGTCTACCGCAAGCTGTAAGTTAACACTTAAAAATCAAGTATCAGGAAAAACTAATATAAAAGAAAGACATCATTTTTTTTTGCCTGTCTTGGGGCTTGAACTCAGGGCCTGAGCACTGTCCTTGGGTTTTCTCAAGGCTAGAACTCTACCACTTGAGCCACAGCACCATTTCTGGCTTTTTCTATGTATGTGGTACCGAGGATACAAACCCGGCCTTTGTGCATGCTAGGCAAGCACTCAACCACTAGGCCGAACTCCCAGCCCAATAAAGACATCTTGAGAAACCACTTAAAATTAAAAATTTTGTTACATACTTTCTAAAGCTTATAAAATGAAGCACCTGCATTTGTAATAGGCTAGTTTATACCAGTTAATATTGTAATGCAGACCTTCTTTTTCAGCTCAAACAGCTTTGTCAATTTGGCAAAGATTGAAATACCAAAAAACTTTGTGTTACTAGAATTTATTTTTGTAGGATATGGATCACTGTTTTTCATTGTAGAGATGATATTTGAAACTATATTTGTCATTATTTGTTCAGCCTGCCCTATAAAGGGTTCAGAAATAACCTCCCAGGAATCAAAGTGGAGAGCTATTTATATCACACAAAAGGTCTATGTTAAGATAGGTAGGGTAGGACAGAAGTATAATCCCAGCACTCAAGAGGTTGAGGTAAGAAGATCTTGAGTTTGGGGCCAAGTTGGACTTCCTGACAAGACTGACTATTAAAAAATCTAAAACTGTGCCGGGAGTGTGTCCTAGTGGTAGAGTGCTTGCCTAGCATACACAAAGCCCTGAGTTCGATTTCTTGGTGCCACATACACAGAAAAAGTCAAGTGGTGCTGTGGTTCAAGTGGTAGAGTACTAGCCCTGAGAAAGCTCAAGGACAGTGCCCAGGCCCAGAGCTCAGCCTCAGGACTGGCCACAAAAAAAAATCTAAAACCAACTAGACACTGGTGGCTCTTGCCTGTAATCATACCTATTCAGGAGGCTGAGATCTGAGGATTGTGGTTTGAAGTCAACCCGAGTAAAAATGCCCATGAGACTCTTATCTCTTAATGAACCACTAGAAAACTGGAAGTGGAGCTGGAGCTGTGTCTCAAAGTGGTAGAATACTACCCTTGAGTAAAAATGCTCAGAGAGAGTGCCCAGGTCATGAGTTCAAGCCCTACAACCAACAAAAACAAAACAAAAACCATAAAACCAAAACAACAAATCAAAAACAAAATCCAAAGGCTTCATGCTCAGCACTAGGAGAAATCTGGCCTCAACTTTGTCAAATCCAAATTAAAAACTCTCTTGGCCTTACCAAAAAAAATCAAAAGAATTGCATAAAAGAAGCTAGATTTGGGGGCCAGAAGTTTGGCCTAGTGGTAGAAAGCTTGCCTAGCATGCATGAAAACCCAGGATTGACTCCTTGGTACCTTATACATAGAAAAAGCTGGAAGTGGTGCTGTGGCTCAAGTGGTAGAGCACTAGTCTTGAGAAAGCCCCAAGGACAGTGCTCAGGCCCTGAGTTCAAGCCCAGGACTGGAAAAAAAACAGGTATGTGAGGTGCCAGTGGATCATACCTGTAATCCTAACTACTCACAAGGATCAGATCTGAGGATCATGATTTGAAGTTGGTCCAAGAAGGAAAGAAGTCTTATCTCCAGTTAACCACCAAAAAGCCAGAAGTGGAACTATGGCTCAAGTGGTAGAATGCTGACCACGAGCAAAAGGGACAGCAGGCCGGGAGTTTGGCTTAGTGGTAGAGTGCTTGCCTAGCATTCATGAAAACCAGGGTTCAATTCCTTGGTACCACATACATAGAAAAAAGCTGGAAATGGTTCTGTGGCTCAAGTGGTATAGCTCTAGCCTCGAGAAAGCCCAAGGATAGTGCTCAGGTCCAGAGTTCAAGCCCCAGAATTGGCACACACACACACACACACACACACACACACACACACACACGAAAGACAGGCATGTATATTGATGGGACAGACTACAAACTAGAAATAAACCCAGACACATATATTCAACTAATCTTCAATAAAAGTACAATGGAATGTGCAATGAAGAAAGGATACCTCTTTTAAAAAGCTATTGAGTCAGGAGTGGTGGCTCACACCTGTAATCCTAGCTACTCAGGAGGCTGAGATCTGAGGATCAAGGTTCAAAGCCAGCCCAGGCACAAAAGTTACCTGAGACTCTTATCTCCAATTAATCTCTAGAAAACGGGAAGAGGGGCTTGGCTCAAGGGGTAGAGCAGTAGCCTTGAGCTGAAAAGCTCAGGGACAGCACACAGGCCGAGTTCAAAGCCCATAACCACTCCCCTCTCCTCCAAAAAGCTGTATAAAATACTTTATCCCCCTTCGTCCTCCCCATTAGATTCTTCTAAGTGTGATGGTTCATGCAGATAATCATAGCTACTCAGGAGATGGAGATCAAAAGAAGCACAATTCAAGGCCAATCCAGGCCGAAACAATTGTGAGACACTAATTTCAACCAATAAAAATTGAACATAGGGGGTGTCATCCCAGCAAAGTAGGAAGTGTAGGTAGGATCAAAGTCCAGCCTGGCATAGGCAAACAAAACAAAACAAAACAAAAATCCCATGAAACCCTATTTTAAAAATTACTAAAGCAAAAGGATTTAGGAATGTATCTTTAGTGCTAGAGTGCCTGCTTAGCAAGTGCAAAGCCCTGAGTTCAAACTTCAATATCTCCAAGCATATTGGAACCTTATATTGCAACAGACATAAAAATTGACTAGCAACTGGAGCTGCTAAAACTTATGGAGGTTCTTAGAGATGGAATAAATGCAGTTGCAGCATGAGATGGACATGAGTTTGGGGGAATATGGGGCTATGACTAGAATGTTATGGTTATGATATGAAGTGTCCCCCACAACAAGCTCATAAATTCATGAGTTGGACCCCCAGTAGGTACTACTATTTAAGGAGGTCCTGGCAGCTTTAGAAGCTAGAGGAAGTAGGACACTGGACGTATGTCCTTGGGCCCTGGCCTGTTACCCCTCCTCCTCTCTCTTCTTCCTGTCCAGATTAGCCTTAACCACATGCTCCCTACACGATGATGTTCTACCTCACCGTAGGACCTGAGTCAGTAAAGCCTAAGAATGAGGAACCTAAACTAAAATCATGAGCCAATATAAACTCTTCCTCTGTTACCTTGCTTAGGTCAGGTATTTTGTCACAGTGGTAAAAATAACTAACACATCTATTTCTAAATTATTAAGTGTTTTCATCATTTGAGTGTCTTGAATTTTCCAACTGTCTTCTCAATCTGTTGAGATTTTGTGCTTTTTTCCTCTTTATTATTATCTTTAAATACTTGGACAAAGGAATTGCCAATTAACAAAGCAATTTACTAATATGATGTCTCTTGATCAATATCATCACTTTCAACATTCTCACGTACCCCTCCCTTGCCCACCTCTTCCCTAACTTCTTTGTAGGATATACATTAGATTCTTGATTGTATTCTCCCCACCTTGAAGTGGTGAGATGGGGTCAAGAGGAAATAGGTAGACATACTTTATGCTTTTTATGCTTTGTTTTATGGATCTGGAGGGTGACATTAAGTAATTTTCACATACGAAAATATTATATTTATTGCATACATTCTTCTTTGCAGTGTTGTATAATTGATACATTATTACCTTGGTTTCCTAGTATTTTTAATATGAAAAATTATTCTGGAAACACTGCAAAATTTATCATTTAACCACTTTAAAGTTCAATAACATTAAATACATTCCCAATGTGTTGTATCTTTCACCACAATCTATCTTCAGAATTTTGTCATGGTCTTGAACTGAAAATTTTGTCATGGTCTTAAACTGAAATGCTGTGTCCAGTAAAAAAAAAATAGCTTTATATTCTTCCCTCTCTCCACCACTGGTAACCACTATTTTTTTTCTTTCTGTCTCAATGAATTGACAATTCTGAACAGCTCAAGTAAGTGGAATCATGAAATACGTTGCTTAGGTCACTAAACACAGTATCTTATGTGTCCATGTAGTAACACGTATCATAATTTCATTCTTTTTGATAGAGTATTATACTGTCTGTATATATGTCTGTGTGTGTATATATATATATATACATATATATATCACAATGTATAAAACATTTAGCCAGTTCTTAGCAGAACTCCAGAGCAGCTTTATCTCAAACAACAGACCTTCTTTAAAGATGGCACCTTATTATAGCTCTCTGCAGTAAGGCTAATATCAGACTATCTTCACTGAGGCTAGCCACGCACATCACCAAATTACTGCACTGAGTCTAAGGGTATTAGGGCAAGGAACTTATCCTACAGCTAGAATTGTTGGTCTGTTGCCAGAGCCAGTGAGTGGGCTCGCCTGTGCTTTTGTTTTCAGTTCTATCTAAATATCTTGCAGAGCCACAGACAGGGCTTAAGACTATTTTCTGCTTTTCTCTTTTTCTTTATTGCTTATGTGCAGTTTTCAATGATCCTGCTACCGTTTTGTGGTTCCTGATGCTCTTCCTCTCTCTAGAATGCAGTCTCTCCTTTTAAAAAATCTGACTTGGACTGGGAATTTGGCCTAGTGGTAGAGTGCTTGCCTATCATGCACAAAGACCTGGGTTCGATTCCTCGGTACCACATACATAGAAAAATCCAGAAGTGATGCTGTGGCTCAAGTGGTAGAGCTCTAGCCTTGAGAAAACCCAAGGACAGTGCTCAGGCCCTGAGCCCAAGCCCAGGACTGGCAAAAATAAATAAATAAATATAAAATTAAAAAAAAATTCTGACTCCTAACATTGAAGGCATCCAAGTAGAGAATGTCTTTATCCTGTCATACTTATTCCACCCATTTCAATTCTTTTAGATAAGTATCAGAAATGACATTGCTGGATCATATAGTAATAGTATTTTTTTTTACAAATTGCCTTATAATTTGTATATTAGATGCACTAGTTTACATTCCAAGCAACAATATGCAAAGATATTTTTCTCCACATATTTACCAATATTTGTTGCTTTTGTGTTTTCTGATAACTATAACCAACAATATAACATGATACTTTGCCATAATTTTTTACAGCACTAAGGTTTGAGCTAAATAAGGGCCAGATGCTTGATAGGCAAGTCCATTTGAGCCACACCCCAGCCTCGGGTCTTTTTTATTTTGTTTACTTTACTTTTTTGCCTGTTCTGGGGCCTGAACTCAGGGCTTGGGCGCTATCCCTGAGCATCTTTATGCTCAAGGTCAGTGCTCTACCACTTAAGCCACAACACTACTTCCAGCTTTTCTGGTAGTTTCTTGGAGATAAGAGTCTCACAGATTCTCCTGCTTGGGCTGGCTTTGAAATTTGATCCTCATATCTCAGCCTCCTGATTAGCTAGGACTGCAGGTGTGAGCCATGAGTTCTTGGCTGATTTTGTTACTTTTTGAGTAGTGTTTTATCTTTTCTTCAGGCTGTCCTGGACCATCCTTTTTGGTATGCGTCCTACCTTGCTGGAATAACAAGTGAATGCAAACCACATCAGCTTTTTATTGGCTAGGATAGGGTCTCAACAAGACACTGGAGGCTCTTATCTATAATCCTAGCTACTTAGGAGGCTGAGATCTGAGGATTGAGACTTGAAGCCATCCTAAGCAGGCATTACCTCCATGATTTGTATCTCCAATTAACAAACAAAAAGCCGGGAGTTTGGCCTAGTGGTAGAGTGCTTGCCTAGCATGCATGAAGACCTGGGTTCGATTCCTTGGTACCACATACTTAGAAAAAGCTGGAAGTGGTGCTGAGGCTCAAGTGGTAGAGTTCTATCCTTGAGTAAAATTCAAGGACAGTGCTTAGGCCCTGAGCTTAAGCCCAGGACTGGCAAAAAAAAAAAAGGTGGAACTGGAACTGGAGGTAAAGTGGTAGAGTGCCACCTGTGAGTGAAAAAGCCAGACAAGAGATCAAGGCTTGGAGTCCAAGCCCTACTACACACACACACACACACACACACACACACACACACACACACACACACACACACAGATGGAGTGTCATAAAATTTCTGCCCAGGATAGTCTCAAGCCATGATCTGCCTGATCTCAGCCTCCTGAGTAGCTAGAATTGCAGTCATAAGCCATTGTACTTATAAATTGCCTTTAACCCCATCCATTGTTTTCCCTGCTGGGAAGAAAATTGTGGGGTTTTCTTTCTTTTTTTTGTCTCTTTTGGTGGCCCTGGTGTTTGAGCCCAGGGCCTTTCCCTTGCTAGACAAGTACTCTACCACTTGAACCATACTTCTAGTCCTTTTTACTTTAGATTATTTTTACATAGGAAATTGCTTTTTTTCCTAGGGCCAGATTCAAATTATGATTCTCTAACCTATGGCCTCCCTTATAGCTAACATGACAGGCATTTATCAATATGCCAAGTTCATTTGTTGAGACAGAGGTCTTTTTAATATTTTGCCCTGACTGGCCTCGAATTGAGATCATCCTAGCCTCTGCCTCCCAAGTAGCTGTTGTTACAGGCATGGGCCACATCCCAGTCTAAACATATGAGAAAAATATGAGCCAAAGAAAATATGATTGTTAAATGATATTATAATTATAAATTATATAAAATATCAAGTGGACTTTAAGGATATTTAGAGAACATTTCATACAGTACCTACAGACATACATTGTTTTTATTAATACATGAAATGTTCTTTAACTTATGTATCAGGCCACCAAAAATTTAAAATAGAACTCATATTCTGTATCCTTTTATCTGAATGAAATAAAGCTGGATGCTGATAAGAAAAAAAGAGAACTTATTGAAATATACTCAGACTGAACAACAAAATTTGGAATGACAATAAATCAATTGAAGATATAAGAAAAAATTATAGGTTTCTTTAAATAAATAGTGATGGAAATAAGCCATAACAAAACCTATAGGATAGAGAAAAAGCAGTACCAAAAATTTTTTTGCTGGTATATTATAACTCATACTACAAAAATTTTAGGGATCATGACAGATCACTGTAAAAGACAATATGCTAATGAATCAACACATGTGGCATACCAAAACTGAAACGTGAGAATATAGAAAACCTGAGCAGACAAATAAAAAATAAAGAGATTGAATTGCCAATAAAAGTTTACCATCACAAACCATGTTTCAGAAAATAAACATCAATTGATGTTTTCATTCTATTTAAAAATAATTAGAAGAGTAAAAACATTCTAAATTCATTCTTTGAGGCCAACATTCCCAAAATTAGACAAGGACATGAAAGAAAATATTATAGGTCAATAACCCTAGTAAACAGAGATGCAAAAATTTTCAACAAAGTACTAGCAATCAATACATCATATTAAATAGGTCACACATCATGACCAGTTTAGTTTTATCTCAGGGATGAAAGGGTGGTTATTTGTAAATAGAGAAATCATTAACTGTATTATCAACATAAAGGATAAATATCATATGATCATTTTGCCTTTGAGAAAATTCAACACTTATAGTAAAAACTCTGAACAAACTAAACACAGATTAATCATACCTAGAAAGATACTGTGATATAGATAGATGAATCATATCTCAACATAATAAAGCAGTGTGATACATATCTTCATTATGTTACCTACATAAGTTACATATATATATACATACTAGTGATACATGAGCACCTTTTATCTATTGTATGTGTATATAAATGCATATGCATATTTATATACATTATAGTCCCACAACCACCACCAAACTCAATGTGCAAAGTGGAAAACATTTCTAAGATAAGGAATATGTGTTCACTTCCACTGCTCTATTCAATATAGTACTGCAGGTTTTAGTCAGAACAATAATGAATGTGAAATAAATAAAAAGTATATAAGCAGGAAGGGAGGAAGTCAAATTTTTCCCATCTGTAAGTGTGATTGAAGCAGGATAACTTAAGGAAACTGAGGCTCCGTGAAGGCAACTCAAAAATATGGTATGTAGAAACTACAAGTGCTATCTTTACTTCAAAGAGAGACAACAGAAAGCATTTCTTCCTGAGGGATGCATATCTCACCCAACTTCACATCTAACTAATGGAATGTATGTCTTCCTGAGAAAAGTTAAGCTACCTGCCCAAAATACAGATAACAGGGTGCCTCCTCGTCTCAAGGATAAGCTTCTGTTTTATGGCAGGTTACATTCTTACTTGGAAACTCAAACTAACACCAGTTGTAATTAGAGCAAAGAAAAAGCACCTATCTTTGCATAACATTGAAGCCAGACCCCTGCCTTTACCCTATAAATAAGCCAGCCCAAGAAGCTCTGTGCTTCTCTATCTCCCAATGAGACCACACACTCTCTTTGTACCTCTATCCTTCTGTTTATCTGCTTTTTGTCTATTTGTCTGATTGCTTGTTTGTTCATTTACTCAATAAAGCTCTGCTAAGTTTTCTTACCATAGTGACTTATCCCGAAATTCTTATTCTGTGATTGAAGTCAAAGACCCTGAGTGAAGAGTTCCTTTATTTAAAGGGAAGCTTCACTAAACCTCACCTCCATTCCAGTCCGCTGACAAGATGGTTCTATATGTAGAAAGACCTAATAATTGTTCAAAAACATTGTTGTAACTGGTAAGCATATCTAGTAAAGTTTCTAGATAGAAAAATAGCAGGTTTTTGAACACCAATAATGAATTCTCTGTTAAACAAATCATGAATGCCATCCCATTCTCAATAATTGCAAAATAACCTAGCTACAGAATCACCTAGGAGGGTTTGGAGCACAGCTCAAGTGGTAGAGCACCTGCCTAACAAGCATGAGGCTTGCTTTCAAACCGCAATACTGCCAAAATCACTTAGGAATAAATTCCATCAAGAAAGGAAATGACGACTTCTACAATGAAATTGCAACACACTGATGACAAAAATTGAAGAATACAAAACAAATGGAATGACTTATATTCATTGATTGAAAGAATTCATGGTGTTAAAATGCCTATACTACACAGTGATACACAGGTTTGATGAAATCCTCCTCAAAATACAACTTACATTGTTCATAAAGCTGGGGGAAAACCCCACAATTCATATGGAATCACAAAAGGTCCCAAGGAGCCAAAGCAATGTTCAGTGAAAGGAGTATAATATCTGATTTCAAGACACACTGAAGGGCCATAGTAACCAAAACAATGTTATTTTTTATAAAAACAGACACATAGATGAATGAAACATAATACAGAGCTCAGCAATAAATTAGTGTATCTATCTATGACCAACTACTTCTCTTGGTGGGACTTAATCAACTTATTTTTGTGGACTTTAAAATTAAATTAAAAATTTTTTATAGTGTGATTTAAAATTTTTCACTTCAGAGACATCTAAATCCATTGAACAGCAGCCTATGAAATCTCCAAAATAGACTACATTTTAGGGCAAAAAGCAAGTCAATAAGTAGTATAAGAAAGTTGCAATGATTTTTTTGTATTTTACTTTACCAATATGGGGTGGGGGAAGACTATGAATAAATAAAAGAAACTGGATAAAACACAAAAATACATGGAGAGTAAACATTAAATCTTCTATGATCAATGGGTCAAATAAGAGGAAAATAAAAATAAAATACAAGATTTGGGGGTAAAATGAAAGCAGTTTCAATCAGGAAGTCTATAAATAATCCAGTAAACATGGAACTTTTATATTCAAAATTGCATTTAAAAATAAGAGAGACCTGGTGAATGTAACTGTAACCCCGACAATAAAAACAGAAAAAGAGAGGCCGGGAGTTTGGCCTAGTGGTTAAAGTGCTTGCCTAGCATGCACGAAGACCCCGGGTTCAATTCCTCGGTACCATATACATAGAAAAAACAAGCTGGAAGCGGCGCTGCTGCTCAAGTGGTAGAGCTCTAACCTTGAGAAAGTCCAAGGACAGTGCTCAGGCCCTGAGCTGAAGCCCAGGACTGGCAAAAAAAAAAAAAGAAAGAAAAAATATATGATCTCAAATAAATTACCTGTTGTAAATCAAGGTCTTATAAAAGTAAGAACAAACCCATCTCCAAATTAATAAAAGAAAACATTTAGTAAAGACCTGAGCTGAATTTAACAATCTCAAAAATTGTTCTCTGATAGAGTTGATTTTCAGTTACTCAATTTTCTGCTTAATAAGATGGAATGACAGTTTCCAATGTCCTTGGGAAGGATCTAGTCCTCGGACTAGAAATTTCCATTTTTACTATATTTGTTTTGCTTTTATCATTCTTCTTTCAAAAATTTTAAGTATCTTTAAGCAGTTGTACAAAGGAGCTGCCATTTAACAAAGCCATTTATGAATCCAATGCGTCTTTATCAGTGTCACTTCTTTTAGCATTTTCACACCCCCTGCCAGAACTGCTCCTTCCCTTACTTTTCTCGGTTTTGTAGTATATATACTGAATTCTTGACTTTATTCTCCTCCCTTCTCCTTTTCATCATCTATCCTTCTTCCCTAGGCCACACAGTACCTCTTGCAAAGTACCTGTTTCTGGTGCTTACTTTGTTGGCCTTTCACTTTGCTTTATTTTGAACAGATAAATATTGATTGTTTATTACCAATATACCTAAATACATGTAAGTAAAGTTGATATTTTGGTAGTTGTGGGGTTTAAATTCAGGGACTTGCATTTGCTTGCCAGGTGTTCTACCATTTGAGACATGCCTGAGCTTTTCATGCTTTAGTGATTTTTCAGATAAGATCTCACACCTTTCATCTGAGCTGACCGTAATCTTTTTGATCTCTGCTTCTCAAGTACTTGGGATTCTAGGTGTGGGCCACTGGTGTCCTGCCAAGCAGGACATAGCGTTTGTAGCAAGTAGTCTACCTTGATCAAGGAAGGGAAATTAAATGGTAGATTTTAATTTGGTTCATTATATTTCCTTACTGCTACTATTTTGTTTATGTGACAGCTTTAGTTGACATATTAAGTAATTATGATATGTTATGATTTGTTGGCATGTTTTAACCCAGTGCTGACCTATCTTTTAATCATACAATGTATGGAGGACACAATACACTGTTAAGGTGGCTCCAACATGGATAAACCATGGCAGTGAGGGTTGAGGGTGGGCTCAGGCTTCAAAAGAGAAATGGACAGTTTTGGTGATTACATGATTTACAGAAATACTCTGTAGTTACTCTTTTAAAAAAAAATTTGCCAGTCCTGGGGTTTGAACTCAAGGTGTGGGCACTATCCTTGAACTTTCTCCAAGCTAGCGATCTCACACTTAAGCCACAGCACCACTTTGGGCCTTTTTTATATATGTTGTACTGAGGAATCAAGCCCAGGGCTTCCTACATGCTAGGCCATGCTCCCAGTCCCCTCTCTTGATGAGGTAGTATTTGAAGCTAATGGTGATCTAGTGCAGCTAGAGCTTAGCTATTTCCCATTAAGATTTATTTTTATTTTTATTTATCTTTAAGCAATTATACAAATGAGTTGCCCATTAACAAAGCGGTTCACCACATTTCTTGATCAATGTCACTCTTTGCAGCATTCTTCCCTACCCATCTCCTCTCTCATCTTTTTCTTGCCATTCCTGGGGTTTGAACTAAGAGTCTGGGCTTTCTTAAGGATAGTGCCATTTCTGGGGCTTGAACTCAGAGCCTGGGCTTTCTTAAGGCTAGTGCTCCACCCTGAGCCACAGCACCACTTCCAGCTTTTTCTGTGGATGTGGGGCTGAGGAATTGAACCTAGGGATTCATGTATGCTAGGCAAGCACTCTACCAGTAGGCCAAACTTCCGGCACTCTCATCTTCTTGATTTTGTAGGATATATATTGAATTCTTTTTTTAAATTTTTTGCCAGGCCTGGGGCTTGAACTCGGGGCCTGAGTGCTGTCCTTGGGCTTTCTCAAGGTTAGAGCTCTGCCACTTGAGCCACAGCACCACTTCCAATACTTTTTTCTATGTATGTGGTACAGAGGAATCGAACCTGAATTTCCGTGCATGCTAGGCAAGCGCTCTACCACTAGGCCACAGTCCTGGACCCTACATTGAACTCTTGACTGCATGTTCCCTCTCTTCTCCTTTTAATTTGTCCATTCCTTTCCTATTGATCCCATTCTACCCCTTTTGAATATCTACTTCCTGGTATTTTTTTTGCTAAACTTTGCCTTTCTCGGGAATTATACTATTTGAATTCTCCCTCCAATCTATCAAGCTTCAGTTAATACATTAGTAACCACTAACATATCACTCATCATGTTTAATTATGGGTTGATAAACTAAATCTAGCTTCTATATATGAAGGAAACCATGCAACCTTTGTCTCGCTGAGCCTGACTTACTTCACTTGGCATAATTTTTTCCAAGCCGTTCCATTTATTTACAAATAGTACAATACCATTCTGTCTAATGAATGAGTAAAATTCCATTGTGCATATCTGTCACATTTTCTTGATCCATTTACCCACTGGGCTGACTCTATATCTTGGCTATGGTGAATAGTACCACAGAGGACATGGTTGTGCTGGTGGCTTTACTATAGCCTTGTTTTTGATCTTTTGATAAATGTCCATTTATCATTCTTTGTTTTATTTTCATTTTCCTTATTTGCTTTAGTTCTCTGTGTTCTCATTAGCACTTTGAGAATATTTAGAAGAGTTATTTCAAAGATTGTATTTGGGATTGATTTCTGGAGGGTTTTGTTGTAAAACAACAAAAAAAATTGTTTACAAAACAAAAGTTCACTGGTAGCTCACTCTTGTAATCCTAACTACTTAGGAGGCTGAAATCAAAGGATCATGGTTTGAAGGCAGCTTGGGCTGGAAGTTGAGCTGTGACTCAAGTGGTAGAGTACCAACTTGGAGCACATAAAGCTCAGGGGCAGCATATAGGCCCCAAGCTCAAGCCCCAGCAACTACACATAAAAAAAGCCAAATTTAGGTTATATTTTCCTATTTTCTTGCATAAACATTATAATCCATTGTTGAAAATTTAACATCTGAAAAACAGCCACATTTTTAGTATTTATAATGTCTCTGTATTGTAAATAAAGGGTTTTTAAAAAAAATCTCTACATGATTATTTGAAGTCTTTTCAGGACTTTTGGGCGCATGTATTTTCCTGTAATTTGTGTGTCTTTTTTCCAAATCTTTCACAAAGGTGATTTTAAATGTCATAGTTTCCCTGAGAGTACTCCTTCTTCTGAGGTCCCTATTTATTTTGACTCTTCTGCCCATGATCTTTTGCCATCAGGCACTCCCCTATCTGCAATGTATGTCCAGTTTTAACAAACTGCAGTACCCATCATGCTTTTAGGCTTCCATCTTGAAATCCCAAATATTCCATTTCTCTCTTATGAGTTCTGAGAAACTGTTTTTTTGGATATCATATTCTTTTATTTTTTTTCCAGTGATGGCCTTGTCTCTGTCCCTGAACTCTTTTGCTCGAGGCTAGTGCTCTACCACTTTGAACCACAGCTCCATTTCCAGTTTTCTGGTGGTTAATCAGCAATAAGAGTTTCATGGGACTTTGGGCCCTGGTTGACTTTGAACCATTATTCTTAGATCTCAGCCTCCTGAGTAGCTAAGATTAGAGGCATGAGCCAGTGGTGATCATCTCTTATACAGCATATTCTACATGGGACCATTACAAACAAGTTATACTCTTTTATTTTCCATCCCAATGGAGCAAGTGATAATAGGACAGCTTTCTTCTGCTTTTACTACATCATATGGGGGAGGCAGTAAAGGTAAAATGAAGTCTTCTAATATGGGAGTGTGTTTTTTTTCTTAGATGCCTATTTGCTTGGTTACTGAAGACCTTAAACTGGTTTTTAGTGTTATACAAGAGAGATACTATGTTTGATGTATATTTATTTGATTTTACCATAAAAAGAATGAGAACATAGTTCAACATATTGCTAATGTCACTCCTGTAAGTTATTTGAAAAATTTCCTCAATTTCATATATTGACTGTTCTGTTTATATTAATTTCTACTGTCATGTTTTATTCATGACAGTTCTTGGTCTCTCAATGTTTATTACTCATCTCTACCTCTACACCAATATTTTCTTGTTCCATGGATACAATACTTTATGTTGTCTCTCCTTAGGATACCAGAGCTTGGTCTAAAATAGCTTTTTTATTAGATTTTTTTTTCTGCTGGCTTCATACTTTATTCCTCTGTGTTTCTCCTTTGTTTTTTTTTTAATCCTGATTTATATCTATCGTGTTAAAGGCTTTCCTTGAATACATTGATCTTTGAATAAATATTCATATTCATAGGTGAAACACTAAAGAAAATGAGATTAATCTAGTGGTGGTAGTGTGCCTGTCATTTCATTGAAGATTCACATGTGTAACTATCCGAAAGTGCTTTGTCTTACCACAAAGAGTAATCCCCCAGGATATTTATGTTGGATATAAGTCTAGTTGCTGCCAACAGTCACAGAATTGAATTGTGAGTGAGCATATTTGTTTTCTGATGATGTCATAACAAATCATCTTTAAAAGTTATAAGTATTAAACTGAAATAGTTGTATTACATATACTTCTGAAGGTCAGAAATCTGACAGATCATTTTAAAAGCATGGCTACACTCCTTCCTGAAGTCTACAGGAGAGAATCTGTTTCCTTCAATTCTTTTTTATGTTTATGGGCTTCCCTGGTTTCTATTGCTCCTTTCTCCGTATTGCAAAATAGTAATTGTTATGGTTTGAATTTAAAGTGTCCTCCAAATGACCCATGTGTTGAAGGCTTGATCTCCAACTGGCATATCCAATTATGGAGAAACCACTGGATCATGAGGATTGTGAACTATTCAGTGGGTTGATCCACCAATTATTTCATAATTTGATGAAGCAAATATTGGGAAGTAGTAGGAAGTTTGAAGATGGGTATAGGTAAAGGAAACAGGTCACAGTGGTTGTATTCTTGGGAGTTGTATTTTATCGCAGGCCCCTTTCTCAATCTTTCCCTGCTTTCTGATGAACATGAAATGAGCAAATCTTCCCCTGCCATGCCTGCCTGATACCATAAAACCTTGTCTTAACATAGGCCCATAGGAGTAGAGCAATGCAATCATGGACAGAAATCTCTGATACATTAAGTCAAATCAAATCCTTTCTTCTAAGGACATGTGTTTAGAATTGGCCTACCTGGATGATCTAATATAATTGACCTATTTCAAGGGTTATTTTTAATCATTTCTGCAAAAGCCCCTTTTTATCATCTATAGTAACATAAAAGATTATGAATATTATACATGTTCATATGGGGGTAAGATTGCATTAATGTTCCTATTACAAATGATGAAATGAATAAGCTCTCAATTATGTTTTCAGTTGATGTTCTAATTTGTAGCTGAATCTGATTCCACAGAATTCACAAGAATCACTTGCTCAACATTTCTACAATGTAAAATTCAAAAGTTTGCCTTATGATGCCAGGTGCCACTGGCTCATCTGTTAGCTACTCAGGACACAGTTCTGAGGATCATAGTTCAAACCCAGCCTGGACAAGAAACTCCATGAGACTTATCTTCAATTAAACACCAAAAATCTGGAAGTAGAGTCATGGCTCGAGTGGTAGAGCAGTAGCCTGGGGCATAAAAGCTCAGGGACAGGGACCATGTCCCTGAGTTCAAGCCTCAGACTGGCACACAGGCACATATGCACACAGACACACAGACACACAGACACACACACAGACACACACACAGACACACAGACACAGACACAGACACACACACACACCTTGTGAGGGAAGGGATAGAAAGTCTGTGTGCAATGAGAGAAAGGAAATGAGGGGATAAATGATGATTATTTAGACATTTCAGCCTTATTTTTGCCTTAACAGGGGTGGGGAACCTCCAGTCCATAGCCATATAAGGCCTTCAAAAATCATCTGGGGGGCCGGGGATTTGGCCTAGTGGTAGAGTGCTTGCCTAGCATGCACGAAGACCCAGGTTCAATTCCTCGGTACCACATACATAGAAAAAAGCCAGAAGTGTTGCTGTGGCTCAAGTGGTAGAGCCCTAGCCTCGAGAAAAATCCAGGGACAGTGTTCAGGCCCTGAGCTCATGCCCAGGACTGGCAAAAAAAAATTTAAAAATTTAAAATTAGAAAAAACCATCTGGTACATGATGGTACAGATATATATATATACTTCTTGTTGGCTTTCTGAGGCCATTTGCCTGTATTGATAATTGCTTAGAGCTCTTGAATGATGTTATAAATATTCTAATGTCCCATGGTAGAAAAGAGGTCCCCACCTCTGCCTTAAGAAATAACTAGTTAAGCCGGGCCAGGTGGCTCACGCCTGTAATCCTAGCTACACCGGTGGCCTAGATCTGAGGATTGTGATTCAAAGCCAGCCCTAACACTAGGGAAGAGGCTCTTATCTCCGATTAATCACTAGAGAATGGGAAGCATTGCTGTGGCTTAAGGGGTAAGGCGGTAGCCTTGAGCTAAAGAGCTCAGAGACAACGCCCAGACCCAGAGTTCAAGCCGCATGACAAAAAGAAAAAGAGAA
This sequence comes from Megascapheus bottae, assembly GCF_031878675.1. Taxonomy (NCBI): domain Eukaryota; kingdom Metazoa; phylum Chordata; class Mammalia; order Rodentia; family Geomyidae; genus Megascapheus; species Megascapheus bottae. The sequence continues at coordinate 48,897,033 of NC_143547.1, forward strand.
AGAAAGAAAAAGAAAGTGAGCTAGCTAATGCCTTCAATCATCTCTAAAGTTTTGTAGTGAAAATGCTTTGTTCTTGATATTTCTTCCCAAGGCTTAGTTTTCAGATTTGCCTTCATAAACAAGTGAGTCCCAAAATTTTGTTGAAATAAACCGATGGTTTAACTATTGCTGATTTTCCTCTCACTTTCTTCGTTGCACTGGATTGTAAAAATGTTTTTAATGTGCATTTTCTTAAGCTTTCAGGGGATAAAGAAGACTGTACTTGATCAAACTACATTTCTTTTGCTTTTCTTTAATTATAATGATAATTTTATACATGCATGCATATATATAGACCATTATGTTTTCTTTTTTAACTGATCAAGGAAAAATTATACATAGTAAAGGGATAAAATATTGTTTTAATACATGTATAAATTTTGTATTGTTTACTGTTAACATTAAGAGAAGAGATTATTTTCTTTTTGCATTTCATTGACCTATCTTAGTTATAGGATGTGAGAGGCTTCATTGTGGTTTTCTATATATGCATATAATGTATTTTGATCACATTTTTAGTATTTTTAAAAATTTTGGGGGGGAGGGAAATGGGGACAAAAACATGAGAAGGGGTATCAATGTGTGTGAAGTAATGCTCCTTCTATCTGGCAAATATAACTGTAACTGTTAAGGGGAGCAAGGAGTGTTAAGGGGAGCAGGGACTGGCACCATCCGGAATGGTACAGTCCAGCCACCTTTGCTCTTCCAGGGAGGGGCAACCTTGACCTTCTCCCCACCCCCATGAGGAGGGATATCCGCTTGGATGGGGGTGGGCCTGCTTTGTGTGGAGACCTTCCCAATTTGCCCCCCAACTCCAACTAAGGTGATACATAAATTCAAACCCTATGCTGTAATCCTATTGGCTACCTGCGTGTGGCTGGAGCTGGCAATGGTCCCTCTGTGTATGTAACTATTCCTTGGCCACCTGTGTGTGGCCAGATTCGACCGCATGGGTTTTGCCCTTAAAAACCCAGCATGAGCGCTGCTTGGGGTCACAGCGTCAGCTCCCGAGTCTGCACTGTGTCCCTGGCCAGTCAGTTCACCACGTATTTCCCCAATAAATTCACCTTTTTATATGAGACTGTCTCTGTGTGGTGGACTCTGGTGGGACATGGAAACCTCAACTGGAGGGATGTGGAATCCCCTCCTCTTGACCCCCATAACATAACCCCTCTATTAATTACAATAAAAACATACAAAAATGTATTGTCAGTTATATTTTAAGGTAGTGAGTACATTACTTATTGAACATTGTTTCTCCTTCCTATGCCTTTCTCCCACTTTCCCTCTTCCCACCCCATCCCAAATTGTAAAGTTCATTTCCAGTATGTTGTCTTTGTCCTTTGTCTCATCATCTTGTTTTTCCCCTTCCCTTCCTGATTTCAAATAAACGTATATAAAATACACCAGGAACTAATGTCAGATACTGAAACAATAAGGGATAAGCCATAAGGGAAAAAAAGAAAAGAGTAAAGAAATAACTTCACATAGTACATTAAAAACAACAACCACAAAGATAAACCTCTTGTTTCCATACCCTGGAGTTAATTTCCCTTAGCTTCTTCCTATATGGTCATATGCACATAGCTATTGAGCTATTCACATTTTACTATTATCACCCTCAGCCCCACTTTTAAACTTTCTCACAAAGCCGTTTTTCATTTTGCTTTTTATTGGTGTAAATTGATGAGACAAAGGAATCTCTTGATGATATTTACATTCATGTATATAATGCACTTTGATCAAATTCACCCACTTTGTTTTCTCATGTTGAAGGGGGATCCAGTCAGCAATGTACAGAGAAACCATATTTTGAGAGATCGAATTGGAAGTCTTTATTAAAAGGCCAGTGTCTGTAAGTGGACTATTGTCACAAAGACCTGTAGCGCCATGAATAGACTTAACACTGTTAAAAAACCGAGTCATGCCAGGCGTGGTGGCTCACACCTGTAATCCTAGCAACTCAAGAGGCTGAGATCTGAGGCTTAAGGTTCAAAGCCAGCCTGGGCACAAAATGATCTGAGACTTTTTTTTGCCAGTCCTGGGCTTGAGCTCAAGGCCTGAGCAGTGTCCCTGGATTTTCTCAAGGCTAGGGCTCTACCACTTGAGCCACAGTACCACTTAGTTCACCCATTATACCCTTTTCTCCCCCTTTATCTAAGATTCATAATAGATTTTATTATGCACTTACACATACATATATACCATATACATGTACTTCAATCATATTAATCTTACATAACCTTCTATTTTTCTGTTCCTCCTTTTCAGGATTTTCTCCCAGACCCCATTTCACAATCATGTCACATTACCATTCTTAGAGGTCTGGATTTGGCAGATGAGTGAAATCATACAATCTTCAGCTATCTGGCCTTCTCTATCACATGCAACATGATGATATCCAGTTACATCCATCTGCCTGCAAATGATATAATTTCGTTCTTCTTTATTGTTGGATAATACTCCATTGTACATGCACACTACAATTTATTCATCATTTATTGGGCAAGTAAGTTGATTTCAGTTGAGCTATTGTAAACACTGGTGCAATAAAAATGGATGTGTAGGTAACTTTTGTATATTAACCTTCATTCCTTTAGGTATATGCCCAATATCGATATAAAAGGATCTATATGGTAGTTCTATTTTTAGTTTCTTTGAGGAACTCCTACACTGAGTTTCACGGTGACTACACTAATTTATTTCAATTCCCTGTAAGAGAGTATAGGGTTCCTTTTTTTGCCAGTCCTGGGCTTGAGCTCAGGGCCTGAGCACTGTCCTTGGGCTTTCTCAAGGCTAGAACTCTACCACTTGAGCATCACCACCACTTCCAGCTTTTTTCTATGTACGTGGTACCGAGGAATTGAACCTGGGTCTTCGTGCTTCCTAGGCAAGCACTCTACCACTAGGCCAACCTCCTGGCCCCAGGGTTCCTTTAAAACATTATTATTATAAAGGTGATGTACATAAAGAGTTACAGCTACTTGCCTGGTTCCTCTCACTGTTGGTGTAGAGGAAGGCAGTTGATTTTTGAGGGTTAATTTTATACCCTGCTACCCTTCCAAAGTTTTGAATCAGCTCAAAGAGCTTGGGAGTAGAGTCTATAGGATTCTTTAAATACAGAATCATGTCGTCTGCAAAGAGGGATAGTTTTACTTCCTCTTTCCCTACTTGGATCCCCTTTATGCTTGCTTCTTGCCTTATTGCACTGGCTAGAAATTCTAATACTATGTTAAAGAGGAGTGGAAAGAGTGGGCATCCTTGTCTCGAGGCTAAACATAGAGCTCCCCTATGACCTAGCAATTCCACTACTTGGCATTTACCCAACCATCCAGAAACTAGGGCATACTAAATCCACTAGCACAACAATGTTCATTGCAGCATTATTCACCATAGCAAAGATTTGGAACCAACCTAGATGTCCCTCAGTTGATAAGTGGATCAACAAGATGTGGTATTTGTACACAATGGAATTCTACGCTGCTGTCAGAAAGAATGACATCGACTCATTTGTTAGGAAATGGAAAGACTTAGAAAAAATCATATTAAGTGAAGTAAGCCAGACTCAAAGGAACTTAGGCTCAATGGTTTCCCTCATTTGTCATAATCAGTAGAAACCTTGGGCTCTACTAGCAGAGATTTGCAATAGAGTAAAACCTTGATACATAAAGCCATATAGTATGAAGCTAATTGAAAGGACCTCCAGGATATTGAAACAAAAGCCATATAATGAATGATTGTTGTCCTTAATGTACTATGTTATCTCTCATCTCTTTTGCTGTCCCTTGGTTATATCATATTATTACAGTATCTCACTTTGTTATCTGATATATTGGATATATTTGTATTTGGTTATTTGAAATTGGATAGGGAAGGGGGGAAAACAAGATGAGGGGTGGGGGTGGGGGGAAGGGAGATGGGGACCAAGACATGTGAAAGGGTATCAATGTATGTGAATTAATGCACTTTCTATCTGGCAAATATCATGTAACCCTTTTATTAATTACAATAAAGAATATAAAAAAAGAAAAAAAAGAGTTACAGCTACGTAAGTCATGTAATGAGTACAAGATTTTGGACAATGTCACCCCTTCCTTTGCTCTCTCCCCATTTTTCCCAACCTATAAGGTTCCTTTATACCACTGCCCTTGTTTTTTATTTTCTCGATGATAGCCATTCTGGGTTGGTTGAGATACAATATCAGTAATATTTTAATTTGCATTTCATTTATGGTTAAGGATGCTGAAAATTTCTTCAGGTGTTTGTTTTGCCATTTGTGCTACTTTTGCAGGGTTTGCACTCAGGGCTTTGTGCTTGGTAAGCAGATGCTATGACCACTTGAGCAAGCTCCAAACCCTATATTTCTCCTTTTAAGAACTGTTCAATTGCCCTTTGATTAATTATATTATTTATTCTTTTGATGTTTAATTTTGTCACTTATATATTCTGGATATTACTCATTTACCTGTTGAATAATTTGCACACGTTTTCTAATATCTCGTGAGTTGTCTTTTGCTTTTGTTTCCTTTTATGTGCAGAACTTTTTTGTCAGTTGTGGGATTTGAACTCTGGGCCTGAGTGTTGTCCCTGAACACTTCAGCTCAAGGCTACTGCTCTACACCTTTGAGCCACAGCACCATTTCCGGTTTTCTAGTGGTTAATTTGGAGATGAGTCTCATGGACTTTAGTGTCTGTGCTGGATTTGAACTGCGATCCTCAGCTCTCAGCCTCCTGAGTAGCTAGGATTGCAGGCGTGAGCCACTGCATCCAGCTGTGAAGAACTTTTTAATTTGTTGCAATTCAATTTGTCAATTGCATCCTGATTTCCCGAGCATTGGAGTTCTATTCAGAGTGTCATTGCAGGGCCAGGAGTTTGGCCTAGTGGTTAAAGTGCTTGCTTGCCATGCATGAAGACTCGGTTCGATTCCTTGGTACCACATACATAGAAAAAAGCCGGAAGTGGTGCTGAGGCTCAAGTGGTAGAGCTCTAGCCTTGAGAAAGTCCAAGGACAGTGCTCAGGCCCTGAGCTCAAGCCCAAGACTGGCAAAAAAAAAAAAAGAAAAAGAAAAACGATCCAGAGTGTCATTGCATAAGACTACACCATGACTTGTTTGCCTATATTTTCATCCACTAGTTTCAAATGTTCAGGTCTTTACTTTAAAAAAATTATCTATTTTGAATTGATTTAATACAATGTGAGAGATAGGTTTCTAGTTTCACTCTTCTAGATATGAATATCCACTTTTCCCAATACTATTTGTTAAAAAGGCTTTCTTCCAACTTATATCAAAAGTCAGATGGCTTTAACTGTGGATTTAGTTCTGATTCTTCTATTTCACTGGTCTATGTTTCTGTTTTTGTTAACATACCATGCTGTTTTTGTAACTATGGCTATGAAATATAATTTGATGTCGGGTACAGTGATACCTCCAGTGATGCTCCTTTTGCTCAGGTATTTCAGGTCCTACAGACCCAAAAGTTCTTTCACCTCCTTAAGTTTATTGTTAGGCATTTTATTATTTTTAGACTATATTGAATGAGTGTTTTCCTCATTTCTTTCTTAGCCTGTTGCTATAAGAGAAGCTATTGATCTTACAAATTTTTGTGTGCTTCATCATGTACTTTTTATACATAAACACAATGACCTTCGATTATATTCATTCCTACAACACTCTTTTTCTCCTCCTACATTACACTGGTTCTTTATTTCTGTTCATGTCTACCTTCAAAACATTTTTACAAGCTGGGTGCTGGTGGCACACCTGTACTCCGAGCTATTAAGGAGGCTGAGATCTGAGTATTACAGTTCAAAGCCAACCATGACACGAAAGTCCATTTAATACTTATCTCCAAATAACCACCAGAAATCCAGAAGTAGTTCTGTGGCTCAAAGTGCTAGAGTGCTAGTCTTGAGCTGAAGAGCTCAGGAGCAGTTCCCAGGCCCAAAGATCAAGCCCCATGACCAACCAAAAAAAGAAAAAGAAAAAAATAGGTATAAATTCTTCAAATGAGAAAAAAGCATGTGACGTGTGTCTTTATAAGTTTGTCTTATTTTGCTTGACACAGTGATCTCAGTTCCTTAAATTTTCTTTCAAGTGACACACTCATTCTTTCTTATAACTGAATCATACTGAATTCACAGATGCATTGTTTGAGGGACACTTACATGATTCCATTGCTAGGCAGAGTCTGAATAGGGATGCAGTAAACACAAGGGTAAACAAGCATGAATATCTCTGTTGTATGCTGACTTACATTCCTTCGGATATTTGCCCAAGAGTAGTAAAGCACATCGTATGGTAATTCTAGTTTTAATTTTTGCGACCCCCTTGATACTGATTTCTGTAGTTGCTTTGCTAACTTACATCTTCTCTTTCCCCATCTCTACCCCAGAACTTCACCAACATTTGGTTTGTTTTCTTGATGATGGCTGTTCTGACTGTGATGAGATGAAATCTCATTGTTGGTTTGATTTGCATTTCCTTTGTGGCTAAGGATATTAAATTTGTCTTTATGTACTTATTAGCCAATTGTACTGTCTCTTTTGAGAGCTGTTGGATTCATTTGCCCATCTATTAATTGTATTATTTGTTCTTTGGGGGTTTGATTTTCATCTCATATATATTCTAGGTATTAATCCTTTGTCTAGTGAATGGCTGATGTTATTCTCTCATACTGCAGGATGTATCTTCATTGTATTAATTATTCCATTTATATTCAGTAATTATTCAGTTTTTTAATTCCACTCAACCACAGTTGTCAACTCTTGCTCTTATTTCCTCAGCTATTTGAGTCCTAATCAGAAATATATATATACATATATATATATATATATATATAATCAAGTGTTTAAACATGTTTTTCTGTAGCAGTTTCAGATTATCAGGCCTTATAATAGTAATACAATATGCAGTTTGAATTTATTTTTTTGCCAGTCCTGGGCTTGAGCTCAGGGCTTGAGCACTGTCCTTGGACTTTCTCAAGGCTAGAGCTCTACCACTTGAGCCTCAGCACCACTTCCAGCTTTTTTTTTGCCAGTCCTGGGCTTGAGCTCAGGGCCTGAGCACTGTCCTTGGACTTTCTCAAGGCTAGAGCTCTACCACTTGAGCCTCAGCACCACTTCCGACTTTTTGCTATGTATGTGGGGTACCAAGGAATCGAACCTGGGTCTTCGTGCATGCTAGGCAAGCACTCTACCACTAGGCCAAACTCCCAGCCCCCCTTCCAGCTTTTTTTTCTATGTATGTGGTACCGAGGAATTGAACCCAGGTCTTCATGCTTGCTAAGGCAAGGCACTCTACCACTAGGCCAAACTCCCAGCCCTTGTATTTATTTTTGTACAAGGAAAGACAGGTATATATTTTCCCAGTTGTCTAGTTTCTAATTTTCTAGTTATACAATTTTCCCAAAACCATTTGCTAAAGATGCTGTCTTCAACATAATTTTTCGTACCGGTGTAAAATGTCAGAAATCTCTTACTGTGTAGACCTGTTTTGGGGCCTTCCATTAGCTTGTTTCTCTATCAGTACTAGCTGTTTCTGTTATTAAGGCTTTGTGGGATAATTTGAAGTCTGGTATTGTGAGACCTCTGGTATTGCTCATTTTGGTCCAGACTGCTTTTATGTTTCCCATTGAAATTTGTGGATGATTTTCTATTTCTGTAAATAATGCCATTAGAAATGTGATGTGGACTGCATTGAATCTGCAAATTGCTTTCAGTAGTGTAGCTATGTTCACATTAATTCTGCTGATTCATGGACCTGAGAGGTCTTTCCATCTTCAAGTGTCTTTTTCAATTTCTCCTTTTAGTATTTTATAATATTCATTCTAGAATTCCTTCACCTACTCAGGTAAGTCCATTCCTAGGTAATATGAAACGACTATGAATAGGATTGTTTTTCTTTTTAAACTTGTTTATTATTGATATATAGAAAAGCTACTGATTTTCTGTGCTGATTTTATATCTATGTTTTCAAGTCTCCAGTGTAGTTCAGTCTCAAATGAGATGTCCTACCCCCTAGATGGCACCTAGCTATATATAGCATTCCAAGATATGGATTGCACTAAAATATCTTTTTTTTCCCTCTAGTGCAGGTCTGTCACACAAGAACAGTTACAATCACACTAATGCTTAAGTTATGGCTGCTGGAAAATGTGAGGTTTATCCCACAACTAGATCTGCCAGTGTATTGCCAGGGCTGCTTGGCTTATTTTGTGGTTGTAGCTTCAATTTGGCCTGGCTTTAGTATCATAATAATGCTGTTTTTTTATTTTTTTATTTTATTTTTTTTTGCCAGTCCTGGGCTTGAGCTCAGGGCCTGAGCCTGTCCTTGGACTTTCTCAAGGCTAGAGCTCTACCACTTGAGCCTCAGCACCACTTCCGGCTTTTTTATATGTATATGGTACCAAGGAATGGAACCCGGGTCTTCATGCATGCTAGGCAGGCACTTTAACCACTAGGCCAAACTCACGGCCCTAATGCTGTTTTTTTAAATGGTATTGGAAACCTCCCTTCCTCGTTGAATCTTTGAAAGCGTTTGAGAGGGACTGATATTGGTTCTCTTTAGAAATTTGTGCTAAGATTCTGCAGGAAAGCTGTCAAATTGGGATCTTTTCTTTTCTTTTTGTGATATTAAGGTTTATTGTATCCACAGCCTCAAATATACTAGGCATGTACTCTACCACTGAGCACCAGAACTTTCCTTTAATAGGAGAATTTTTACTTTTGGTTTAATCTCCTTACTTGTTATTAACATGTTCAGATTTTCTCTTTTTCTGCCAGTCCTGGGGCTTGAACTCAGGGCCTGACCGCTGTCTTTGGGCTTTCTCAAGGTTAGCACTCTACCACTTGAGCCACAGCACCATTTCTGGGTTTTTTTTGTGTATGTGGTACCAAGGAATTGAATCCGGGTCTTTGTGCGTGGTAGGCAAGCACTCTACCACTCCCAGCCCAGAGATTTTTCTCTTTTTTATGATTCGGTTATGGTAGATTATATGTGATTCCACTTACATTTATGTCCAGAAGTATTTGTGATTTCTTCTTTGACTCAATTGGTAACAAGAATATACTATTTAATTTCTATATATTTAAAGATTTTCAGTTTTCCTCATTACTTGTTTCTACTTTCATACCATGTGTGTCAGGAAAAAAAAGATGTTTGATATAATTTTATTAAATTAGCTAAGACATTTTTTAGCCTAACATATGATTTATCTTGGAGAATGTCCCAAGTACACTTAAGAAGAATGTGCATTCTTCTGCTTTTCTGTTAAATCCATGGCTTACCAGGGAAAATATTTCTTCCTGAATCTGTTGCTTTTATTGGATTCAGAGTCCTTATTTTCACTTTTGGAGATTAATGGGAAATAATACTTGGGCAATGGAACATTGCTCCTATGAACTTCTTATATTTACTGCGCAGGAATAGGAGGAATAGCCACTTTTTTTAAAGAGTAGTCCTATCATCTTTCTTTTATAGTGCCTACTAGGGCTTAAACTCGAGGTCTAGAGCATTTACTCTACTTTATTAGCTCACAGCTGGCACTCTACCACTTGAGCCAGGCCTTCAGTTCCAGCCTTTTGCTTATTAATGGGAGAAAAATGTTCTCCAGGTCTGCCTGGGATTGGACTGGTTCCGAACTGAAATCTTCAGAATAGCTAGGATTATAAGATAAACCACTGGTGTTCAGCTACTTCCATAATCTTTTTTTTTGCCAGTGGTAGGGCTTCAACTCAGGGCCTGAGCACTGTCCTTAGACTTTTCTCAAGGCTAGAGCTCTACCACTTGAGCCACAGCAACACTTCCAGCTTTTTTCTATGTATGTGGTACCGAGGAATTGAACCAGGGCCTTTGTGCATGCTAGGCAAGCACTCTACCACTAGGCCAAACTCCCAGCCCCATATGTTTTAACTTTGGTATGGTGCTTCTGATGGAAAGCTAGAACTGGAATGATCGAGATTCCCTCAACATACACTAATGCAAGTTTTATATATTAAAATCAACTGGATGATAACAATAAACTATATAACACTTATTACATAATAGCTACAATTCTAAGTGCTTTACATCACATTTTCATAACAACATAACAGAATAGGTACTATTATTGTCACTTAAATCTTATAAATGAAAAAAATAAGACACAGATAAATTAAGTGACCTAATAAATCTACACAGTTAGCTGGTGATATAAATATTATTCAAAGGTTGTCTTTTTCTAGAAACCATGCTCTTAACCACTGTAGTTTGAAAAAATAGAAGTAATGATAATAATAAACCACACAATTTTAAAATACTTATTTCTATTATAGATGGGGGAAAATTAGAGATAATTTGGATTTTCAAGTAAACTTAAAACTAGATGATAGAAGTGAAAAAAGGTAAAACCTTAATTGGGTGCCGCTGCCTCATGCAGGTAATTGTAGCTAATCTGGAGACTGAGATATAAGGATTGTTGTTCAAAGCCAGCCCAGCACAAAAGTCCATGAGACTCTTATCTACAGCTAACCATCAGAAAACCAGAAGTAGAGCTGTGTCTCAACATGGCAGAGCACTAGGCTTTAGTGAGGAAGCTCAGGGTTGCATTATATTCACCAGATATAAGGTACATTACTTCACATTGATACCCTTTCTCATGTCTTGGTCCCCATTTCCCTCCCCCACCCCTGCCCCTCACAAAATTTTTTTTTTGCCAGTCCTGGGCTTGAGCTCAGGGCCTGAGCAATGTCCTTGGACTTTCTCAAGGCTAGAGCTCTACCACTTGAGCCTCAGCACCACTTCTGGCTTTTTTCTATGTATGTGGTACCAAGGAATCGAACCCGGGTCTTCCTTCACGCATGCTAGGCAAGCACTTTGACCACTAGGCCAAACTCCTGGCCCTCACAAAATTTTTTTTTGCCAGTCCTGGGCTTGAGCTCAGGGCCTGAGCACTGTCCTTGGACTTTCTCAAGGCTAGAGCTCTACCACTTGAGCCTCAGCACCACTTCCGGCTTTTTTCTATGTATGTAGTACCGAGGAATCGAACCCGGGTCTTCATGCATGCTAGGCAAGCACTTTAACCAGTAGGCCAAACTCCCGGCCCAAAAAATTTTTAAAAGGCATAAACTTTTCAGGACTGCACATGGGAAACTCACAAAGAATGAGACTGTTTCCATAAGTTCGAATTCAGTAAATACATGATATACGCAGTAATGTCATATAATTCTTAATATACTCTCTGATAATACTGAATATCTGAGAAGGGAGAGATCATGAAAATGGTTATTGCACTAGTTTTAATTTATAAAGTGGGATGAAGATGTTTTATCAGTTTATAGTCTTGATTGTATGTAATAAAAATAAACCATTAGCATTTTAAGAAAAAAAAATTACCAAGAAATCAATGGGTGACAGGAGAGCTGCTTTAGAAAATAACCAGGAATCAATAGCACTCTTGAGGAGCTGGTAGTTGGAATCGGTTTTTGGTTTTTTCTCTGCTGGTCCTAGGCTTGAACACTGGGCTGAGATGCTATCCCTGAGCAACATTTTCTCTACCATTTGAGTCAAAGCACCACTTCTGGTATTGACATCCCTCCAACATTGTTCTTCCTGCTAATGGTTGTTTTTACTATTTGGGGAATGATATTGTATCATTTGTAAGGAAATAGAAGGACTTGGAAGAAATTATATTAGACAAAGTAAAGCAGACCCAGAGAAACACAGGTTGCATGGTTTCCCTTATTTGTGGCATTTAGAATGTCCCTATAAGTCTACAGATTAACTTACCGGATGGTAAAAGTAAAAAAGTACATGGGGACGTGATAAATTATGTAACTCTCCAGGCATTCACACAATGAAGCCAAAGGGAGGATATTCTTAGGAGAGAATCACAAAGACTCAATAGCTATGTACATATGATCATACAAAATATTTATCAAAATGAATTGCAGGAAATAGAAACAAGAGGGTTTTTTTTCTTTAATGCCATTTATGTTTTCCTTTTGTCTTGTTCATTTTACTGTTTTTGGGAGGGTAAGTTGGGCACATAAATGGTGGAACAAAGGGTAAACAAATGCAGCAGTGACACTAGATACTTGAAAATGAGCTATACAATTTGTGGATTGGGACAGGAAGGAAGAACTGGCAGAGACTGAAGGAAGAGGTGACATTGCTCAGAAAGAAATGTAGTCTTGGCTGGGAGCATGGCCTACTGGTAGAGTATTTGCCTAGCATGCATGAAGCCCTGGGTTCACTTCTTCAGTACCACAGACACAGAAAAAGCCAGAAGTGGTGCTGTGGCTCAAGTGGTAGAGCACTAGCTTTGAGACAGTTCAAAGACAGTGCTCAGGCCCTGAGTCAAAGCCCTAGGACTGGCAAAAAAAGAGGAAGTGGCGCTGTGGCTCAAGGGATAGGGCCATAGCCTTCAGCTGAAGAGCTCAGAAACAGCACCCAGGCCCAGAGTTCAAGTCCCATGACCAGAAAAAAACAAAACAAAACAAATGCAGTCTTTATGTCTTTATGACTATGTAACTGCAACCCCTCTGTATATCACCTTTATAATAACGATATTTTTTTTAGAAATGAGATTACAGTACTCCTTCCTCCAACTGCTTGGTTTCAAAAGAATTGTCTCGAGTGGCCAATTGTAAGCAATTTGTATGCTTACTAACAGAACATTGCTCTAAAAAATTTTTAAATATTTTATTATCTTTAGTTATACAAAGGAATTGTTGTTCAACAAAGCAGTTTAAGGATACAATGCATTGTTGCCTGTGCTTTTGGCAGTCATATCAAAACATTTTTACCAAAACAAGTCTCTAGATGTTTTCTTTCTGGATCTTTTTTACAGGTCCTGGGGCTTGAACTTGGGTCTGTGTTCTGTGCCTAAGCTTTTGTGCTCAAGTCTAGTGATCTACCACTTGAACCATACCTACACTTGCAGCTTTTTGTGGTTAAACGCAGAGAAGAGTCTCATGGACTTTTCTGACTGGGCTGGGTTCAAACTGCAGTCTTCAGATTTCAGCCTTCCATGCAGCTTGGCTCACACATTTATTTAGTTTATGTAAATTTATTTTATTTTTTGCCTGTCCTGGGGCTTGAACTCGGGACCTGAGCACTGTCCTTGGGCTTTCGCTTTCTCAAGCTCTACCAGTTGAGCCACAGCACCACTTCTGGCTTTTTCTATATATGTGGTCTGAGGAATTGAACCCGAGTCTTCATGAATGCTAGGCAAGCACTCTACCACTAGGCCAAACTTCTGGCTCTGTAAATTTATTTTTATTTTCTTCAAGTAATTATACAAAGGAGTTTCCATTCAACAGAGCAGTTTATGAATAAAGTTTATGGATGATCAATGTCATCCATTTTGATATTATTTTTCTTTTCTCTTTTGGTTTTTTTTTTTTTTTTGGTTGGTCATGGGACTTGAACTCTGGGTCTGGGCGCTGTCCCTGAGCTCTTCAGCTCCACTTGTGGTTTTCTGGTGATTAATTGGAGATAAGAGTCTCCTGGACTTTTTAGTGCCTGTGCTGGCTTTGAACCACGATCCTCAGATCTCAGCCTCCTGAATAGCTAGGATTACAGGTGTGAGTCACCGCACCCAGCTCATTTTGACATTGTTACTCACCTCTCCAACTCCACTCCTACCCTCAGTTTTCTTAATTTTTAAGTTATATATTGAACTGTTTGCATTTAACAAAGCAATATGTATATGCAATGCATCCTGATCTGTGTCTTCTCTTCAACATCTTAATGCCCTTTGACCTACCCCTTTCCTTATTTTTATCATTTCTGTGGCATATAAAATGCATTCTTGCCTACATTCTACTCATTTCCCCTGTTCATTCTATTCATATCCCCTTTCCCCAACCTTGCAAGTACCCATTTCCTGGTACTTATTTTGTTGAGCTTTGTCTTACTCTTTCTAAAGAATCATACCATTTGCACTCTCATAGAGTCTATTATATATATTTCAGTTAACTCATTTATAACAGCTTGGGTGCCACCCAGTGTTGGCTCACACTTTTAGTCCAATTCAGGAACGTTGATATTCCAGACTAGCCCCAGATAACAGACTTTAAGACCCCATCTTAAACAAAATGGGGCATCCTGACATACTATTGTCATCCTAGCTAACTGGAAAGCATAAATAGGAAGATTGCAGTGTCCCACACAAAGAACAAGACTTTGTTCAAGAACACTAAAAGCAAAAGTGGCTGCAGCATGGCTCAAGTGGTAGAATACTTGCCTAGCAAGTACAAAGTCCTACATTCAAACTCTAGCATCATCCCACCCAAAAATAGTGTTTTCTCCTGTATTTTCTTTCTTTTTTTTGCCAGTCCTGGGCTTGAGCTCAGGGCCTGAGCACTGTCCTTGGACTTTCTCAAGGCACCATTTCCGGCTCTTTTCTATGTATGTGGTACTGAGGAATCGAACCCAGGTCTTCATGCATGCTAGGCAAGCACGCTACCACTAGGCCAAACTCCCGGCCCAATGGATAGTGGTTTTTTTTTGCCAGTCCTGGGCTCAAGGCTAGAGCTCTACCACTTGAGCCTCAACACCACTTCTGGCTTTTTTCTATGCATGTGGTACCAAGGAATTGAATCCGGGTCTTCATGCATGCTGGGCAAGCACTCTACCACTAGGCCAAACTCCGGGTCTCCTCTGTATTTTCTTTTTTTTTTTGCCAGTCCTGGGCTTGAGCTCAGGGCCTGAGCACTGTCCTTGGACTTTCTCAAGGCTAGAGCTCTACCACTTGAGCCTTAGCACCACTTCTGGCTTTTTTCTATGTATGTGGTACCAAGGAGTCGAACCCGGGTCTTCCTGCATGCTAGGCAAGCACTCTACCACTAGGCCAAACTCCCAGCCCCTCTCCTGTATTTTCTTTTAGGAGTTTTACATTTTCAGAGGTTATACATATTTATTTTATTTTGACTTTGACTTGACTTTGTATACAGTATGCAAGAGAGGTCTAATTTTTTGCATATGAGTAACTGTTTTCTTGCTATCATTTGTTAGAGTATACTTTTTGCATTGTGGTCTTGGAATCCATGTCAAAGAACAGCTGACCATAAATGCCTAAGTTTATGTCTGCTTTCTCTATTTCATTCCACTGATATAAAAATCTGTCGTATGCCCATGGCATGCTATTTTAAAAAAATAATGACTTTTGTTATATAATTTGATGTCAGGGCTTATGATACCTACAGCTTTGTTATTACCTTAGATTATCTTTTCTATTCTTGGATTTTTAGTTCCATATGGATTTAGGGTTATTTTTTTCACATTTCCGTAAAAATGCCCATGGAATTTCAACAGAATGTGTGTGTGTGTGTGTGTGTGTGTGTGTGTGTGTATGTGTATGTATGTGTATATATATATATATATAACTTTTGGAAATATGGGCATTTAAACCATTTTTTTCTTCTGATTTTCATGCATCAGAGATCTTTC
Source organism: Megascapheus bottae (assembly GCF_031878675.1). Lineage (NCBI taxonomy): Eukaryota > Metazoa > Chordata > Mammalia > Rodentia > Geomyidae > Megascapheus > Megascapheus bottae. The sequence goes on from NC_143547.1 coordinate 48,912,504, forward strand.
CATTTATTTTTGTCTTTTAAAATCTTCTGCATCACTGTTCTTAAATTTTCAGTGTACAAGTATTTTACTTTTGAATTGCTTCATGAATATTTTCATTATACTGTTACTAATCAAAATAAGCTTTTCTCATTTTTTCAGTAGTTCAGTGTTGTTATATGCTAATTTAACTGATTTTATATTCAAAAATTTTACTGAATTCATTTAGAAGTTCTCACAGTGTTTGTAGTGTCTAGGATTTCCTACATATATACAGAAGTCATTTGCAGATAGATAATTTTACATTGTTCTTTCTGATTTGTGTGTGTGTATTTCTTTCTTTTGCCTGATTTCTTTGGCTAAGACATTTAGTAGCATTTTGACTATCAGTTACATGCAAAGAAATCCTTGCCTTGTTACAATTCTTAAAGGTAAAACTTTAAATTTTCCAGTGAATATGATGGTAGCACCAGATTATTCATATATGGCCTTTGTTTTCTTGAAATAAGTTCTTTTAAAAACTATTTTGTTGGAGCCAGGAGTTTGGCCTAGTGGTAGAGTGCTTGCCTAGCATGCACGAAGACCTGGGTTTGATTCCTCAGTACCACATACATTGAAAAAGCTGGAAGTGGGTCTGGGAGCTGCGCCTAGTGGTAGAGTGCTCGCTTAGCATGTATGAAGCCCTAGGTTTGATTCCTTGGTACCACATACTCAGAATCCAGAAGTGGTGCTGTAGCTTAAGTGGCAGAGCACTAGCCTTGAGCAAAAGTATCCAAGGACAGGGCCCAGGGACCTGAGTTCAAGCCCCAGGACTGGCAAAAAACAGCTGGAAGTGGTGCTGTGGCTCAAGTGGTAAGGTTCTAGCCTTGAGAAAATGCAAGGACAGTGCTCAGGCCCTGAGGTTAAGCCCAGGACTGCCAAAAAATAAAATTTTGTTGAGAATTTCTATCATGAAAAAATGTTGGATTTTGTCAAACACATGCCCTACTTCAACCACATCAACAGATGAGGTTTTTGGCTTCCATACTGTTGTCTTGTTTCGTCAATATGATGTTCATAACTTGATTCAGGGTTAAATGTTGCTTTGATATGCCATATGAATCTTTTTTTTTTGCCAGTCCTAGCACTTGAACTCAGGGCTTGGACACTGTCATTGGACACATTTTGCTCAAGGTTAGCACTCTGCCACTTGAGCCACAGCACCACTTCTGACATTTTTTGTGTATGTGGTACCCAGGAATCGAACCCAGGGCTAGGTGAGCAATCTAACCTAGGCTATGCTCCTGGCCCCGCCATATGAATCTTTTTAACTTGTGGCTGAATTCAGCCTACTAGTATTTTATTGTAAAATTTGCATCAATGTTCACTGGGGATATTGGCCAATGGCTCTCTTTTCCTATGTTGTTTCTGGTTTGGGGATATCAGTATTATTGGTGTCCTGAAATGAATTTAGAATTCCTTCTTCTTTGTTTTGGTCAATTAAGACAGGTTAGTATTCATATTGTAATAGAGAGTTCAGCTCTGAATCCATTTGGTCCCTGGCCAGTTGGATAATAATCCATTAACAACATTTTTATTACTGACTTAATCGCCATGCTCATTGTTAATTTGTTGAGACATTCCAATTCTTTCTGATTCAAGCTTGGTTTTATGTTCAGGAATTTATCTACTTGTTCCAGGTTATTAAATGCTTGTTGTGTGATTATTTATAATAACTCCTTCTAATTCTTTTAATTTTGGTGTCATAATTTTGTGTATATGTGCTGGTCCTGGGGCTTAAACTCAGAAATTGAGCACAGTCTCATAGCTCTTTCACTCAAGGCTAGCATTCTGCCACTTGAGCCACCTCCATTTCCATGATTCTGGTGGTTAGTTGGAGTGTCATAGACTTTCCTGCCTGGGCTGACTTCAAACCACAGAATCTCAGACCTCAGTCATCTGAGTAGCTAGGATTACAAGCATAGGCCACCTGGATCTGCCATCAACTTTTGTCTCTACTTTATCTGACTCTTCTCATTTTGTTAGTCTAGT